>NC_133647.1:56450806-57050806 GCF_009905375.1 Apium graveolens
GATGACTTAGAGATCGTCGCTCTCACGGAGGAATGCAGTGCTGTATTGCAACAGAAATTGCCTCTGAAGCTTAAAGATCCTGGAAGCTTCACTATTCCTGCATCATTGAAATGTGTCATTTTATAAGTGTCTATGTGACTTGGGAGCTAGCATCAATGATGCCATTGTCAATCTTCAAAAAGTTGGACTTACCTGATCCAAAACCTACATACATGACTTTGCAGTTGCGATCGTTCTATTACATATCCGCGAGATATTGTGAAGATGTCTTGGTCAAGATGGACAAACTCATTTTCCCTGCTGATTTTGTAATTCTTGATTTCGAGGAGGATAAGAAAATTCCCATAATCTTGGGAAGACCTTTCTTGGCTACTGGTCGAACCTTGATAGATGTGTAGAAAGGTGAGCTTACCATGCGAGTGATGGATCAGGATGTGACTTTTAATGTGTTCAATACCATGGAATTTCCTACAGAAAATGAGGAGTGTTTAAAGGTGAAAAGTCGATACTGTGGTTAATTCTTAAATCGATCGATTGCTAAGGTCCGATGCCTTAGAGAAGGCCTATTGGGGAATTCTGATAGCAAAGATGATGACTGTGATGAGCACTTACAATATTTGAATGCTTCTCCCTGGAAGCGAAAGATGGATATGCTTTTGAATCTCTTGGATTGGAGGAGTTGAAAAGTTCTTCGAAGCGCCTCAAGCCATCTATTGAGGAAGCTCCTACTCTTGAGCTTAAATCTTTACCTAAACATTTGAGGTATGTATTTTTAGGTGATGCATCTACTTTTCCTGTTATTATTGCATCTGACCTTTCAGGTACCGATGAGGAGAAGCTCTTGAGAATTCTTAGAGAATTCAAATCGGCAATTGGTTGGACTATAGCAGATATCAAGGGAATCAGCCCTTCTTATTGTATGCACAAAATTCTGCTAGAGGAAGGAAGCAAGCCTACTGTTGAGTAATAGAGAAGGCTAAATCCGATCATGAAAGAGGTTGTGAAGAAGGAAATCCTCAAGTGGCTAGATGCAAGGATCATCTACCTATTTCTGACGGTTCATAGGTGAGCCCGATTCAATGTGTGCCAAAGAAAGGTGGTATCACTGTGGTAGCAAATGAGAAGAATGAGCTATTCCTATATGAACAGTTATAGGATGGAGAGTTTTGCATGGATTATAGAAAGATGAACAATGCTACGAGGAAGGATCACTTCCTTCTTCCTTTCATTGATAATTAGATGCTTGAATAGATTGGCTGGGCATGATTACTATTGTCTTCTGGATGGCTATTCAGGATATAATCAGATTTGTATCACTCCAGAAGATCAAGAGAAGACTACATTCACATTTCCTTTAGCACTTTTACATTCCGAAGAGATTCTTTTGGGCTATATGGAGCGCCAGCCACTTTTTAGAGATGTATGATGGATATCTTCTCAGATATGATTGGAAATAACGTAGAAGTGTTCATGGATGATTTCTCGGTCTTTGGAACTTCTTATGATGAATGCTTGCACAATCTTGGGGTTAGTATTGAAAAGGTTGTGTTGAGACCAACTTGGTTCTCAATTGGGAGAAATGTCATTTTATGGTGCGCCAAGGCATCATTCTTGGTCAAAAGGTTTCTAGCAAGGGGCTTGAGGTGGACAAAACCAAGGTGGGGGTGATCGAAAATCTGCCTCCACCCATATCTGTTAAGGGAAATTCGCAGTTTTCTTGGGCATGCGGGTTTCTATAGGCGTTTCATCAGGTCTTCTCGAAGATTTTGAAGCCGTTGTGCAATTTGCTAGAAAAAGACATTCCTTTCAAGTTTGATAATGAGTGTCTTGCTGCTTTTATGATATTGAAGAAGAGTTTGATTACGGAACCTGTCATAACTGCACCTAATGGTCTGAACCATTTAAAATGATGTGCAATGCAAGCGACTATGCAGTTGGAGCAAGTTCTTGGGAAATGCAAGAACAACCTATTTCATGTAGTCTACTATGCTAGTAAGACTTCTAATGGTGCTCAACTAAACTACACCACTATTGAGAAAGAACTTTTGGCTATCGTTTATGGTTTTGAGAAATTTCGATCGTATCTACTTGGGACGAAGGTGACAGTTTTCACTGATCACGCAGCAATTCGATATTTCATCTCGAAGAAGGACTCGAAGCCAAGGTTGATTCGATGGGTTCTTTTACTTCAGGAGTTTGAGTTAGAGATCAAGGACATAAAAGGGACTGAAAATCAAGTCGTCGATCATCTCTCGCGTTTAGAGGATCCAATTGCTACTTCACGAGATAAGTCTTTAATTAATGAGTCTTTTCCCGATGAGCAGTTATTTGGAGTGCAAGTAGAAGAACCGTGGTTTTCCAATATTGTGAACTACCTTTTAAGTAACATTATGCCTCCAGAGTTGAGTCCCGCTTAAAGGAAAAAATTTCTACATGAAATGAAGTGGTATATGTGGGATGAGCCTTTTTTTCACCAAGGAGCTGACCAAATCATCAGGAGATGTATCCTTATAGTGAAAAAGAGGGGATCTTGCGAGATTGCCACTCAACGGCTTATGATGACATTATGGTGGAGAAAAGATAGCATCTCGTATTCTTCAAGCAGGTTTTTTTGGCCAACTTTGTTTAAAGATGCTCATCAGTTCATTTTAAAATATGATCGATGTCAACGTGTGGGGAATATGTCGAAGAGGGATGAGATGCCTCTTAATGTGCTTCTCGAGGTCGAAGTCTTCGATGTTTGGGGAATTAACTTCATGGGGCCATTTGTCTCATCTTATAACAATCATTATATCTTGTTGGCAGTTGATTATGTGTCGAAATGGGTTGAAGTTAAGGCATTTCCAACGAACGATGCAAAGGTAGTGCTTAATTTTCTTCACAAGCAGATATTCACAAGATTTGGAACTCCAAGAGTCATAATCAGTGATGAGGGGTCACATTTATGTAACCGCAAGTTCACTTCTATGATGCAAAGGCATAATTTCAATCATCGCATTACTACGGCTTATCATCCTCAGACGAATGGTCAAGCTGAGGTATCTAATAGGGAGATCAAGCGCATTTTAGAGAAAGTTGTGTGTCCATCAAGAAAGTATTGTCTTTGAAGCTTGATGAAGCTGTTTGGGCGTATCGAACAACATACAAGACTCCGTTAGGGATGTCACCATATCAGTTGGTTTATGGTAAGGGGTGTCATTTGTCGGTGGAGCTAGAGCATAAAGCATATTGGGCATTGAAGAAATTGAATCTGGATTTGGATGCAGCTGAAAAGAAGAGGATGCTTCAATTGAATGAGCTCGACGAGTTTCGACTTCAAGCTTATGAGAACAACAAAATGTATAAGGATAAGTCAAGAGGTGGCACGATCGGGGTCTAGTGCTCAAATCATTTGTGCCGGGGCAATAAGTTCTTTTATTCAACTCTCGTCTCCGTCTTTTTCCTGGAAAGTTAAAGTCAAGATGGTTAGGGTCGTTTGTTGTCAAAACTGTGTTTCCAAATGGAGCGATGGAGATTTTTTGAGAATGATCTGGGCCAAGCATTCAAGGTAAATGGTCAGAGGTTGAAGCATTACTATGGTGACACGGCAAACCGCGAGGTGGTTAGTGCTGTTTTATTGTCCGTTTGATCTCGAGTTTCTACATCATGCTAACCACATAAAGCCAGCGCTTCTTGGAAAGCACCCAAGTTTATTGTATATTAGTAAGTATAGGAAGAGCAAGAAGAAAAGAGAAATATCACAAAACAATTAGGAAAAAGAGAAACATTCAGGTCCAGACTTTAAAAGCCAGGCGCGCCCGCGCTGAATTACAGAAACACGGCGCGCCCGCGCTGATCCAGCGCGCGGCCATGCCGATTTGGTAGAAGTTGCGCGCGCCCGCGCTGTCCTAGTGCGCGCCCGCGCCATGGTCCCGACTCATAAAAAATAAAAGGCAGTTTTGAAGAGAAAAATCGGGATTTTTGCTACGAAATCAATTCCTAACCGAATTTTACTCCCCACATCCCAAATTTCCCTCTCCAAATCAAACCCATTACTCCATTATTCCCATAATCAAATCCCACTTCTATTCCATATACAATTCTCTTTTCACCACCTATATATACATACACTTATACATAAACTTCTTCACCACCTCATAAATTCTTAAACACAAATTTTCTCTCAAATATAAAACTCTTATTCTCTCTACTCAATTCTAATGGCGCCCAATAGACAAAAAACACAAGTAAGCAGCAGCAGCACTGATTCTTCTAGTGTGGATGGTGTTAAGGCCGAGGTTCTCTACTCCCGAGACTGAAGTGGAGTATACGAGGCTTCTCTCTAAGTCGATCATCAAGGAGCGAGGTTTTCTGCCATCGGGGAAGGATGGTAAGGTATTGGAGACGATTCGGGAGATGGGCTCGGTTTCTTTTTGTGAGGCACCCGCTGATGTACCCATGAGTGTTGTTCGAGAGTTCTATATTAATGCAAAGGTGAAGAAGAATGGCTTCACGATGGTTAGGGGGATGAAGGTGGAGTATAGTGCAAGGGCGATAAGGAGGGTAATTAATCAGCCCATGAAAAAGCCCGACCAGGATATTTGGAATGATAAGACTCCAGAGGATTTTGATTTGGATTTTATTGTTGCAACACTATGTGCTCCAAAGACTCATTAGAAGCTCAAGAGGGGCACAACTGATTATGCCACATTGCCTGCTTCTTGTATGAACAGGTTAGCACGCGCTTGGAATGCCTATATTTGTGCGAATATATTGCCATCTTCTCATATGCATGAGGTTACTGTGGAACGAGCACGTTTATTGTGGGGTATTCTGAAGGGTGATTATGTAGACATTAGTAGGATTATTCACCATGGTATGCTGAGATTTTTGAGAGGGAGCACTACGGGTTCTATACCCTATGCATCCATAGTGACGAGGTTGTGTGCGGCAGTTCGTGTTCATTGGGCCGCACATGAGCAGCTTCAACTCCCTAGTTTTGTTATTGAAAGTTCGATTATATTGAACATGATGGAGTGGTATGGTGGTAAGTCCGATCCTAAGGGGCTTGGTTATTCATTTGATATGCTTCCGGGCAAGCGACCAGCAGATCAGATGTATGCTGGTGGTTCTAAGTATGCCTGTACGGTAGGTTGGAGAGCTCAGTTGGGTGAGGAGATAGAGCCATCACAGTTCCAGGAACCATCGAAGAAGGGAAATACGCAGTACAGGCATCTGACTAGGAGGATGGATGTGATGCATGACATCTACAGCAGGTTTGCACGTGATCTCTCCCAGGCATTGGGGATAGCTTTCAGAGCCACCGGTGTTGACATCCAGTGGCCAGTATTTGGTGAGAATTCCATGTATCCACCTCCGGACACACATGAAACTCCACTCGTTGAGGGTGAGGAGCCTGATTCTGATTAGGTATGCCTGATTCCTTACTGTTACCTTCACTGAGGATAGTGAAAATTTTAAGTTTAGGGGTAGTAGTTGAAGGAATATGTTTTATGCCAGTCGTATATAGTTTTCATATTCATGATATTAAGTTCATATAGTTGCATATTTTGCCATGTAGTTTTTTATTTTGGTAGTTTTTATGTTAGTTTGTCATATAGTTCATGTATTTGCATTATAACATGATCCTGTAGATGATTTTTCCGATTGAATTGTGATATTGATGCTAGTGCAGTGATGTTGTATTTAGAGATGTTGAGTCGTATTAAGTTAATTCGCATGCTAGAGATAATTGTATTTCACTAAGTCTTATAGGTTGTTTAAGTGCTAGATCTTGATCATGGTTTGTTTGTTTGTCGAGGTTTAATCGCTTATTTATACTTAAAATTTAGGATATTCTCTTAATAATAAAATAACATGGATTTTTAGAAATTGGTGAAAAATTGGATTTCATCGCTAGTTATTGTGGCTAGGTGTCAAATGGCTAGTAGTCAGCTCATATTTATATGAGTAGTCTAGGGTTGAACGAGATGGAGCGAAACGCACTCGATCAGAAATTGAAAAAAAGATAAAGAGAAAAAAAAAGAAAAGAAAAGAAAAAGAAAAAAAATAAGTGTTATTTATAATTGCTCACGAGTGGGCTCTTTAGTACTCGAGTTATTAAGTTCTTTGGGGACTTTCTGCCTAGTGACCTAAGGCTTATATAGTCTGGGATCCACTAACCTAACGCTCGTTACATGGGTACTATTGTATAAGTCTTTTATGGACCTCACTCATTACACGATCAAATAAAAATATGTGTGTTGTTTTGTTTGAATAAAAGCATGAATCCATATAAAACTCCGATATAAGAATTGAAATGTTATAAGTTATTTTGAGTCTAGCTTTTTATTTTATTTATAACATTGCGATTGCCTTGATGAGTAGTGAGTCATGATTATTGATCTAGTTGTGATAGTATATCTGTAAGCAGTTGCACACACGCACGTCTCTAGTTTGTAAGTTGATTTGTATGATTTGATTGATCTTTATGCGAGTAACTGCATTTGTTGAGATGTTGCTTGTTGATTGGTTTAGTTATTCTCTTGGGATCATTACATTCAATTAGTTGCATTCATGCATTTTTGTTTCTTGTTCTTTGAGTCTATTTATGCTTGAGGACAAGCTTCGCTTCAAGTTTGGGGGTATGTTGAGTGGCATTTATGACACTTTATAATGCTCTATTAAGTTTTGAATTGATGCATTTGTGTCACGCCCCGACTTAACAATATATATAATACAACTTATTACAATAGTTAACAAAAAGGAAATAAATACATTTGAATCCAAGATCTTACAGTTTAGGGTTTGGAACAGCCCAACACTATTAATTATTACAACCTAATTTTTAATATCGAGTCCTCACACAAAATGATCACTTATTCTACCTGAGCTCGAACATACGAATCGGCATCACAAGTCTTATGCGATGTCTGCTTGAATCTAACCATATCTGCTAGCTGTAATATCAGAGTGAAAGCAAGTAATGAGCCAAATGCTCAACAAGTGCTATACAATACAATACATAGAACAAAATAAAAGAATAACAATGTGAAGGAAGAGCTAATAATAACAAGAGATAAACTTTTGGGTGATGGCATCATTTACTTGTAACAAAACAATTCAAAACCATTTTTTTATCAAAAACCATTTTATGACGCTACGGATTACACCCGGTGATCAGCCGCGAAGTAAACCCAAACCTCGCTGGGTTCTAGAACATTAATGGGATCCCTAGGCAAATTTTAAGCCTACAAATTAAGAGCGGAAAGGATTTGCGTCTCAGTCCAGATCCACTATTTAAAGAAAATATTTATCCCCCTTTAGGACTGGAAAACTAAATTTTAACCTTTTTATTTAAAAAAAAATTGATGCCAATTGACTGTTAATTTCTTAAACGGTGACCATCTTTATCAAGGGTTCTAGATCAACTTTGAAGCACTGGGAATAGGTCCACTAAATTTCAAGGCCATGATCCACTAAACTATACTTTATCAAGGGAATTGCAAGGTTTCTATTTAAAAGGATTTTGACAATGAGATTTAGCAAGGTTATCGGATAGTATGAAGGAACAAAGTCAAACTAGGTTCAAGGTAATGGTTCCAGATAAGACATAGGTATTAAAATATAAAGAAAGTGAACACCAGTTCAAGGTATAACAGAGTACTTGCCATGTTCATCAAAGCCTTGACTGGTTCGGTTGACTTGCACTCCCTAGCTATGTGTCCAGTCTTTCCACACTTGTAGCATGTAACTCTCGACTTCGGTATCTTACACTCGTTAGCCAAATGTCCCTTCAGGTTGCATCTATAACATGTCATGTTCAGCTTATTACACACTCCGGGGTGTCTTTTTCCACAATGCTTGGATTCTGATCTCTGAAATCTATTTTCTCCAACTTGCCCTTGGCTTGCCTGGTTGTTCCCCTTTGATTCTTGTCTTTTATTCAAATTTCCCTTCTTCTGAAAATTTTCGCCTTTGTGGAATCCAATCATTTTCACACTCCTGTCTTGCGAGCTTCCAGCTTCAAACTTTTCTCCATAAAATGGAACCTTTCTCTTCTTTTTATCCTTTTCCTTCCTTGACTGCATCCCATTACTCTCAATCAGAGCATCTTTCTGTACTACTCCTGCATAAGTATCAAGCTCAAACATAGCCACTCTATCTCTGATCCAAGACTCTAACCCTTGTTGGAATCTCTTTACTTTTTCCTCCTCACTGTTGGTATACTTTGTCACAAACCTTGACAGTTCTGTAAACTTCTTCTCATACTCCAGTACAGTCATACTCCCTTGCTTCAACTCAAGAAATTTAAGCTCCATCTGATTCTGCATGTACTTAGGGTAATACTTTTCCAGAAATAACTTCTTAAATCTTTCCCAAGAAACTTGCTGATTTGCCTCCATAGCTTTCACTGAATCCCACCAATAAATGACTCCGCCCTTCAGGAAGTAAGTAGCATATGTTATCTTCTGTTCATCCCCTAACTGTACCAATTCAAAAGCTCTTTCCATTTCCTTAATCCATGTGTTAGCTATTACTGGATCAGTGGTATCATAAAATGCAGGTGGGTTCACATTCTGAAAAGCCTTGAAAGTGACAACTTGTCAAGGTGGTACTGGTGGATTAGGTGGTTGGTGTGGTTCATGGTTATCTTGGTTTTCAAATTATTGTTGAAGAGTTCTTTGTTGTTGAGCTATATTATTTGTTTGCTGTTGTAGGGTTTCTAGTAATTGAAGAATATTAGGATCTGTGGTAGATGTGGTTGTTGGGTTCTTCTTTTTGGGTGGCATGATCCTGAAATAAAAGTTATATCAAAACAGGTATGAACAATAAGAAAATTCGAGGGTAGGGTGTCACATGACATTCTATTCACATATGAGGGCGGGTTTCAAATTAAGCAATAAGGGTGATACATATAAAGGCATAAAAATAATTGAAAGCAAATAGAACGATAGTGCATAATAATTGAAATTTTAAGGTCAAGGTACATCAAGATTAGAATAAAGTCTGAATCTAGGAATAACATGCTAGTTTAAAGGAAACAACAGGGAATTCTACAAAGTCCAATGATACAACAACATGAAAGGTAGATAATGGAAAGAACTAAGGCTCCACAACAACATCAAGCTTAGTGTTGATGTACTGAACCAAAGTCTCGCAGTCATCTGCTTATTAGGCTTTCCTTCATAGTTTCGGCTGTCCGGATACACGTTCTTCAATCGGTCTAACAGTCGATCGTACTTGCCCTGAAGCATGTCGAACTCGCGCCTCAACTAAGCATACACGGAGAAAGCAATGGTGTCAGTCGGCTCAGAGGATGATGAGGAATGCGCCCTTTGCTGACAAACAATACATAGATATATAAGAGGAGTATTAATAATAGATTCACTTCACCTACTCTCTCGCATCATATCCTATAACTTATACATATATCCTATAACCTATTTAGGCTGTTTAGGGACTCTAAATCGTAGCTATGATACCAAAACCTATCACGCCCCGACTTAACAATATATATAATACAACTTATTACAATAGTTAACAAAAAGGAAATAAATACATCTGAATCCAAGATCTTACAGTTTAGGGTTTGGAACAGCACAACACTATTAACTATTACAACCTAATTTTTAATATCGAGTCCTCACACAAAACGGTCACTTATTCTACCTGAGCTCGAACATACGAATCGGCATCACAAGTCTTACGCGCTGTCTGCTTGAATCTAACCATATCTGCTAGCTGTAATATCAGGGTGAAAGCAAGTAGTGAGCCAAATGTTCAACAAGTGCTATACAATACAATACATAAAACAAAATAAAAGAATAACAATGTGAAGGAAGAGCTAATAATAACAAGAGATAAACTTTTGGGTGATGGCATCATTTACTTGTAACAAAACAATTCAAACCATTTCTTTATCAAAAACCATTTTATGACGCTACGGTTTACAGCCGGTGATCAGCCGCGAAGTAATCCCGAACCTCGCTGGGTTCTAGAACATTAATGGGATCCCTAGGCAACTTTTAAGCCTACAAATTAAGAGCGGAAAGGACTTGCGTCTCAGTCTAGATCCACTATTTAAAGAAAATATTTGTCCCCCTTTGGGACTCGAAAACCAAATTTTAACCTTTTTATTTAAAAAAAACTGATGCCAATTGACAGTTAATTTCTTAAACAATGACCATGTTTATCAAGGGTTCTAGATCAACTTTGAAGCACTGGGAATAGATCCACTAAATTTCAAGGCCATGATCCACTAAACTATACATTATCAAGGGAATTACAAGGTTTCTGTTTATAAGGATTTTGACAATGAGATTTAGCAAGGTTATTGGATAGTATGAAGGAACAAAGTCAAACTAGGTTCAAGGTAATGGTTCCAGATAAGACATAGGTATTAAAATATAAAGAAATTGAGCATCAGTTCAAGGTATAACAGAGTATCGTGCTTTATGGTAAGGATAGGGTTATCATGCAATCATGAACAAACGTTAAGGAATATCTGACTTTTAGGTATCAAGATAAGGTTACTGAGTATAACTTGCACATGGTTTAACATCACAATTACTTTGGTATACTAGCATGGTATGACTTTTGATTTACTTCCATAGCAATCTTCAAGTAAAGTTAAACTACTTGCAATAAACACTTGAGGGTTCATGGCATTTTCATATAATACGAAGATAGATTTGAACCCACTTGGTTCATGTATATCAAGGTGAATTAGAATACTCGCATCATATATAAGAACTTTTTATCGCACACTTGCACTGTAAACAAAAAGATAGGTTGAATCACTTGCCTTGAGAAAGGCTGACTTGACTGTCAGGTAGGAGCAACTGGAAGCTTTACTCGACTTTAATGGCAAGTTTATCCTCGTCACGAGATCCTACACAAATAATAATAACCTCATTATAATATATTCTCACCAACTCAACCTATTTGTAAACCGAAATTATACACAATGGCTCTTAGGCCTATATACACACATATTTACGATCACCTTATAAGCATAATAGTACACATAGCCACATATGCTCACATACCACATTTAAGTACAAAATAATATAACACACATTATATTGCATCAATAATTTGGATGATCTCGCTCCACTTACTTAAGTCACTTGGTCGCTAAACTAGACAAAACTCCAAATTTTGACCTCCTAACTCGAAGTGCCTTTACTAAACCATCCAATTCCTATTGACCCTGAATTGGGCCTTTCACTCTACTGACTTTAAGCTATCTTTAAAATATGGTGGTCAATAAAAATATTCACACTTACGTGCTCTAAAACTATGTGAAAAGTGAATGTGCTCATTATAGTGATTTCAGGATGACATCTATGATTTCTTGGGTGCATTTGACACTCTTATACTTCAATTTTACCTCTAAAACTTCTACACTAGGCTCTTCTGATCATAATTCAACTCCCAAACATGGTGTGGCTCAAGGGCCTAGCTTGGGCCTCCCTAGGCCTAAGCTTAAAGTCCATGTTTCCCCTGTTTTCGGGACATAAAAGGGTCCTGATTTGAACTAACTTGTGACACATGATTCTAACTCAAATCCTATGAAATATGGCTGGAATAACTCCCCTGAAACTCCCTCTAACTAAGGCCAAACAGGGACTAATGAGGGCCTACCTATGACATGGTCAAAACTTCCCATTTCTAAGTTGTAGCAAAACTGTCCCCTGCTGGACAGATTTTGTGTTTTCACTCGTGCACCTAACCAAACGACCTATAAACCTCTAACAAATACCTAAAACCTAATGTATACTCCTAGTGCTAAAGTCTGGTGACTTGGTCCTCAAAGTGCACGATAATGACAAGGTCAAATCTCACTCTAAACCTCATGGTACCAAACTGAAATTCTGCAGAATCTAATGTTCCCCTTTCCACCATGATTCTCACTTGACAAACCCAACCAAACATCAATCAAAACCCAAACCTAACCTCAACCAAGGAAATCTACTGAACTACTACTCCCACATTCAATATTGTCTTAGTGGAGATCATTCTTACCTAAGGTACAATATAGCAAAATAAGAGTTAATACAATACACTAATTACAAGTCATCAAGTTTTCGAAAATAACAACTTATATCCTCCATATATATTCGAATTAAAATCACATATCAAGGAGCACAAATCAAAATCAATATCTTAACTCAACTGAAAATTAAAGCCTATTAACAATTATCAATCCAAATGATCAAGAATTTTCAAAATCATGAGTTGAATCTATGCATGCATGCCTTCGAATTTACAAGTCAAAACAATATGATTTCCATAATAAATTTTATCATAAAATTAACATGCAAGCCTAGCATTAACCATATCTATATGATCATTTAACATGCAAAGGGTTTTATCAAGTTTTTATTTCCAAAACCAAGCTATCATCACATAAACATTCAAAATCAACAAGGCCACAAAGAAACATCATTAAGAACCATTCATTCGGTTCCCTTATGGTCATAGCCGAATGAAATGGAAGGAGAATGACCATTAAAAACAAGAGCTTCACTCTCATGACTTGGAATTTCACCATTCCTTGTAGTTCCCTCAATAATACAATCTTAAATCCATGAGAATCAAGATTGTATTTTGAGTTCTAGTTAAAAATATGACATGCAAGATCAACACATACACTTTTTACTCTAAACTCTTTGGATTATATATGAAAAAAATATAGGGAGTAAGATTATATAAGATGGATGTTTGAGTGAAAGAATGAAGAAAAAAGAGGGGGTGGGGGCTTCAGCTATGGGAAGGCCGAGAGGGGGGTTGAGCCGAGAGGGAGGAGAGAGTGAGGTGAGGGTGGAGTGTGGAGTGAAAAATGAAATGATCATGACAACTTGTGCTTGTTTTATGGTTTTAATTTGACTAAATGTGAGTGGAATTAGTAATTGATAAAAGTATCCCTCTAGCAAGAATTGGGTCATTTTGCATGCAAGGACAAAGAAGTAATTTGGCTAGTAAAATGAGAATTAGTGGGGTTGGAATTATCTTTTTAGCCCTTTAAGTTGAATGGGAGGGTATTTGCATGCAAGGGTATCCATGTAAATTGCTAATTACTAAACAACTAATTTTCAAAGATTTACTTTTATAAAATAAAATAAAAACTTGAAAATTATAAAAATTGTGCCATAAAATAACTTGGATTTTTAGAAATTTTATGAGATTAATTTTGTGATTTATGAATGAAATAATTTTAAAAGATATTTTTCCCATGGTAAAGAATATTCTCTATAAATCAAGAATAAGCGCAATTATTTAAACTCTCGCTTTAAAAAAATCATTTTTTAAATAAAGCAATTTATAATACAGCAAATTCAATGTAAAATAAATAAGTATATTTATAATCAACTCTAATGTTATACAGAGTTCACATATAATATTACACAAAATGTCGGTCGTAACAATTTGTACTCAAGTTATTAGTGTTTTAACGTGTTTTCTAGTGTTTTTGCATTTCAGGCATTATCTAGGTAATCAGGTGAATTAGCATTGTTTTAGTGCTAATTTGGTGTTCAGGTGGTGTTGGAATAAAAGCTCGTGGAAGCGGCTCAAAACAGCAAGGAAAAAGAAGAAATCAGAAGGTTTCTCCAGAAGTACGGCGCGCCCGCGCTGGTCTAGCTCGCGGCCGCACCAGTTTGTCAGAAAGACAGCGCTCCCGCGCTGATGAAGCGCACGGCCGCGCCGGGTCAGGATCTTAGAATCCTGATTCTAGTCGATTTACAATTGGAGGACTTCTATCTGGCATAGGTTGCTATATATATTCAAATAAAGGACGTTTTCAAGATAGAGACGTACCAGAGCACAAGGAGAGCCATAAGAAGACTGTGTTAGCACGATTCAACCAAGACGAAGAAGATCTTATTTTTACTTGTGAATCTTTGTTCTAAATTATAACTTGGATGCTAGTTTTCTTATTTGCGAACCTTACTCTTATTTCGTACTTGGTTTTTTTATTTATTCAGTATAAAGACTACGTTTATTATACCATGCTTTCATCGAAACCCACGTTGATGATGAGTCCGATTATTGGCTAATCGTTATCGTGGGGTTCTAACGGATTTACTTATGGATTTCTTTAGTTAAATTGTTCGATGCCTTAGTGTGTGGTTATTGTATGATAACCAAGTATTGGTTGTGCTTATTCGTCTTATAAGTGTCGCGAACTTGTAAGATAGCGTGTTAATCTTTAATGAAGCGACAGTGAATTTAAGGATTTAGAACTTGTCATGCTAGCATAGGTTCATGTGTTATTATTATGCATAATTCATAGGTAATTTTAACCATCTTACTTTCCCTGTGTAATCATGATAGATAACTTGTGCTTTAAACCTTTATGTTTTCAAATTCTTTAGACATATAGGGTCTCAATATAATTGGTGTCTATTAAGCTTCTATCTCTTTTATGAATGTCTGGTAGTATGTTATTCGTGCAACAAAAGTTGACGTTCAATAGTTTCGTGTTATCTGATTATTGTCATCACCATTGCATGCTGAGGTTAAGAACAATAAGGCTATTGAATGAAGTATTTAATGAAGTTAGAATCCCATGTTTGTCTCATATAATATACAACTCTCTTTACTCTCTTAGTTATAATTGTTAGTTTAATTCGTAATTATAATCAAACCCAATTTGTTATCGTCTTAGCATTGGATAATAACCATATCATCGGCGCATAAGTGCATAAATTATATAGTTAACCAAAGCCAGTCTCTGTGGGAACGAACTAGAAACAATTCTATATTACTTGTGAACGTGTATATTTGCGTAAATTATTAGCGCGTGTTTAGCCCTAACAACAAGCAGCAAAAGCATTCAGCATTTATATTGTTCTGTTCATCTTCTTCTCTCCCAAAAGAGCTGAAGATTGCAATAAGGAATTTACAGAGAATCTCAAACTTTTTGTTTATCCATTTAACTTCTCACCGGAGTAACGTTATAATGCCCGGTTTAACTCTTTTATATTCGTAGGGGCATTATAAACGTTACCCGGTAATTGAATTCTAGTACAAACAAAAGTTAGATCATTGTATAGGATTTGATTTGTAAATCTTTATAGAAGCTAGGAACTTTGTTGTTCTTATATTGTAGCCAGTTAATTTATGTACGAATATATATTTCCCCGGATATCTTGTGTTCTTCGTTTTATTGTTATGAATACTATTACTCTCAAGAACACGTAACCACTAACCGAGCATTAAATTTTATATCCGCAAAAGATTCGAAAAAAAAAATTAATTTAGTGATTATCGGTATTCAACCCCCATTCTACGATAATTCGGGACCTAACAACAAGTCTCCAACTTAGATGGTAATTAGGACTCCTGTAAGGCAGCGGATTCTAAATCCTTCCTTGTAGGAGTTAGTGTCCTTGGATGTCGTGTCTCTAGTCTTCCAACCGTATTGGGTCTCGCCTACGAACAGCTTATATTTGTGGACTTTAATGACCTGGGTCGTTCTTAATTCGTGACAGGCCTTGACTGACTTGGTTCGTATTGGATTTTGAACATAAATTTCAAGTGTAATTATGTGACATTTAATGTTTTTTAAGATATATTTTTCATCCATATCAACAATCATCACTAACACAACACTCTTACATTAATTTTAACATTAGTTTTTGTATGAAATGTGATACGACGCTGTGAGTCCACGTCAAGTAACACTCTCAGCTACAATTAGATCGAATCAAATTCAGGAGAAACAAAATAAAAATTCGTGAAAATCATCTTTTAATATGTCACTTTGAATCTAATTTTATTTGAGGTATTTAGTATAAGGCAACTTTCGAGATTTTATAAAACTGTGTCTTAAGTAGTTTTTATTAATATCTTATAATTTTTTGGGCTTTTACATGTGTTTTTAAAGTATTTAGTTTATAATTATTAATTTCAGATATAAGCGTTAATTCTATTTCAACAATTTTTAATATTTTAGGGTTCAATATTTTTCATTTGAATTTTAGATTTTTTTAAAAAAGTAATAATTAAATCGATTTAGAGTTTAATATTTAAGGCATATGGCATAAAGACTCTATAGCCCTAAACTAAGCGGTGACCGTATTTAATAAATTTAATATTTTAAGATTCACAATTTCCAATTTAAATTTCAAAAATGTAATTTTAAAAAAAATATTTGTATTTGCTTAACACCACCTAAAACGGTGTTTTCACTTTATAACACGAGTTAAGTGATGGTAAAAATTTTACAATATACATAATGGAAACATCCGTTTTTTTAAGAATGTTTATGTAAATTATATTGAAACTAAGTACTTAATAGTAATGAAAGACGTAACTTTTTTTTTCATTCTCCCTTATTGTAGAATAAGATTATTAGAAGAAGATAAATTTATTTTAACCAACTATATTAATTAGGTAAATACGGAATTCTTGAAAGTTGTTAGTTTACAAAATAATATTCTGAGAATCGTACTCAATGAGTAACATATTCTCTATTTATATTAGTCACACAACTCCTATATTAGCTATAAGAAATTTTTATTTACTCAATGAGTAATCTATCATGGTGAGCGAGGATCGATCGAACTCAGAACATGAGACGATATGATAGAATATAAACTCTTGACCATTCGAGTTATGCAACTGTACTCATTTTATATCTCTTTTATATATAATAGTAGAACAAGGCGATAAAATTCATGAGATTAAAAAGTCTCATTAAAAAGACTAAATTACCCTTATTTTTAATATTTATATAAAACATGTAGTTTTAGGGAATCGAACTTGAGAAATTTCATTCACCTCTACGACCTCGTACCGCTACACCATATTGTCACATGTACTTTTTATCATACACACGATATGTAAGTATACTAAATGAATATTTTATTTAACTTTAAAGATAGTTACTTCAATTCCGAAAAAAAGATATAATTACTTGAATATTTGTAAAGTTAATTTTAAAAAATTGAATTTCAAATATAAAGTTAGGCATAGTACATAAATGAATTATTATCTTATTTATTAATCATTTTTTAGTTCGAAAATATATCTCATATATTATTAACATATTTTATATTATAAAAAATAATTAAGATGTACATATATAATTTTTATAGAAAATATTGAAAATAGAATCAGTTATATATAAATAATCTATATTGGTATTATATATTTATATAAGTTTTAATTATAATGAGTCAATTCATTTTAGTTTATTTCGAATTTGAAATTAGAACTTGGCCCATTATACAAAAAAGACTCAAAAAACATCGTCATATTCTACATTTCGTAAATTTAATTAAAAGATCGGCGAGAATATCTTACCAATAATGTGAAATTTTTTAATATCATATATTAATATAAATTAATATGTTTGAGATATTTATAGGATCAAGTCGATTAATAATCTGTCTTAAAATTACTAACTTGACGGGTAGCGCATTATTATTTTTGGGACTTGTCCCGATTTTAAAAATATTATAAATTTGAGATGACATCTCACGAGATTTGCTAAAACTACGATAATATATTAAATCGATTTATTTTTTATTTTTCACTTTAAAAACTAGTTTTTCAAAAAGAATTATTTCAGATAAGCAATATTCATTGATTAAGATAATATTGTATAAATATGTTGAATTATTTTAATATTTTGAATTATTCAAATAAAAGTTATATCTATACTATATTGTAGCATTTAATTCAATACATTCTATATTATTTAAATAATATATATATATATATATATATATTGTTCAATAATTTGAAGGAATTCTCCAGTTCAACTGATATTTATAAAAGTTTATCGCATTGAAAAATATTTAATTTTAGAAGAATAGTATACAATGTTATCAAATTATTATATGAAAAAATATTATAGTCGTAATGAAAGAAATTTAAAAGCGTTTTAAATAACGATATAATTACAATTTTTCCTTCGAATTCTTGAAAAAATCATGAATATCAATAACAAGTATTTATAATATATATAATTTATTTTTATGTTACAACTATGATTGATACCCGTTTGCGTAAAAAATAAATTTGGATTGTTTGTCAGTGATAATGTGAATACCATATATAAATTATCGCAATTTATTTATTACATAATTTTAATTTTTGAATATTATGGATGCATGTTATTTAAGTAATCAATTGCCTCACTACATGTTAATAATGATTATACATGTTCAAAAATCAAATATTTAGCATATAAATAATTAAAATCATCGTAATTTACTAAGAAATGTAACATACGATAATTTATATGCTGACACACACATACAACTTAATCTTACTTTGTTAATAGTAGTGTAAATAAAAAACTAACATTTTCCATACATACATACGTTGAATTTCAAAAACTAATATTTTTCATTAAAATCAACTTTTATATTAACAGTAGTGTAAATTTTATATTTTTGTATATTATAATTGCAATTCATTCTGACTTTAGTTATACATTTTTTATCTTTTTAAATAGAGTAAATTAATAGTAAGTTAGTAGTGAACTCAGTAATAATATAGACCAATACATATATTTTATTTAAATAAAATTTAAAATTTGTGATCAACTCTGTATTCGACATATATGTTAATTTTTAGCTTTTTCTTTGTAAACATACTAACGACATTCTACAGATTAAGTTTTAATCGTTTCATTTTAAACCTACACTAACTACCCTAACTACCCTGTTTATATTGATTCATTGAATACAAATTATACAATACAAACAAGAATATATATATATATATTGCTTAATGAGGGATATTAGAAACGTTATTTAATATGGTAATGTCCTGTATGAAAATAATACACATTAATAAACAGTCAACTTCTATTTGATATACGTTAAATATTGTACAACATTTACAAATAAGAGAATAACTAACAACATTATAGTTGCATGATGCATAAAAAAATTCTAGAAAATGACCGGTGTCTTGCACGGGTTATTATGCTAGTTTATATTAGTAACACAACTACTGTATCAGTTACAAGATATATATATATATAGGGAGGATCAAATGGTAACTCAATTTGATCAAGTAACTTAGTAACTAAATTTGTGCCACTAGATGGATTTTGTATAAACGGTCCAAATGATTTAGAAAATAATAACTAACTGCAGGACGTTAACATGTTTAAAAACCTAATTAACTTGCACTTTAAACACCTTAATTTTGTTTAATTTTATAAAACACGTTAAACTTAATTTTTTAATTCTAATATGTTACATGTGTTTTTAATTGCAACACAACAAATTGCATTTTAAGATGAAAAATAAAAAAAGACATATTCAATGTTGATGTGTGTCATGTAAATTTTTTAATTTTGTCAATAATCTCTTTTTATATTTTTTTTCTATCCCTTGTTTTTTAACAAATATTATTTTAAAATTAGAAAACCTAAAAATAACATAAAACAAACAAATAAAACTCTAGAAAAAAACTCGGGATCAAAATTTTAAAGAAGAAACAACTACGACAAAACAAAACAATGTTAAAAAATACAGAACACTAAAGAAAAATATCAATACACAACATAATTACAGAACATGTTAAACTTTCACCGACATTAGTTAGAAATAACATTAACTAAAAAGAGAACATACAAAAATTACATAACATTAGTTAAAAATACAGAACACGTACAAATTACATAACATTAATTTAAAATAAAGAACACTGGTAAAAAATAAATCCTATAAAAATAATAATTAAAGAACATAAAAATAATTATAGAACACATAATTACTAGATGCAAAAAAAATTAAAAAACACTACAATGTAAAATACTTAAAAAAACACAGCACACATGTTATAGAACAAGATGTCAAAATTACGGAATATAAAGATGGTTAAGAACAATAAACTGTTGAACATAAATGTGGCTAAAGTTGATGAACATACGTGGACCTATGGAATACTTAGTTACCTTAATAAACTAGTTACCCACTGAATCTGACCCTATATATATATAACATACTTTTTTACATATCAGAAAATTCTTTTTAACAATAACTGACATATCAAGCTTCCCTGCTTTCTTGGAATAAAAGATCTATACTATATTATAATAGACGAAATATTAAAAGTTTGGTAGTCGGTCGGTCGGTACTGACTGAAATTACTTAATTACCCTCAATTAAATATACTATATTATAATAGATGAAACATTAAATATACTATATTATAATAGACGAAACATTAAAAGTTTGGTAGTTTGTCGGTCGGTACTGACTGAAATTACTTAATTACCCTCACTTAATTATTCTAATTATAATTATTGGGTCGATCAATTCTAATTCTAATTGTAATTGATATTGAAATCAACTTCCTCTATTACTTTACCAATTTTAATTATATTTTATATCGAACTCTATATCTTTAACTTCTTCTACAAATTTATAATTTTGTTGTGCATATGTTGTGTACTTGATGATTACATGAACAAAACACCTAAGTAGATTTTACTTAGTGAAATAATGTAGCACTCTACGGATAAGAATTATAGTCCCGACAGATAACTCATTATAGTCCCGACGGATGATGACTTATTATCCATCGAGTGAGTAGCTTATGTAATAATGAGTCTGTAGCACATTTCTGCATACACCTTTGTATAGATTCTGTAGTAGCATATAAGTCATGTTGACTTTAACTAGATATGCAGAATAGGTTTATTAATTGTATATAGATGATGTCTTGTAATTCTGCATAAATGAATTTAAGTCAAGTGCTGAAATAGCTACCGACGGATGATTAACAAAGCCATCGACGGATGATCAAATGGCTATCAACGGATGTTCAATATAGCAGTCGACGGATGATCAATAAAGCCATCAACGGATGATCATAAACTCGACGGATGATCATGTACTCAACGGATAAAGAATTCAAATATCAGTTGACAGTGACAACATAGTCACATGTGTCGAAGTGTATGCAAATGGAATGAGGAAGCCTATTAACTGGGTAATAGAGAACAAAGTAGCAAAGTATTAGACCCGATAGTTTTTATAATGATCCTGTCTTTTGACTTTGTAATCTTGGTAATATATAAACCAAGAAGTAGCAAATAGAAACATAGATCTGGGAACACATCAAGAGAAACATTTGTAAGCAGAATTATTAGCATTTCTCTGTATTCTCAGTAGTTCAACATTTGTAAGAAGCTGTGAGCATTTTTGTACACAGGGTTCTCTCGATATATAATATATATCTCTGGTGAAATCATTCAAATCCACCAGAAAGTTTTTAAAGATTCTTGTTTTTAATTACTTGTGTTTTGATTCACTTAAGTTTTTATTCCGCATTGTGCTAATCAATACACTTATATTTATATTTGAGTTAGAACATTTTATTTCAAGAAAAAGTTTCAAGAATTCCATTCAACCCCCCTTCTGTAATTCTTGTCATATTGTTAAGGGACTAAAAATTGGTATCAAAGCGAGCTCTTAACTTACAAAGAGTTTAAAGATCAAAACAATACAGCAAGATGAACAAGAAGGATGTTGGAGTCAAGATCCCTTTTCTGGATAAATATAATTACCATCATTGGAAGGAAAAGATGCATCTTCACATGCTTTCTCAAGATGAGTCATATGTGGACTGCATAGAAAGAGGCCCTCATGTTCCAATGAGAGCTGCAACAGGAAACGAGCCATCAGTCCTCAAGGCATGAATGGTCTGATCCTGATATTGAACAAGTCAGGAAGGATAAAAAGGCCATGAATATCCTGTTTAATGGAGTTGATGGAGATATGTTTGACAACATTATCAACTGCAAAACTGCCAAGGAAGTTTGGGATACAATACAGATCATCTGTGATGGCACTGAGCAAGTTAGAGAAAACAAGATGCAGCTCCTGATTCAGCAATATGAGCATTTCCATAATGAAGATAGTGAGTCTCTCACTGACATCTTTAGTAGGTTTCAGAAACTACTAAATGCTCTAAAGTTGCATGGAAGGGTCTATCATACTAAAGATTCCAATATGAAATTCCTTATATCTCTTCGAAAGGAATGGAAACCAATGACAGTCTCATTAAGAAACTCACAAGACTATAAGGAGTTTACTTTGGAGAGACTGTATGGCATCCTGAAAACCTATGAGCTTGAAATAGAGCAGGATGAAAGGATGGAGAGAGGAAAGAAGAAAGGAGGATCCATTGCACTAGTTGCTGAGTTGGAAAAGGAGAAGGAAGTGAAGATGGAAGCTGCTGAATCAACTTCAAGGGTCTGTGAGAACAAGGGCAAGGGGCTTGCAGTAGAAAGTGAAGATTCATTGAGCCAAGATGACATGGAGGACATTCATGAGCACCTAGCTTTTCTTTCCAGGAGATTTTCCAAGCTCAAGTTCAAGAAGAACTTTGGAGCAGCCAAGCCAAATAGAAACATGGTGGATAAATCAAAATTCAAATGTTTCAAATGTGGCTTGGCAGGGCATTTTTCCAGTGATTGTAGGAAGTCAGATTCCAGTAAGAAAAAGTTTGAGTCTGTGGATTATAAGCAAAAATACTTTGATCTACTCAAGCAAAAGGAAAGGGCTTTTATTACACAATAAAATGACTGGGCAGCAGATGGTCTGGATGAAGATGAAGATGTCAGCTACGTCAATCTAGCCCTAATGGCCAAGTCTGATGAGACAGAAACAAGTTCCTCAAGCAATCAGGGAAACAGAAAGAATCTTTGGTACTTGGATAGTGGTTGTTCAAGACACATGACTGGTGATTCTACTCTGCTCACAGAGTTTAAGGAGAAAGCTGGCCCAAGTATTACTTTTGGAGATGACAGCAAGGGTTATACTGTGGGATATGGCTTGATTTCAAAGGACAATGTCATCATTGAGGAGGTTGCTTTAGTGGATGGTCTCAAACACAATCTGTTGAGTATCAGCCAGCTTTGTGATAAAGGCAATTCAGTAACCTTCAGCTCAGAAGCCTGTGTTATGACTAATAAAAGAAGCAACAAAGTGGTTCTCACTGGTGTGAGAAAAGGAAATGTGTACCTAGCTGACTTTAACTCATCTAATGCAGAATCTGTAACTTGTCTTCTCAATAAAGCAAGTTAGGATGAAAGTTGGCTATGGCACAAGAAGCTATCCCATTTAAACTTCAAGACCATGAATGAGCTAGTAAAGAAAGAACTGGTCAGAGGCATTCCTCTAGTAGAGTTTTCAAAGGATGGATTGTGTGATGCCTGCTAAAAAGGGAAGCAGATTAAAGCATCATTCAGGAAGAAACTTGATTCAACAATTGAAGAGCCTTTGCAACTGCTTCACATGGATTTGTTTGGACCAGTCAATGTATTGTCCATCTCAAGGAAAAGATTTTGCCTAGTAATTGTAGATGATTTCTCAAAGTTCTCTTGGACATATTTCCTAAAGTCTAAAGATGAGGCTAGTGAAATTATCAATCACATAAGGCAAGTCAATAATCATCCTGATTTCAAGGTTAGAAGAATGAGGAGTGACAATGGAACTGAGTTCAGGAATTCTGTCATGAGAGCATTTTGTGAGGAAAATGGGATTCTGCATGAGTTTTCAGCAGCAAGGACTCCACAACAGAATGGAGTAGTGGAAAGGAAGAACAAATCACTTATAGAAGCTGCAAGGACAATGCTTGAAGAATCTAAGTTACCAACATATTTCTGGGCTGAAGCTGTAAATACTGCATGTTATACTCAGAATATTTCTCTGGTTAATCAAGCAAGATGCATGACTCCCTATCAATTGTTCAAGAACAAGAAGCCAACTCTAAACTTTCTTCATGTCTTTGGCTGCAAATGCTATATTCTGAGAAATCAAACTGATCAAAATGGGAAGTTTGATGTTAAAGCAGATGAAGGATTTTTTGTTGGATATGCTGTTGGTAAAGCATATAGAGTCTACAATCTAAGAACCAACATTGCTCTGGAATCAATATATGTTGTGTTTGATGATAAAAAGATTGAAGGACTGAAAGATGGAGATTACCATGAGAGCCTCAAATTCGATAATGTGGAGATGGTTAGTGATGAAAGTGATCAAGAGAATGTATCTAAGGATAATGCAGATAAATCTACCACAAATGAAGCACAAAACTCAACATCTGTCGAGTTGCATTATGCTTCATCCGTCGGAAGGTAGTCTGCGTTATCCGTCGGAAGACAACCAGCTTCATCCGTCGGTACTCAAAATTCACCATCCGCCGGGTTATCAAGAGGAGCAGGAAGTCAAGATAGATCACCTATAAAAAGTTCCCCTTTCTCAAATCAAAGATCCACAAACTCAGGGGGAGTTTTTAACAATCAAAACTAAATCACACATGAAGACAACAATGAGGTTTCTTCATCTAGAGCTAATCTACCTCAACAAAGGAAATGGACAAAAGATCACCCCTTTGAGCTTATTATTGGTGATGTTTCTTCTAGAGTTCAAACAAGAAGAGCAACTCAGGAAGAACCAAAGAAGGTAGAAGAAGCTTTATTAGATCCTGATTGGATTTTAGCTATGCAGGAGGAGCTAAACCAATTTGAAAGGAATAATGTATGGAAGCTGGTGCCCAAGCCTAAAGGAAAAAATCCAATAGACACCAAGTGGGTATTCAGAAACAAGATGGATGAAAATGGCATAGTTGTCAGGAACAAAGCTAGATTGGTTGCTAAGGTCTATTGTCAGCAAGAAGGAATAGATTTTGATGAAACATTTGCTCCTGTTGCAAGACTTGAAGCCATCAGAATCTTCTTAGCCTATGCAGCCCATGCCAATTTCAAGGTCTATCAAATGGATGTCAAAGGTACCTTTCTGAATGGAGATTTGGAGGAAGAAGTCTATGTCAGTCAACCTCCTGGCTTTGAAGATCCAAATTTTCCAGAACATGTCTATTATCTCTTGAAAGCACTTTATGGACTGAAGCAAGCACCTAGAGCCTGGTATGACACTTTATCAAAGTTCCTTTTGGAAAATCACTTCACAAGAGGTACTGTAGATGTAACACCCCCAAATCCGGGGTCGGGGATCCGGGTTGTCACGAGTTCCATTTCCCTTAATAACACCCAATCTTAATAAACAATCAACTACTCTGTACTGTGACCCCACAATAAACACACACACCATAAGTTATAGTCTCAGAGATGAATATCCAAAAATAATCACAAGTCGTTTTATTCCACAATTATATGCGAATACACCTTAAAAGGTTTATGAATAAATTTACATTTCTTTGCCATTATTACAATTCATAAATATACATAATCTGGTACATCAGAAGTTGAAAGCCTAGCCTATTGGTAGTTCCTACCTCAGCTACAGCGACATCAACGCCTATAGGAAACTGCGGAACGTTTCCTATCCGCTCGCGAATCGGGAGCTTGGTCATGTTCATCTTTTCTATCTGTTGTTATGTGATGAAAGAATAAAGTAAGGGTGAGCAGCAAGCCCACCAAAATAATATGTATAATGATTAACAATATATGAACCTTCTCATAGTACTCATGAAAGTCTTGGTCAAAAGAAATGAACCAAGTTTGATATCTTAATGCGATGAAGTCGCAAAATATTCAATATATATACATATATACTTTTCAAAATCTTGGAAGTCCTCTTCCATGTATAATATACACAAAGTTCCAGTTTATAACTGTATAAAAAATATCGTTGCAAGGTGATCTCATATATCTAACCTTGTCTCAACGTTTTTCTGAAAGTCTTTGTCATTCGTAAGACAACCATTAACTAGATATAAGTTTAAAAGGTGAAGTTACAAGATATTCCAATATATTTATATCTTTTCCAAATACTACTTGAACTACCACCGTTCAAGTTATAATTAGTTTCAAAAGTTCATCACATAGATGAGACTACAAGACCAGATTTGAATAGATTAAATCTTTAAAATATCATCAAAATAAAATGAAGTTACGAGATACTTCATTTGATGCAAACATCATTTTGAAAACTTGACCCTGCCAACACTCAACAATCGCCCAACCGTAGCCTTTCTATCGAAGTGCTCTGGGTAGTGTTGCAGAAATATCCAATTGGATGATGAACTCATTACGGGAGTTTACCGCGCCAGGAAGACCACTTACGATGATCAGTCGTAGTAGTGCAACCCCACCATTTTCTACATGTAGAGGAGAACCTGTCGGATTTACTTGTCAACCGAACACTGAACTCCTAAGGAATGGACCGCCTTAGCGGAACTTTCAGGCCATTTGGGCCAATATAATAAGGCTGGGCTGGCGCTACTCGACCACTTATGCCACTCCTAGTTCAGATGAAATCCATGACTCTGAAACGTAAAGCTCGTCCCCCCTTTCCCCAAGTAGAAACTTGTTGATACGGCTCCACCAAGAAGTCGTATCTAGTTGGAAAGGAAAACTCACCGATATTTCCCAGGCGATGCCTGTTAATGGATTAACTTGTTCCAAGAATTTTACTTCCCGAGTATTGGGTAAGTAATCAAAAACTCTTTTATCAAGACAGCAACCTTGTTGCGAATATAAAACCCACCACAGAGCCGGATCCCTCAGGTTTTGAGCGAGTATTTAAATCCCCTTCGAAAGGAGGATCTTAAATATAAAAAATGAGTTTTGGGATCCGCTCTAACTTTTAAAAATCATTTTGAAGACTCGCAAAATATTTTTAAGAATGTTTGGAGTGATGCTGATTTAACAAAATAAATCAGTCCCAATATATTAGAAAATATCTGAATATTAATATTTAAATAATATTCCCATAAAGAATAATCTTTATAAAAATAATTGAAGTAGAAGTTTTAAAACTTATACTTGAAATGAATAGTAAATAATCAAGATATACTTATACGAAAGTAATATCTTTATTTGAATATCAAAAGTAAGTTTGATTATCGAACATTATTCTTTAATAAAATAAAGAATATTAATAAATAATAAGCGGAGTCATAATACCTCGAATGAATATTATAAATAATATTCATTAAATAAAATAAAGGAGACATACATCCTCAAATGAATATCCAAGTAATATTCAATAAATAATATAAAGGAGTCATAAGTCCTCGAATGAATATTCAAGATAATATTCATTAATAAAATAAAGTTATCGCATAAACCTTATTCGATTAATAGTTTTAAAAACTATTACCATATATATATATATATAAAATATATATATATATATACACCAAATCTACTCGGGATCCTCGACTCCCGGTTTTAGAGAATGTTTTCACCTTTGGATCCCTATACTAAGGGTATATGCAAATTACCGCTATTCTCTAGCATAGGTATTATCAACTGAACCAACAGATATATATGGCAAGAATACGAAACAGGCATGCATATGTACCATATCACATGCTACAATATATCGCAAGAATTTGCTAATATAACCATCATGCATCTATTACAAGATAATGCATAACAAGTGTATACATCACAACAACAGTATAACGGGTAGAAAACTTGCCTGAGCGACTGGGGGTTACAATGGCTCGGGACGAGTCTGGTAACCTATAAACAACAAGTAAGTTGGAATTAAACCAAAGTCACTTGTAAATCTATACATTAACCAACTTAGACTCTAACGCTCGCTTTGCGCTTACTGATTCTCTTAAGTCACTCGAGTACCCTCGGCTCCACTATTTTTAATAATTTAACCATTACGAGTTTTAAGGCGATTCCTTTGCGAGTGTCTTACCAACTTCCTAACACTCTTACCATAATTGTTTCATACACTAATTAACCCTTTTTGGTCTTTAACCTATGTTTCAAAGTAAGGCGAGGGGAAAAGTTTTGTTCGCGAAACGCCGTTACTTGAAACGGTCATTTCTCCTAAACCGTACATCGGAATCAAACGAACTACATATCAAAATGAAGCTCGTAACATGAACTATCTAAACATGGAAATGGTCATAATCTAGCAGGGAGTTCTCGGGTCCAAATGTTATGAACAAAAGCAGTCTAAAGTAAATCGGACATTACGACGGCTATGTTTACGCGATTTCCCAATTTTAAACCATTCAAAAACCATCACAATTCAACCTCAATCCATTCATACAACCAAAGTCCATCCTTATCACATCATAACAGCCCCAATAAATTCAATATTAACATTTATACTTATGCTTAAGCTTGAATTTAACGATACTTAAGTTCTTTTAACCAAAACAACAAGATTCACCATTCCATTTCACTACCACTCCAACCCAAACTCTAAACCACAAGCATTAAGCTACTATATCACCATAACAATAAAAATCATCTTATTATACAAAGGAATCTAGGGTTTGGAGATGATATACCTTCCTTGAAATGGTGGGAGTAGCCAGGAATCCTTAAGAAGCCTTGAGAAGTCTTAGAGATGCTTGGATCTTAAAGGAAAACAAGAAAAATTCAAGTTAAAAACTTTGAAATCACTATTCATTGTCTTCTTCATTGATTTATTGAAGAAGATTGAGAATGAATGGGGTGCTTAAACTCATAATATAGCCATATCTATGTATAAGGATGACTAGGGAATTATCTTACCAATTTAGGAAGCTTGGATCTTGGATTTTGAAAAATTTTCCCTTTGAAATGCCAAAAAGCCGAGAGCAAGTTCTTGGTGAAGAGAAATAGATTTTTGTTTTGGTGAAAAATGATTTGTTTTGGCTTGGTTGATTTGGTTTTGTTTTTGTTTTAGTTAATTACCTATTTAACCTTGGACTTTGTGTGGTTAATAACCATCCACATCTCCTTCCTCCTTATGTCATGCTTGTGTCATGCTATGATGTCATCTTTCCCTCCTTGTCCTCTTCTCATTGGTTGGGTGACATCATCCTCTCTAATCCCTTTGATTAATTCCCTAATTGTTTGCCTAATGACCGCTGATCTGTTATACGGTTCGCTTAACTTTCTTTTTCGTTTATCGTTCGAGGGATCATACCCGGGATCTTATTACTTAGGTTCCCTTAACCTTTCTCAATATATTATATTCTGTTTATGATCCTCTCTTATAATCCTTTAATTTAAATCTTTTTTATCCTGTTACCTTATACTCAATTCTTTCCATATCTAGTGGATTTCCGGGAAAAATCAAAGTATTCGGAAATTGGATTCTGACGATCTTTACATACACTTATATACCATATAGAGTACTAATAAAATCTCAGAATATCCATAACAGAACCCCTACATAGTGTGACATGAAGAGTTTCTTATTCAGCATAGTCTGCAAAATCACTATTCATAAGGGTTTCAAAAATTCCAAAAATTAGGGTTATTACAGTCTCCCCTCCTTAAAAGGATTCCGTCCCGGAATCAGATAGAAATGAATAAGGATACTCTCTTAGCATTGCACTTTCTAACTCTCACGTAATTTTCCCACATTGTGGTTCTACCATCAAACTCTAACTAGTTTGATAACCCTTCTTTTAAGCACTTGTTCTTTTTCGATCTATAACCTTTCCTGGTTATTCCATATAGGTTACGTCTGGTTGCATGTCTATGCGCTCATATGCCCCTATTTGTCTGGCATCCGAATTACACTTCCTTAATATTGATACGTGAATCACGTTATGACTTGCTACATGTTCGGGGGTAGGGCTAGCTCATATGCTAACTTCCCAAAACGTCTTAATATATCCAAGGGTCCAAAAAATTATAGACTTATCTTTCCTTTCTTTCCGAACCTCATCAATCCTTTCCAAGGGATACCTATAACATTACTAGGTCCCCTATTTCATACTCTTTGTCCTTTCGAGTCAAATCAGCATACCTCTTATGTCCATCTTGGGTTACTACCAGCCGTCCTCTGATTAGATCTATTATATCCCTGGCCCTTTGGGCTACTGCGGGTCTGAGCATCTTGCGCTCTACAACTTCATCCTAACATAAGGGAGATCGACATTATCTTCCCTCAAGGATCTCATAAGGCGATATCTCAATACTGACATATGATCTATTGTCATAAGAAAACTCAATCCGTGTTAAGTGATCATTCCAAATTCTTTCAAGTCTATAGCACATACTCTTATTATTGCTTTTAGCATTAGAGCTTTTGCTTCTTAATACCCATTCTTTTCCAGTTCGTAATCGCTACTACCTTCCGTTCCTAATATTATACTGGTTATACTTTTGCTCGTTAGCGTTCTATAACCTTTTAATAATTGCGTCAACCTTAGTATCACGAACGCGTTAGATTCAGAATACCACCGCACTGATACTACTCCTTCCTAGCTGCTTCTATCTTTGGAAGCTTGATCAATCATATAGAAGTAAAATAATTCATTGAGAGATCACTATGATCATGAACACTTGTTTTATTGCATAGTTAGTACAGAAGGTGGCCAGCCTTTAGTACTTGACAAGCAATTAAACAACATGTGGTATCCTACTAGGCTTCTATCACACAGATAGATAGTCATTCGGCAATACCTCCCCTTCTGGAAGGGTTGTTCTTCTCAGCTTATACAAAATGAAAAGAAGAGAAAAGAACGAACTGAAGAGAATTGTATATATGTAAAAAATATTGCCATAAAATATCTGGCTTGGAATTTACCTCTGAACTATAGAGGTTTATCATAGGAGAACAAAACATATATGTATTTATATCAACATCAAGTATTATCGCATCGTATTTCACATGCCTAAATATTTTTGCTATTCCGTCCATCATTCTATGGACCCATGCTCTTCCTCGAGCTTATACACAATCACCTTTGAAACTCCCTCGATATCGAAAATCGAATCTGGGATCTCATTCTAGACATCATCGTTACTAGAATTCTATGCTTGCATCGCAACCTTCCTCGTATAGTAGTACGACTCTCTATTGATAAGAAGGAATAAATATTCAATAGGTAGATACTCTACTTAATTAGTCTATCAATGATAATTTATACGCTACCACGACCCGATTAGTGGTACTTAATCTCAACATCCATTCCAATACAACTCTCATGGTTGTAATCAGCTCATTACTCGCAGAATCATTGCTGCCTTACTATGGTCCACCACTGACCTACTGTCATCATTCACTTTCCATGAAATCTTAATATCTAACCATACGGAGTCCATACATGTCGTATAGAATACTTCTAAGGAGTTAACATAAATACCAATCATAATTCATGAAGAACACTCCAGATCCTGATGTACATTCATGACATGAAGCAGATAAAATTATAGAAGAGTTTCAATCAAAGCAACGATAGCAGGTTAATACCATTCTTAATCATATGCCTTCAATAGAAGACTTAACTCAAAGGTTCGTTTAGTCCTTTTTGAAACATGGTCCTGGATTATTCTCAAGATAGGACATTCTAAGATAGATAGCCCGCTCATGGCGATTACACGAATTAAACCTTTACCAACTACTATTACGGTTGGGTATTGCACAGTCATCAGAAGGAATGTCAATCTTCCAAACCATAATACAACCTTCATAGCTTTAACCATCATCACTGTATTCCTTTGGCACACGCGCCTATAATTATCCTCTTACCTTTAAAGTGTCGGCCACCTCTTTGGCCTTTCCTGATAGTAAAATTTCCTTACTGTCAATGTCATTTTAACCACCTCCAAATAAATTTTCTACCTCATTTCAATCACAGTTTATGTGAAGATGTTTTCCTTAAAATCTGATGAGTAAAAAAAAATCACTATTTTCCATAAGTTATTGCCTCAGTCTTGAGAGGTTAATCACTATCGCGACTGACTCTCAATCGTACTTAGAACATCTTTTATCTTAGGTCCTAATTGCCCTGAACAATTTCGACCTTTACTGGTTTGATCCATACTTTCTCGTGGTTTAACACGTGCCCCAATTGGCATCATTATAATTACGTCATATTTCCTTTATCAACATTTCTATTCTTGAGAATTTTGAATATTACCTTTCTCCTTGTAAAACCTCTAAGGTTATCCTTCAATCGTTCCTCCTGTATTCCCTAGATACAGGGCATATCAAAATACCATTTACTACTACTAGAACCATTGTCTATATACTTCTGAAAAATTTCTCCACTGATCCTTAAAGGTTGTTATTACCTTAATCCTTTCCAATTCATACTGTCAAAACTCATACTATCCCTATTAAGGGTGAAATGCCAACCTGTATGCATTCCCCTAGGATTCATTTTAAGTTACCGATGTTCTATCCTTAATTTCACCTTTAAAAAGGTACATGCATCCTTCCATGGATAAATCAAGTCATATATCCCTGATAAGGGTGTCTTATTCAATCATTTCCACCTCGATAGTATATGCCTAATTTCACAATAACATCTGTATTCAAAATGAGGTCAATCAATATGGCCTCCAAAAGATAACAACGGTTATCCGCTTTTCTTTCCTGATTTGGTAATGATCACATGGATGTTCTGGAAGATATTGGTCGTGTTCAACGTGAACTTCTTCTTAATAAATCCTTATTTACTTTTGTTGTTTATCTCAACAGTCATCTCAATGTTGGGATATCTTTCATACCTGGCGTCTCCCTTTCTGGGTATTATGCCCCTGGTCTTACACTTCACATTCTTGAAGGTCACTTCCTTCATCCAATTTTTCCTAATTTCTTACTTCCTTGTCTCCTCAGTCTATCTGCGTCTCATTATTTATCCTTCGAACTATCTCAAGGTTTCCTCGAATCCTCCCAACTTACAGGGGATAAAATATATGTATCTCTTATATCTTCAACCATCAATTTAACTCATGGTAAATCACCCTCATCCTGACGATTACATACTTTTCTATTTCTATTACTACGAGTCTTTAGGGTTTCCTCATACCCAACTCCCTTATCATTCCTCAAACTCTATTGCTTTTATATTCCTTTCCACTTCAGTTTCTTTTTATTTTCCTTTCTCTTATCATTATTTCATGAACCAACACAACATAAGCATTAATTTCATACATCCCGTCATTCTGGATTCGTGTCCTCAGAACGAATCTTGATAACTTTTACAACTTAGGTTCATAATTCATCATACTCGTCTGCCTTTGTTCTGGCTCTAAAGCTTTTACACTATTTCCATAACCTTGGGAAGTACTTTCCCGAAAACAACTTACTGAACTTAAATCAGTTTATCATAACCTCTGGCTTCGTGCCTTCATTGGCCTTTTACCAGCGGGTGGTCTCACTCTTAGGAGGGTAAGTGACAAAAACACTCTTTTGTGATTCGTCAATCATTTAGAATCTCAAATGATTCCTGTATTTCCTTTAGCCAGGCTCTTGCCTCGACTGGGTCAGCTTGTTCCTTGGAACTCTGAGAGCTTAGCAACTTAAAGGTCTTGAAAGAATTTCTCACCGCATTGTTTCCTCAGGGTGGTGGTTGGGGATAATAGTCTAAGTTCTGTCTAGAAAGGTCCATAAATTATCATATAGGAGTACCGTCTCGGTTCTCCTTTCCTTACTCAACTTTTATTTCCTTAGTCTGAACGTTTCCTCCTCCTCCCCGTAATCGGGGTCATCCTTCATGTTTTAAATCCTCATTTTCCACTTCATTATGTTATGGCTTCTTTCTATCTTGATGGCGACCTCCCTGACTATCACGTTCAGGGTTTGCTCTAAATCTTATTCCTCAAACTAGCTTTCATCTAAGATCTCATCTTTAAGCTCTTGAACATTTGGAACCCAAATTCTGTAGGAATACCTCATTATTCCCTTATCATCTTTCTCGATATTAATCTTTTATCTAATTGTTGGCTCTCTACCTTCGTTCATCACTTTTTCTGGCACAATATGTTCTTTTCCAATAATTTGAACTGTATTGCAATCTCAAACAGCTTTTCGGTACCGGCTCCAGTTACCTTCACTTCTATTTCCATTTTCTCCAAAATCTCTTATAAACTCTCCAAAAGACATTATCATCTTGAGTCTCTCCTTTTTACTAAGGGCATCAGCCACCATATTGGCTTTCCCCGAATGATAAAAAATCTCCCAATCATAATTCTTGATTAGCTCTAACCGCCTCCTCTGGCGTATGTTGAGCTCTTTCTACGTAAAAATGTACTAGAGCTCCTATGGTTTGTGTAAATCCCGCACTTCTCTCCATACAAGTAGTGCCTCCAATCTTTAGGGTAAAACTATTGCCACGAGCCTAAGCTCATGGGCGGGGATATCGAATTTTATATTCCCTTAATTGTCTTGACACGGACGCGATTATCTTGCTGTGCTGTATAAGAAGCACACAAATTCCTTATGCGAAGCATCACTACAAATCACAAAATCTCCTTTTTCCATCCGGCAACGCCAACATAGGGGCCATCACCAATCTTTGCTTCAGTTCTTGAAAGTTGTTCCCGCATTTCTCTGTCCATTCAAACTTCTTAGTCTTACGAGTAAGCCACGTTAAAGGGGCTACTATCTTTACAAACTTGAACGAACCTCCGGTAGTGACCGGCCAATCCTACCTCTGGTAGTTTCCCTAACCATGGTCATCAATTCCTCAATGGTCCTTTATTCATTCTTGTTAGGATCCTCCACGAGATCCTCCTCAGCAACAATCCCATCTAGGACAACATCCTCAACCACTACATCCTCAATATGAACATCATCCGGTCCTGCGTTAGGACGCTCTATCGGATCCACAATCCGATCTCCAATTAGTAATAAAACATCATCGCGCTGTTGCTCCTCAACCTCAGGGTTCGGAGTCCCGCTACCATCTACGATAACGAACTACGCTTCTATCATGATATTTATAAGGGTTCCTATAAGGGTTTTAACTGTCAGTACTACGTTAGGTAGTCCGACTATGAACTTGGCAAGAGTTCTTATTATCTTAGTGAACTTATTATCTTAACGTCACATCATCTCTGAGGTTTATAACGCTTAGCTCTGATACTATTTCTGTAACACCCCCAAATCCGGAGTCGGGGATCTGGGTTGTCACGAGTTCCATTTTCCTTAATAACACCCAATCTTAATAAACAATCAACTACTCTGTACTGTGACCCCACAATAAACACACACACCACAAGTTATAGTCTCAGAGATGAATATCCAAAAATAATCACAAGTCATTTTATTCCATAATTATATGCGAATACACCTTAAAAGGTTTATGAATAAATTTACATTTCTTTGCCATTATTACAATTCATAAATATACATAATCTGGTACATCAGAAGTTGAAAGCCTAGCCTATTGGTAGTTCCTACCTCAGCTACAGCGACATCAACGCCTATAGGAAACTGCGGAACGTTTCCTATCCGCTCGCGAATCGGGAGCTTGGTCCTGTTCATCTTTTCTATCTGTTGTTGTGTGATGAAAGAAGAAAGCAAGGGTGAGCAGCAAGCCCACCAAAATAATATGTTTAATGATTAACAATATATGAGCCTTCTCATAGTACTCATGAAAGTCTTGGTCAAAAGAAATGAACCAAGTTTGATATCTTAATGCGATGAAGTCGCAAAATATTCAGTATATATACATATATACTTTTCAAAATCTTGGAAGTCCTCTTCCATGTATAATATACACAAAGTTCCAGTTTATAACTGTATAAAAAATATCGTTGCAAGGTGATCTCATATATCTAACCTTGTCTCAACGTTTTTCTGAAAGTCTTTGTCATTCGTAAGACAACCATTAAATAGATATAAGTTTAAAAGGTGAAGTTACAAGATACTCCAATATACTTATATCTTTTCCAAATACTACTGGAACTACCACCATTCAAGTTATAATTAGTTTCAAAATTGCATCACATAGATGAGACTACAAGACCAGATTTGAATAGATTAAATCTTTAAAATATCATCAAAATAAAATGAAGTTACGAGATACTTCATTTGATGCAAACATCATTTTGAAAACTTGACCCTGCCAACACTCAACAATCGCCCAACCGTAGCCTTTCTATCGAAGTGCTCTAGGTAGTGTTGCAAAAATATCCAATTGGATGATGAACTCATTACGGGAGTTTACCGCGCCAGGAAGACCACTTACGATGATCAGTCGTAGTAGTGCAACCCCACCATTTTCTACATGTAGAGGAGAACCTGTCGGATTTACTTGTCAACCGAACACTGAACTCCTAAGGAATGGACCGCCTTAGCGGAACTTCCAGACCATTTGGGCCAATATAATAAGGCTGGGCCGGCGCTACTCGACCACTTACGCCACTCCTAGTTCAGATGAAATCCATGACTCTGAAACGTAAAGCTCGTCCCCCCTTTCCCCAAGTAGAAACTTGTTGATACGGCTCCACCAAGAAGTCGTATCTAGTTGGAAAGGAAAACTCACCGATATTTCCCAGGAGATGCCTGTTAATGGATTAACTTGTTCCAAGAATTTTACTTCCCGAGTATTGGGTAAGTAATCAAAAACTCTTTTATCAAGACAGCAACCTTGTTGCGAATATAAAACCCACCACAGAGCCGGATCCCTCAGGTTTTGAGCAAGTATTTAAATCCCCTTCGAAAGGAGGATCTTAAATATAAAAATGAGTTTTGGGATCCGCTCTAACTTTTAAAAATCATTTTGAAGACTCGCAAAACATTTTTAAGAATGTTTGGAGTGATGCTGATTTAACAAAATAAATCAGTCCCAATATCTCTGAATATTATTATTTAAATAATATTCCCATAAAGAATAAGCTTTATAAAAATAATTGAAGTAGAAGTTTTAAAACTTATACTTGAAATGAATAGTAAATAATCAAGATATACTTATACGAAAGTAATATCTTTATTTGAATATCAAAAGTAAGTTTGATTATCGAACATTATTCTTTAATAAAATAAAGAATATTAATAAATAATAAGCGGAGTCATAATACCTCGAATGAATATTATAAATAATATTCATTAAATAAAATAAAGGAGACATACATCCTCAAATGAATATCCAAGTAATATTCAATAAATAATATAAAGGAGTCATAAGTCCTCGAATGAATATTCAAGATAATATTCATTAATAAAATAAAGTTATCGAATAAACCTTATTCGATTAATAGTTTTAAAAACTATTACCATATATATATATATATAAAATATATATATATACACCAAATCTACTCGGGATCCTCGACTCCCGGTTTTAGAGAATGTTTTCACCTTTGGATCCCTATACTAAGGGTATATGCAAATTACCGCTATTCTCTAGCATAGGTATTATCAACTGAACCAACAGATATATATGGCAAGAATACGAAACAGGCATGCATATGTACCATATCACATGCTATAATATATCGCAAGAATTTGCTAATATAACCATCATGCATCTATTACAAGATAATGCATAACAAGTGTATACATCACAATAACAGTATAACGGGTAGAAAACTTGCCTGAGCGACTGGGGGTTACAATGGCTCGGGACGAGTCTGGTAACCTATAAACAACAAGTAAGTTGGAATTAAACCAAAGTCACTTGTAAATCTATACATTAACCAACTTAGACTCTAACGCTCGCTTTGCGCTTACTGATTCTCTTAAGTCACTCGAGTACCCTCGGCTCCACCATTTTTAATAATTTAACCATTACGAGTTTTAAGGCGATTCCTTCGCGAGTGTCTTACCAACTGCCTAACACTCTTACCATAATTGTTTCATACACTAATTAACCCTTTTTGGTCTTTAACCTATGTTTCAAAGTAAGGCGAGGGGAAAAGTTTCATTCGCGAAACGCCGTTACTTGAAACGGTCGTTTCTCCTAAACCGTACATCGGAATCAAACGAAATATATATCAAAATGAAGCTCGTAACATGAACTATCTAAACATGGCAATGGTCATAATCTAGCAGGGAGTTCTCGGGTCCAAATGTTATGAACAAAAGCAGTCTAAAGTAAATCGAACATTACGACGGCTATGTTTACGCGATTTCCCAATTTTAAACCATTCAAAAACCATCACAATTCAACCTCAATCCATTCATACAAACAAAGTCCATCCTTATCACATCATAACAGCCCCAATCAATTCAATATTAACATTTATACTTATGCTTAAGCTTGAATTTAACTATACTTAAGTTCTTTTAACCAAAACAACAAGATTCACCATTCCATTTCACTACCACTCCAACCAAACTCTAAACCACAAGCATTAAGCTACTATATCACCATAACAATCAAAATCATCTTATTATACAAAGGAATCTAGGGTTTGGAGATGATATACCTTCCTTGAAATGGTGGGAGTAGCTAGGAAGCCTTAAGAAGCCTTGAGAAGTCTTAGGGATGCTTGGATCTTAAAGGAAAACAAGAAAAATTCAAGTTAAAAACTTTGAAATCACTATTCATTGTCTTCTTCATTGATTTATTGAAGAATATTGAGAATGAATGGGGTGCTTAAACTCATAATATAGCCATATCTATGCATAAGGATGACTAGGGAATTATCTTACCAATTTAGGAAGCTTGGATCTTGGATTTTGAAAATTTTTCCCTTTGAAATGCCAAAAAGCCGAGAGCAAGTTCTTGGTGAAGAGAAATAGATTTTTGTTTTGGTGAAAAATGATTTGTTTTGGCTTGGTTGATTTGGTTTTGTTTTTGTTTTAGTTAATTACATATTTAACCTTGGACTTTGTGTGGTTAATAACCATCCACATCTCCTTCCTCCTTATGTCATGCTTGTGTCATGCTATGATGTCATATTTCCCTCCTTGTCCTCTTCTCATTGGTTGGGTGACATCATCCTCTCTAATCCCTTTGATTAATTCCCTAATTGTTTGCCTAATGACCGCTGATCTGTTATACGGTTCGCTTAACTTTCGTTTTCGTTTATCGTTTGAGGGATCATACCCGGGATCTTATTACTTAGGTTCCCTTAACCTTTCTCAATATATTATATTTCGTTTATGATCCTCTCTTATAATCCTTTAATTTAAATCATTTTTATCATGTTACCTTATACTCAATTATTTCCATATCTAGTGGATTTCCGGGAAAAATCAAAGTGTTCGGAAATTGGATTCTGACGATCTTTACATACACTTATATACCATATAGAGTACTAATAAAATCTCATAATATCCATAACAGAACCCCTACATAGTGTGACATGAAGAGTTTCTTATTCAGCATAGTCTGCAAAATCACTATTCATAAGGGTTTCAAAAATTCCAAAAATTGGGGTTATTATAGTAGATAAAACTTTATTTTTTAGAAATGTTAATTGCTCTAGTATACTTGTTCAAATTTATGTAGATGATATTATTTTTGGTTCTACAGATGAGAAACTTTGCAAAAAGTTTGCCAAATTGATGCAAAGTAAGTATGAAATGAGTATGATGGGAGAACTAACTTACTTTCTTGGTTTACAAGTTAAGCAAGTTAGTGATGGAATATTCATTAGTCAAACTAAATATATTTTTGATCTTTTAAAGAAGTTTGATCTAATGGATTGCACATTTGCAAAAACTCTCATGGCCACTGCAACTTAGCTTGAATTAAACACTACTGAAAAGTCTGTGGATATTTCAAGTTATAGAGGCATGGTTGGCTCACTTCTATACTTAACAGCTAGTAGGCCAGATATAATGTTTGCTACATGTTTATGTGCTAGATTTCAGGCTGATCCTAGAGAATCTCACTTAATATCTATTAAGAGAATTTTCAGATATCTCAAGGGAACACCAAACCTTGGCATTTGGTACCCAAGAGATTCTGGTTTTGATCTAACTGGTTATTCAAATGCAGATTATGCAGGTTGTAGAATTGATAGAAAGAGTACAACAGGAACCTGTCAATTTCTAGGAAACAAGCTTGTGTCCTAGTTCAGTAAAAAGCAAAATTCAGTTTCTACTCCTACAGCTGAAGCTGAATATATTGTTGCTGGCAGTTGCTGTGCACAGATTTTATGGATGAGAAATCAATTGCTAGACTATGGTTTGCAAGTTGAGAGGATTCCTATTTTCTGTGATAACACAAGTGCAATTGCCATCACTGAAAATCCAGTACAACATTCAAAGACAAAGCATATAGATATCAAGTACCATTTCATAAGGGAACATGTAATGAATGGTACTGTGGAACTATATTTTGTTCCCAATGAGAAGCAGCTTGCAGATATCTTTACCAAACCACTGCATGAATCCACATTTTCAAGGTTGGTAATTGAGTTAGGTATGCTTAATTACTCTTAAATATATCTGAGTTAATTTGCAAATTTAAATGCAGCCAGAGATTTAATTGATTTTTCAGTCTATGATGAAATTTTGGCTAAGTCAAAATTTACATCTCGACGGATGACCTTTATCCATCGAGTTTGGTCATCCGTCGAAATACAATTTGCTAATAAAAATCAATTACTTTTCTGGAATATTTTATATCTCGACGGATAACAGTTTATCCTCATCCGTCAAATTGTCTTAAATTCAGCCGTTGATTCCCTGTACATTATCCATCGAGTATACTTACAGTTTGTAAGCATAACACGACGGATAATGGGGGGAATTTTTACAGTTTATTTTTAAACGGCTATTTTAGGCAATTTCTATTGGTTACTTTATTTTACTTTATTATTTTTATCAGTTATTTTTGAGATAGTATAAAAGCTTATTTCATTGCAATTGCTTTTCTTTTATCATTCTCAATTAAACTGCCCTAACTTCATTCTCTCTCAAAGCACTTACTCTCTTTCTCTCCAAGCTCTTACTCTCTAATAATGGCACCTGTTGTAAAGATTATGTCTCAAATTGGGTTTATTTATGAGAAGAATAATTTCACTGCATTAGTGAACAAGGGTATTCAGCAATCAGATGACTATCACAAGATGATGGACTTTGTGAAGAATTGCAAGCTCAATTTTGCCATGCTGGAATCACCCACAATCTTCTGTGAAGTTGTTGAAGAGATGTGGACCACTGCTACCTACAACTCTACAGATAAGACCATCACTCTAACCATTAAAGGTAAAGAATTCTGTATAAATAGCGATGTGATAAAAGCATGTTTCAAAATTCCTGATAACAATGTGACTTCACCACACACTGACACTGACATAATCAATATGCTCAATTACATGCACTATGCACTTCCTACTTCTAAACTGAGTGATATTAGAAGAATGGGTCTTAGGAAAGAGTGGAGTTTCTTGTGTGATGTAGTTACAAAGGTTTTCTCAGGAAAGGTCAGTAATTTTGATTCAGTGAATATTTTCATGCTTAACATGCTATACATGCTAGTTACAGATAAATTTTATAATTTCAGTGACCTTGTCTTGTTTGAGTTAGGTTTTAAATTAGGGGAGTTAAATAAAAGAGGTAAAAATGTGTATTATGCTATATTTCTTATGTTATTGGCTAACCACCTCTGTGAAGAGATTGTGCTTGAGAACCCAAACAACAAATTGGATTGTTGGGTTCAAGAGAGAAGGCTCATTGCAGATTTGAACAGGGCCAATCATCACAAGGATGTGCCAATATTCTACTTTCCTGTAATGCAAGCACCACAGTTAAGTGAGGTAAGTTCGTCCATCCCTACAACTATTCCAACCTCCACAATTTCTTTGAGCTCAAGAGTAGCTATGGCAACTATGCCCACGACCAAACAGTTGTCTACCAAAGCTGCCAAACCATCTATTATTGCAAAATCTAAATCAAAGAAAGCCCCCTCTGGTATCTCTCAAAAGATGCCAGTTGCAAAATCCACAAAAGCCAAAGAGGGGAGTGTGAAGGAGTGTAAGTTAGGTGAGGGAAGGGGTGAACATAAAAGAAACCCCAAGAATAAGGTTGGAGAGTTGAGTGAATCCCAGCCTAGCCACACTGCAGTTTCCCAACAAACTGCAGTGCTTAAAAAGGACAAAAGCTCATTTCTAACTGCATCCTCCCAAAAGGATGTAACTATTGAACAAAGCTCTCAACCAAGAGCACAGGCCAAGAGGGTTAGGGACACAAGATCACCCCAAACTTATGTCAGAAAGAAGAAATCAAAAACCTCTGGGGATGCACAGGTTACACACACTATGCAAACTGGTGCTAAAGACACAGTCACTGCACCTTCACAAATTCAACTTGATGTGGCTCCAATAAATGTGGAGTCACAGCCAAAATCTCTAGTTATAGAAGTACCTCAAACACCATACTCACCAACAAATTCTCTGGATGTGGATATGATAAACACATCAATTCCTGATTCCCCTTCTTTAACTCTGTTGGGGAAGCCAAAATCTAGTGCAAGTGAACATCATCTTTTAGATGATTTGTTGGCTCACTTGCCAATTCTTTCAGGAACTGTTGTTGTTAGATCCCAATGTGTTTGTAGAAGGGGGGGTTGAATACAAACAGTACCAAATAATCGAATTAAATGCGGAATAAAAAATATGAAACAAAATTCAAGTTAAATAAAAATATTATTAAACTTGAAAGGTGTTACAACAACTGTATCGATTACAAGGAATTATCTCAAATTAATTATCACAAATCTAGAATAAATTCGACATGAACTTTTTCTATTTTTGTAATAAAAAGATTCAAATGCTAAACGCAATTTGAGATTAAGTTCTAGGGATTTTGATCCGCTAGATTGTTACACAAGAACAAGATAATGATTTCTAGTGGTTTGGATTTAACTTTACTAGCTAGAAATTGTGATCTTGAATTTAGCAGAGAAGAGATGATATAATTTTCAGCTTCTGCTTTTCTTTGTTCTTGAACTGTTTTTCGGATGGATATTGACTTCTGTTGCTTCTTTTGTTTTTGTAATCAATCAACCTTTTATTTAATTGGCAAGACAATCCTTTTAGCTCAGCAAGACAATCCATTGAGCTAGCAAGACAATCCATTGAGCTAGCAAGACTTTCGGTGAGACTATTGATTGAACTAGCAAGACAATCAGAATGAACTGGCAAGACAATCCTCCTCCCAGTATAACTTTCGGTATGACAATTGAAATGACTTGGCATGACAATCGGTATGACAATCCAGATTGTCATGCTAGTTCATTTTCAATTGTCTTGCTGATTTTAACTGATTTTAATCCAAAAACAATTCTGAAAAATCTTAATATTAATTCAGAATTAATTAATCAATTAATTCAATTAATAAATAAATTAATCTTTGCAGATATAATTTATTTTCTTAATTAAATTATATGACTTAATTAATTAATAGAGAATTAATACTATTCTTGAACTGCAACCATTCTTCTGCAAATCTTCTGAAAATCACTGAAAATTGTGAATTAATTCCTCAAGTCTGTAGATGAACCTTGTTTCTGAATCCTTTGACAGATGCTACTTAGGGAGATCTCTCTGATGGTAGATCCACTATTTACTTATTACATTCTTATTTGAGTTGAGTTAAATCCTCGAATATACAAATAGGCTATGATATATGCCTTACAGTTGTGTCATATGTGCCTAAAATATCTTCAATCAGCACAGAGTCAACAATAGTTTGTATTCCCAACTCATTCATTTCTACTCTCTCGACGGATATTACTCATCTGTTGAGTAGTGATTGTATCCCGACGGATAAGCCTAACAGTAGTTATCCGTCGGATAGCAAAACCACTCACTCGATGGATATCACTCATCCTTCGAGTATCTCTGCACAGCTTCAAACTTCAATTCTTTCAAGTGCAGAAGATTTAGTGGTTGTACAGTCACTCTTAGGATTGAGAGAGAAGAGTGTTTTGAGCGAGAGTCTGGGTTGCTCCCAGGAAAAAGGAGAGAAAATGAGTGAACATCTGCAATCCATTTCTTCAGGATTGGCAAAAGGGAGTGAGAGGAGTCCCACCTTAGTAGGTGAAGGTGAGGGTGCGAGGGTGGGGAGCCAGGGTGAGACCTTGATGCAACAAAAGAGAGAAAATGAGAGAAATACAGGTACTGGAGCAATAAGGATGGATGTCATTGCTAGTGAGTCAATGAATGTCCAGGATGCAGACAGGGAAGGACTATCTCAGTATCCTAAAGCTGTTATAGATTCTACTTCCCTTGATGCTGAGGCATTTACTCACCCTGTTCCAGCTTATCAAATTCTAGCTGAACAGGGCAATGACAATGCAGAAAGGATGCTCAATCTGGTGCATACCACCCAGTCTATGCAAAGGGCTAAGGATGCCATCACAGCTTTGCCTTCTACAGCTGGTGATGTGGACTATGAGACTGGGGGTTCAGCTGATTTCTTTGGAGATGGGAGTGGGGATAGTGAAGATGAAGCAATGGACATAGGGGGAGAATTAGGCTCAAGCTCAAGGTCAGGTATGCCATCATGGGCATTCTCAAAGAACTGTGATGAGCATTACTTCAAGACAACCCTGATCCAGTTAATCAATCAGACAAATACTGATCTTCAAACCACTACCAATGCAAGCACCAAGAAGCTCCTTCAGGCACATCTTGCCTCCCTGCAACTTCAGCAAATACAAGGCCTCCACCATGCTAGAGATGTGGATTCTATGAAGGGTGATATTGAGGAGATGAAGAAGGCTATTTCAGACATGATAGATTCTAAACTTCCAGAAGATACAATGTTTGACATCAAGAGGCAATTAAGGAAAAATTCTGATCTGTCAACCAAGATAGATGCCTTAGATATAAGAATATCATCCATGGAAGCATCTTTGACTGCCATTCATCTCCATCAAGCCCAACAGACTAATCTACTTCAAAAACTGGTGGCAGCTCAAACCCCCTCCACAGCTCAACTTGATGATAACATAAAGGGGGAGAAAGGACCAAGTGAGGGGGAGAAGCTTCAGATTCAAATCAGTAAAATAATTGTGCCTTCAATTACTATCTCAAAGCCACCAGTCACAGATGGTATAGATCTGATACAAGCAGCAGCAGCCAACTTCAAAGTTGTTGAGAAAGAAAAGTTGAGTTTGGTCAACTGGGAGAAGATTGATGAGGAGATACAGAAGAAGTTTGAACTTGTCAAGGAGCCAGTTAAGTCATCCATCCATCACTCTCAAGTCAAGAAAATTAGTGTGAATGAGATGAGCATGAACTATCTGGAAAGAGGACAATCTTCATGCATCAAGTCTCCAAAGGCTGAAATGATTCTTAAACCAAGGGCAGACTACTCAAAATCATCCTTGAAGAACCCCTTGGACACTATGTATGAGACACCCAAGCCTGATGAGAAGAAGCTTCTGTCAAGATCAATTGCCTTCTATAAAGATCCAGCTGATTCAGCTTCTAAAAGGAGGATTGCTAAGATTTTCAGAAATGGGAAAGAAATTTGTGTGGTGGCTGGACACCCTCAATTTGCTCAAGCAAAGAGAGAAGAAAAAGCTAGATTGAAGCAAGAAAAGAAGCAGGCTGCTCTAGATGCTAAAAAGGCTAAACATAAGAGAGATCAGATTGCTATCTTGGCCAAGCTACATGCTGTAAATTCATCACAACAAATTCCCTCTCAACCATCTGAAGCTACTGAATCAAGGAAGCAAGTTGAAGAACAGAAGAAATCTCCAAAAAAGAAAGAATTGGCTAAAAGAACTAAAAGGAGACTGGATATTGTTGACAAGTAATTGGAAGATCAATTTTCTAAGGAATCCACACCAGCTACAACTCAAGCAACAAAGCCCTCTGTGGTATTTGAAGACATAAGGGTGGTGGATCCCAACAGGAATATTCATGGTGAACCTATTGTGCCCAAGGATGAGCCAATAGAATGGGAGAACATGCCAATTCCAGACTTCAATCTACCAATCCTTAGCAAGCCAAAAAGGACAAAGTCAAGAGCAGTCAAGAAAGTGAAGCTGTCTCCTCTCAAATCCAAATCTATAGTCAAAGCTCAGCCCAAAGTCAATAGGGGAGACTATCTGTACTTGTGTGACATCAAAGAATTTTCTGATCTAAATCTCTATCTGGATGAACTAGATGAAGTAAGAGGTATTGATGCATACAGAAACCTACCTGAAAGGTTAGTGTTCAAGTACAAAGGGAAAAAAGAGATTCAGTGACCACTTCACATGATTCTTCAAGAGAGCCAAGCTGTACTGATTAAAGTTTATTCATCCTTCAAGAAGAACTTTGGGTTCAATGTCACTGCAAGAAGACTAGTATTGAAGAAGATTGAAGAACTAAGGAGTGTTAGAGCTAAAGATGCACTCCCAAAGACTCTAATCATCCCTTACACAGGGAGAAGAGTGCATCTAAGGCCCTACTGGATGATGGAGTTTATAGATGACAAAGGTGTGAGAAGATTCTTTAGATTAGAAGACCAATTGAGCATCTCTAGCAATGAGACTCTTTTGGAAATGCAAGGAAAGTTAAATCTCTCAGAATCTAATGAACTAGAATTCCACAGGCAGCTCCAAAATCAGATTGAAGAAAATAACAGAAAGCTTGGAAGAAGATCCAGACCTTCAAGAAACTAGATAAATCTGCTCAGGCCAGAGCAGCATCTTGAAAATGACTGTGAGCAAAACTTTGTATAATTTTTGTTATTTGAAGCACTTTTCAGTATTATCTACTTTCTTTTAAAGTTGTATGTTTAGGGTGTCTTGTTATCATCAAGTATCTCTTAATTTATGGCTACAATTCCAATAGACATAAATTGGGGGAGATTGTTGTGCATATGTTGTGTACTTGATAATTACATGAACAAAACACCCAGGTAGATTTTACTTAGTGAAATAATGTAGCACTCGACGGATAAGAATTATAGTCCCGACGGATAACTCATTATAGTCCCGACGGATGATGACTCATTATCCATCGAGTGAGTAGCTTATGTAATAATGAGTCTGTAGCACATTTTTGCATACACCTTTGTATAGATTCCGTAGTAGCATATAAGACATGTTGACTTTAACTAGATATGCAGAATAGGTTGATTAATTGTACATAGATGATGTCTTGTAATTCTGCATAAATGAATTTAAGTCAAGTGCCAAAATAGCTACCAACGGATGATTAACAAAGCCATCGACGGATGATCAAATGGCTATCAACGGATGTTCAATATAGCAGTCGACGGATGATCAATAAAGCCATCAACGGATGATCATAAACTCGACGGATGATCATGTACTCAACGGATAAAGAATTCAAATATCAGTTGACAGTGACAGCATAGTCACATGCGTCGAAGTGTATGCAAATGGAATGAGGAAGCCTATTAACTGGGTAATAGAGAACAAAGTAGCAAAGTATTAAACCTGATAGTTTTTATAATGATCCTGTCTTTTGAGTTTGTAATCTTGGTAATATATAAACCAAGAAGTAGCAAATAGAAACATAGATCTGGGAACACAACAAGAGAAACATTTGTAAGCAGAATTATTAGCATTTATCTGTATTCTCAGTAGTTCAACATTTGTAAGCAGTTGTGAGCATTTTTGCACACAGGGTTCTCTCGATATATAATATATATCTCTAGTGGAATCATTCAAATCCACCAGAAAGTTTTTAAAGATTCTTGTTTTTAATTACTTGTGTTTTGATTCACTTAAGTTTTTATTCCGCATTGTGCTAATCAATACACTTATATTTATATTTGAGTTAGAACATTTTATTTCAAGAAAAAATTTCAAGAATTCCATTCAACCCCCCTTCTGTAATTCTTATCATATTGTTAAGGGACTAACAAATTTAATTCATATCGAGTTCTGTATTATTTTGATTTGTTACTTCGGGCTAAATTAAATTTAAGCAAACTAAATATAATTATTAAGATTTAGTTGATATATCATGTGAGTCGGGCTAAGATAAAATAATAATATTATCCATCATCCTAAAGAATATATATTAATGAACTTGGATAAACAAATAATATATTTTATTTATCCAGGATAAAAAATATATTATATAATTGATTCAGACTAATACAAACCTAAAATAAAAATACAATTCGAACAATAAAAATAAAATCATATATACTAATTATTCAGTCTAAAACAAAATTATCTTATTAATCCATACTTTAAAAAAAATTAAAATTAAACTAAAAATAATTAGTTTGATTCGGTCGGTGTATTGAGCATCGAGCTAAAATAAAATAATGTAAACCAGTGATCCAAGATAAATCAAATTAATATTAGACTAAGTATAATTCATATCCTATTGATGTGAACTAAAAAATCAAATTTTAATTAAAACATAAATATTATTTTTAAAAAAAATACACATAAAATTATCAATAAAACTATATCATTCGATCAGTAATATTGACTTTTTCAAATATCTTTTATAGAATTATAGTTAATCGATTAAGTTATCACCATGCTAAAATAATATTTTTTACGGTCTGAACATAATGGGGACATTATATTTTTACACTCAATAAAATGATAATTTCGTTATAATAATATTTTTCTCTTATCAATGTTATCACCTTAAATAAGTTTAAATGTTTTAAAAAGTTATGAACATATATGTCTACTAATATAATTATTATGAAGTCATATCATTTAAAGTTTTAAATGAATGAAATTAGGAATCGAATTCAATTTTTTTATAAAATAATATAATATTAAAAAAAAATCTGTGCGATCCGTGTATCGCACGGGTTTTAAGCTAGTATTAGTAAATACTGATATAGATGATACAATTACGAAACGGTATATTTTAGGTATACAAGTTTTACAAACAAACTTTGCATTTATAGCAGTTTCTCTATTTTTTAATACATTTTACATTTTCAACTCTTTTTAAAAACAATTAAATTAAAGAAGGATCATTATTTAAACTTTTGTATATCGCAAGAGATTCTCGTGTGCAAAGGACGGATAAGATTACTAGTTATAAAAGTAATAATACAAACTATTATTGAAAATGATAATATAAATTATTTTGTAATATTATTTTTGTAACGAATTATAGTAAAAAACTTGAGGTGTAATTTATTTTTTAAAAAAATAACTATATCTCCCACAATAAATAGATGACACAAATTTACATTTTAAATATGATAAACAAAAACTAAAACTGAGAAAATAATGGGTGGTCAGACGATTACAAACAATAAACCTAGATATCACTATGTCCAAGGTTGGTATAAAGAATTTGTAGGGACCGCAAACATTATAGTACAGAAATTATTTCAGGGCAATGGCCCTTAGCATTATAGTTTAGGAAAAATTGACCCAAAATTTCACAAATAATGAAATTTGGCCTTTTATATCATTGAAAAATCGCATTTTTATATGTGTTTTTTAAAAAAAGGCAATTATACTTTACATTTTTAATATTTTTAAAAGATACAACTTTTTTTTTGAAAACGCATCTTAATGATGCTTTTATGCAGTAAACACGATGTCAAAAATGTGTGCAAGATACATAAACGCGTAATCCCAGTTACAAAGCCCAATAAGAAAAATAGCAGGGTATTATGAATAAGTAATAACGCATCATTAAGTTACGTTTTTACGTGATAATTAGGATTGTTTTACTAAATTAGGACATTTTGGATCATTTACTCTCAAATTATGAGATTGATTACCATTTTTCAAAATTTTACATCATGTCATTCCAATTTATCATTGTTAGCTAAAAGCTCACTGATAACTTATCAAACTGTAACCTTTGGGTAACTAAGTCATTCAACAATAGCTGTCAGATCAGTTTTGTATTAATAGTTCAGATTATTCCGTTAGTGCACCTGACAGATAACCTAAAGTTCATTTTAATAACTGACCTTTACATGTTGAGTCTTTCTTGTTTGTAATTTTTGTTATCATATCCACCTAATGAACAAGTGGCATAAAACACATAAAAAATTTATGTAATACTTTAGAATATACACAACTTGAATATCTATAAAATTAAGAATATTAAAAAATGAAAAAACACATCGTAAAAGAATTCTATTAACAAAAAATCTACTATAACATATTTTGTAGAAAAAACAAACAAAATTTATAGTACATATAAAAGTAAGTGTATGTGACAAAAAGAATGATATAAAATAAAAATGTAAATTAATAAATGAAAGTTTTTTTAAAAAAAACAATAAAATTTAAATTTTAAACAATGAGTAACACAAAATTATAAATTTGTGTGTTGTGTGCATTGCAATAGTAAACATCTCTTTTAGTTATGTAAACACGTTTCATTTGACGGTAGCAGGCCTGAGACTAGGTGTTGTACGGGGACCAATTGTATATAATTAATTAGTTACCACAGCAGACTAGTTAGCAGACTAGTTACCCAATGACCCTAGAATGGAATATAAATAAGCTATAGGACCATAATATGAAGAACGAGACAAGACAGTCAACTGCTTTGTGAATGTTAGATTCTCATTTACCCTGGTTTTCCAATGAAACTAGGCATTTTCTTTTCATCTCCACTCAGCAATAGTCAGAACTCAGAAGGGCAGTAGTCCGATAAAAGTTGCAGTCTCGCAGAATACTGATTTCCGTTAGGATATCACGCCAAAGCTCTCTTTAACACTTGGTAAGTGGGGAAATATGCCGACACGTCACCACTATCAACCTTTTATTCGCCAACTCCAGAACATTCTTGCCAATTTTCACCGGAGACATACATGTTTGTTATACTTCCAAGAATATGCACTTTCGGCTCTTTGACCTGCAACAGAGACAATGGTGGACTTTTTTTGTAATATCTTTTTTTTTTTTTTTTTTTTTTTTGCTAAATATGTAATATCTTTTTTATTATATAGGATACAAATTTATGCAAGTCCTAAGTCCTTTCAAGCCAGATCCTGAAAGTATCGATCCCTGTAGCATCTGGCTGGCTAGTGAAGGGATTCATTGAATAAACTGCGTAGCAAGTTCGGCTGTCTTTGTAACAAATTTATGGCATTCTCTACTTGGGCACAACCATTAGGTTGCATGCTAATTTCCCACCTTGCATCGACATGGAACTTATATTAAACCTCACAATTTTTGCCCTCAATCCAAGAAAGGACACCACTCTCCAAGACAATAAATCTAAACTAATCATCAGTGTCCAGAAGCTCATGCAGAACTTTAGTATAAACTGGTCGTCGTATAGACATACAGATGTATTTATGGGCTTAAAGGGTCAGAACCAGCTGTAACGATCTCTTCTTCCCATTCGTTCATTCTTCCTTTCTCGCAAGAATGGCACAACATTTTTTGAAATAAGAACAAGTCCATTTGGAGGAACCTTGTATAGCTTAGTCTTTTTAAGCATATGTAATTTCAACTAAAGCGGATGGACAGTTAACCCTCCTCATTAAGTTTTTTTGTGGTTCAATATTGATGCAGGAGCCTCTTTGTGACACAACAGATTTATGAGCAAGATTTCGAACCTCGGTAACCCCAAAATTTTGGAAACATATCATTGGTGACATTGAGGTCTAATATTGCTGGCTCCTACTGATCCACTCTTTAGCACCAAATGGGATTTCAAGTGAGGGGGCGTAATGACTAATGACATAAAATTTATAATTATATCGAGTCCTCCAATCACCTTACGATTTCAGAAAAGTTGGTAATCTTACAATATATATATAAAAACCTAGAAAATGTGAAGCTTACCAGTGAAACCTGGGGAAAACCAGTTTGAAGTTGAAGATGCGAGAAACCATTTACAGTAAATAAACACTTGAAACCTCTGATATCGCGGTTCTCACTACATTGAATATGGATGTCAGAGAAGATACTAAGCTCAAGAACTATAACATTGCAGTTCATTGCTGGTAATGTTTTTTAAGAAAAAATAAATATTGGAACTCACTTCAGAAGATACGTAAAATTTCTGTGACGGTATTCATCCAGAGGTATATCCTCTTCTTTAGAATACCTGGACACCAAATCAACCCAAGTACAAATTGTCAAACAAACGTGCAGGTAGGAGATGTTAATGATACTAGAACATAATATGGCAATCATCTTAGACTTTGGCAAGAAAGCAAACTCACATAAAAGAACTATGGTGGCTTACATAAGCAAATTGCTCATTCTACAAACATTCAATAAAATGTGATGCATCCAATGCTAATGCAAAAGATGATATTTGAGACATTCCAGTTAGTTAATAAATAATTCATATAGTACATGATTGCTCTGGAATACTATTTGCGGCACAGTAGAAAGATTGGTTTGGAATTCGAGTAGATGGCAGGCATATCACCATCTATTTCACAAAATATGACAGAAGATTGTTATATATTGACGCACATCAAAGATCAAGCCACGTCTGAATTAAGGGGGCGTTTAGTTCGTACTAGGTAAACGGATTGGAGCTTAGAAAGGAAAAGAAGGAGATAGGAAAGAAATAACCCAGAATCATTTCCCCTGTGTGCCTTTGATTTGAAACAGAATGAACAACCCCTAACTTATTTATTTATTCTTTTGAAAAAATCAATATCATTAGATTGATTTTTGTAACGAGTTGAACCCTAAGCAAAAACAAGAACAGCTATTTGATACAATCTAGTTACCCATTTCGTTTATACGCATACGAGTGAGTGAATTTGCAGAGTAAACATGTTGATATCTAGATATGATGCACATCAAAGAGAAAGCCGCGTCTAAATTAAAGGAGCATTTAGTTCGTACTAGGTAAAAGGAATGGAACTTTAAAAGGGATATAAGGAAAAAGGAAAGGAATAACCCAGAATTGTTTTCCCTATTTGGATTTGATTAAAAACAAAATGAAGAATCACTTAAATATTTTTTTTTTTTTGAAAAAACTCAATATCATTATTTCGATTTGTAACAAGTTCACCCTAAGCAGAAAAAAGTTAGAGAAGAACAGGGACATCTAATTGGGCCGGAGGAATGAACCTATTTCAAGTGGCTCATATTGTACCAGAAAAGCCTATGTATGAACAAGGATTAGTTTTACTTCCTTACCTAGCTACTCTAGGTTAGGGAGTAGGTCCTGGTGGGGAAGTTATAGACCCTTTTCCATATGTTGTATCTGGAGTGAATACATGTGTGTGTGTGTGTGTATATATATAAATAGAGAAAATGTGACGTTGAAGATCAGATGGGGCGAGAGAGAGAGAGGGGGGGGGGGGCGGGACTCGGGAGAGAGGGGGGAGAGAGAGAGGGAGAGGGACGGACGGAGGGGGGGAGGGCGGGAGAGAGGGGAGAAAGAGAGGGGGAAGGGAAGAGAGAGTGGGGCCGAGAAAGGGGGGGGGGGAGAGAGAGAGAGAGAGAGAGAGAGAGAGAGAGAGAGAGAGAGACGTGGAAGATCGCTAATATGATTTCCTAAACGGTAAAAGTGATTCCTTAGCATTGAGGCCTAGTAAATACCTCTTCTCGATCGAGGGTTTAAACCTCAATGAAGGCTGGAGTGTAAGTATTGATTGACCATTGAAAAAATATAAATATATTCAACCCAATTGTAATCAAAATCAAATTCATCTTTTGCATGAATGGTTACTACGACAACAAAAGGAAACAGTTCACTTAATGACAGTGACAAAGTTTTAGCTAAATTACTGAAATTCATTTACTACACCTCCATGGGAAACCATTTTCACAGAATCTGGATACTCCATTCATTGCAGAGAAGGTATCTATGTGAACCCACACTTCATCTGTACTGTTCGTGACATAACCTGTGTAGAACAAAATTACTTTATATGAAAAAACTAAAGAAATTAAAAAAAAAACATATCTAGTTCTATTGACATCAAGAGATTTGTACTGAAAAAGGTGAAAGAGCACAAACAAAAACGTGCAAGATAGTTAATGGGATTGCATTTTAAGACTATTAATCGAAGGCCTAGCTCCACAAACTGTTAAACCAAAGATAAACAAGACGAATATATGCAAACCATGAAATTTACTACGTTTGTTTTTTATTTAACAAAGTGCGTGTGTGTAGGGAAACAACTTCTGTGGAATTTGCCATTACATTAGGATCAAAATTGTGATTGATTGATATTCAAGAATGGTATGTATTGTCCAAGCCCATATGTTTAGACTGCACAAACCAGAATGAACACCTTAATCTGGTGCGGTGGTTTTATCATATATATGATACTGATGCCATGACTCTCAAAGTGAATGCAACCCAACATAGATCACCCTGTTGGTAGCTCTGGCATGATAGTTTTCCTTTGTGCTTGATTTCGAGAACTTCCTATTTAATAAGTGCACCAGGTAATCTGAGGATGACCAATATAGGCTCATATTCTGTGACAGACAGACAGGTACGGTGGGGGTGCAGGGATAGCATAAGAGGATGCTACGTTCCTTATGTCAAAGTTGCAAGGAATGTATAGTTATTGTTGCAGGATGGGGAGGGGGTAGTTCATCAGGAGTAAATTTTAAACTGCAGCCAAAGGGCTAACAATTCAAATAAGTACCAAGGAATAAACCCATCCACACTGACAAAACAAAATAGTTTTAGCAAATAGCTATTCTAATGGATCTCAATTATACTTCAACCTGCCACCTGTCCTGAGATTAAAGTTAATCCGAGTCAAGAAAAGAAAACAAGTATCAATCCTTTGCCACATCCTAGTTATATGATGCACAAATCCTTCCTTTACTAAATCCAATGACATGATACACAATCTGTACCCTTCAAAATCTCATCTCTGTTTTACGTATATTGTAGTCAACGTCTCAACGATGTAAGGTTTAAATGTAGAAATAGTCTATCACTCACAGAGAATATATTGGTTGAGAACTGTACACAAACTGATTGAAGCAATTATATTACCTAGGATATGTAAATATAGGAAGATCAAATAGAAACAACTCTATAAATGAAAACTAGAAACTAATCTAAGCCCTTGAACCAATCTAATCTAATGGCCCCTTAAAGCAACCACACAGTATTAAACTACACCCTCCCACACAATCTCAGCTATCCTCACCCTCCCAAAGAATCTCAGCTATCCTCCCGTTTTGAATTTAATTTTTCCCGTAAAACGGTAAGTTTTTTTTTGAAATCCGACTTCACTTAATTTTTCTCCATCTACCAACAATCAGTGTGCATATCATATGTGCTATATTTCGACGCGATTTAGAATTTTTTTTTATTTTAGTTTCTAGTTTTCATTATAAGGTAGTTTCTAATGGAGTAAGACCCAATAAATATATAGTACCATGATGAGTTCTTTTTATCTTCTTTTATAATTAATTTATGATGAGTTCTTTTTATCTTCTTTTTTACTCTTAAAATATAAATTTCCAAGTTAGTTAGTGTTTAGTGTTTATTTTCCCATATCACATAATGTACCGTTGATTATTTATATCCTATAAAATTAAGATTCCATCTTCATTAATGTTATTTATGTGGAAAGGTAACTCCAAAGTCATGTCAAACAAGTAGTCTGGTAAATACAAATAGGTAACATGGATCAAAATATTGTTTGCGATCAAGATACCTAGGGTTTAGTGACACCTATGTAATTATATAATTTTAAATTTCGGCTTACACCCAAGACTTGACCTATTTATGGCAACCAAGAATTTTGGTATAAATGCAATTCATCTCAGATCATTGCTCCAAAAATTTGTATGGTTGTACCACTTATTATATCTCCCAAAAAAATTTTAGCCAACAAATGATAAACATCAGACAGAATTAAATCCAACATGTAAACTTTATACACCTACTTGTTTTATCTCATGAAGAGAGTTTATAAGCTGATACAAGTTGATATATACCTATGAACCACTTAACTTGCCACAACAATCAAAAGTTAGCACATAACATGCATGCGTCGGGTTCAACTGTTTGTGTTTTCATGTGCATATGAGCAAGAACAAGGGAGAAGTAGAGGAAGATCATACCACGTTTATGCAATTCTCTCAAAGCAATACCACCAGGGTAATTTTCATGCGATGCCATGAAAGTTGTGATAGTACCTCCAAGACTACAAAATTAAAATACAAGAACTGAGAGATAATATACTTCAATACAATCCGGCGACGAAAGAATACTCGTCAAACCTGATAATGAGCAATCCAATCATAGCGATAAAAAACAAATTCCAGATATTCTTCTTCCGATTGTTGTAACTACATAATGGTTATATGCATGAATTAAATACTGGGATAGAACTAATAATGAAGAAACTATAAGAACCAAGGCATATGCATGAAATCAGTTCAGATATTAACCGTAAATCAAAGGGAAAGAACATACATTCGACTAGCTGCAACTGCTGCTGATAAATTAAATACTGGGATAGAACTAATAATGAATCGGAGCTCCTGCACCCATTAATAATCTTGACATTTAATATTTAAGGGGAAAATGTTTAGTAAAATTGTACTAGATGAGACATAATTTATTTAAAATACCTTGTGTGGAAGCTTTGAGTAAAGTAAAACAAATGAAAAAACGGGGAGAACATAGAATAAAAGTCTCCGTTCAACTAGAACTCCCAACTGCGGCAAATCAAAACAGCAGAGGAAAGCAATATTGTTAGCAAGCATACAAAGCTGGACGTGTATGATAATCTTGCAAGATATACTATATAAAGAAACGATAAACATCTAAAGAAATGTATTTAACTTGCCAACTCTTGTCGAAGGGGATTGGCTAGCTAGTTACTAGAGTAAGGGAACTTCTGGTACACATAAAGAATTTACTCAAGTTTGCACCAACTAAATAGTAAAACCCAGTTAACAGTCTCAAGCTCGAAAATTGGGGGTCTTCACATAATACCTCTCCACATACATCTCACCATGGTTGGACCCTACTTGGGATTACTTGGGACTGGGTCATACCAAGTATGCTTGTTTAGTGTAAACAGTCTCAAGATCCTATATAGGGCTGTAAATGAGCAGGTACGATCTGGAACAGTTCAGTGTTCGGTACGAAAAAAATTCGTTTCTAGTTCGCTTGAAAGTTCGCAAACATGTTCCGTTATAATGTTCGCCAACATGTTCATTAATATAATTTGTTAACAGGTTCATGAACTGGTTCATCGATATAGTTCGTGATTAGTTACATATACTTAGTTATATATACTTGTGAACATATTTCATGAAATGATAATTAGTAAATATATTTAATTCATTCAATAGCTTTTTTTGGTTAAATTTTTATATTTTAAAATTTAAATATAATATATTTACATGATAGCATATATTTATTACTATATATAATATATATTTATGCATCTTATCAGTAAATACATATCATTATTTAGATAAAAATATATAAGTACCATGTACTTTATAACGCAATTTACTCGATTTTTTCTTAAACAACCACATATATATTAAAAAATTAACATACCTTTGCCAATTACAAAAATGAACATATTGTTTGTAAAATGAAAATGAAAATATACATGGAACACGAAAGACATGATTAATAAAATTCAAGAATATCAAAATCTTCTTGTTCTAGATTAGTGAAAAAAATATTTTATAAATACTTTTTATACACAATATTACTTTCATATTTGACAGAACATACATAAAAATAATACTCCCTCTGTACCATTCATTCCTTTATAGTTTTTTTCTCATCCTTGACACGCATTTTAAGGCTACTGTAAATTATAATTTCATAATTTATTTCAAAAATATTCTTTTGCTGAATTAAAATTCAAACATTTTATTCTTATTTAGAAGAAAATAAAATTAAAATAATTTAGGTAACTATACTCTATAGGAGTCTTAAAATGTGTCTGCCCCCCTCCCCTAATGTAAAGAACCTAGAGGGACGAGAGAGTATATCTTAAATATTTTTACCAATTTGCATCTTATTTGTACGAGTTTGTTAAATGAATTGTTCGTGAACGGGAATTTGTTGGCAGTAGTTATGAGTTGTTCGTAAGTAGCTAATGAAACTTGTTCATGAGCTATTCGTGAACATGTTTGCGAACAATTTTTTTGTTAACGAGTCGATACACAAAAAATTGACTCGATAGAAGTTAGAGTTTAGAGTTTAACGAGTTATTGCTTTTGACTTTAAAAAACTTGGAAGAAGAAAAATAAAAGAAAAAAGGAAGGGCAGAAATTATCATATATGTCCCTAAAATGAGCAGAAGATTGCCAGAAGCATCTTTATAACTGCTTCTTAAAAACTAGCTTTTCAAATCCTGCCTTCTCTTCATAACTGCTTCTTAAAAACTAGCTTTTCAAATCCTGCCTTCTAGGTTACCATAATTAAAACTTCTGCTGCCAAATTACCCTTTCTTCCTATTGAAAAACTGTGTAATATTTATCTCTTAATATTCCAACAGTTCTATTCCTACAAAAAAAAATTACTAGTTTCATATTAGATAAAATCTCCTCGGATAATGATAATAGCAAGTTAGCAACTACAACAGCATGAACGAGCCACTAACAATCTGATCATGTGAGGCTGACTCCAGGGGTAGAATAAGCATTTATAAGCCACCCCCAAGTGGTCTGAAATTCTTATTACCTAAGAACACTATGTTTAGATCAAATATTCTTCTTCTGTGTACATCGACATCTAAAGTTACACAGCATCTAAAGTTACCTAACAAAGATAAGACTCCCCATGAACTCTCAATCCTTTTTCTTAAGCATAACCTAACTCATATCACATAATTTAAGAATTCTTTTTCTTCTACATTAACTCGCAAATCATGTTATACAATCAATCCTCTATTTGTTGATCACATACTATGAGAAATATCTCGTCAATAATTTTAGATTGAACTCTTTCTGTTACATATAGCTACACCAGGGTTTGTAGCTTTTCCTTGCACCATTTGGCACATTTATCAAATTGCGAGGTCATTTACCCTTCCTACTAAAAAATAACTTTCATTTAATGTTTTTCCACGCATCTTGTCATGACTTCTATTTTTGGCAGATTTTCCAGAACCAAAGCCTCATAAGACCACCTTGTTCGGGTTTCTTATTCATTGAAATATAAATCAGATGCTGGATTCAACTGTGGGCAAGAACTCACATGAACATGGCAATACTATTATTTAACGCATTATTAACACCTTTACACTAGATTTCGAGGATATGTTGTACAAGAGAACTAAGTGGTGATAACTTAGTATATTATTTGAGCCAGATCCAGCACCCTCTTTCATTCACTAATCCTTATTACTTTATACTGAAGGTTTTCCCTTATGCTTTCTACATCTTGCCAAGTTGAGATGCAGGACCCCTATACCACATCCTCGGAGAAGTACGGAGTCGATAAGTACATGGAAAGAAAACTCAACACTACAGAAAAAATAATGTCAATTTATTTCCCAAAAGAAAGGATGTGTATCAACATAATTACACACACTACACATAATTTGCATGGAAAAAATAAATAACTATATTTATAAAACAACGAAGCGGTTTAGCATATAGTCCATAACAAAAATTAATTTAATCTTTACCAAGTACAGAAACTATATGAAAAGTTGACTTCGAATCACCATAATTAAGAAATAAATTAGTGATCTTTTTTAGTATGTAAATATCTTGGGCTTATTCCCCGAGATTTTGTCATTACTGTTATAATCTCCACCCAAAAACGTGTTTTTAGTTTTCACATAAAGACTACTGCCTCAAGGTACGCAACCTACATGTGATCTCCATTTGGTTATTTGCTTGTCAATTAAAAAAACTGGGAAAGACAGAAGACTTCATACGAAGTGGTCTTGCAAAATCTCCAAAACCATTTAATACAAACTTGAAAAGAAAATCTTTTAGATAAAACAGTATCTACAAATAATTTTACTGGTCCAGTAGATTAAAATTCGATCCCAAAACTTGCGAAAGTACCAAGATGACCTCGTGGGTTACTACCAGTAATTTCAGCGTTTTGACTTGCAACTAGTACGAGATATAATATTCCAAAACGTATTCAAGCACGGAAGAGCAGAGCAACATAGATTAGATAAATTTTTTGCTTATCAGTTGCACAATTCTGACAGTTGGTAAACTCACCGCAAAGAGAGGATATGCAGCAAGCAAGGAGCGTGGAAGCGCGGAACTGAAGTACCAGTGGAAGGAATGTGTCTAAAATAGCATATTAAGGATGAAAAAATGTATGTACTACGGAAAGATGATATCTTACAACAGATCAGTCATCACAAAAGTTTGTGAAATATGAATTTATGTGATATACAATAATGTCAGTACTTAACAGCCAAGGTAAGCATTTCTCATCAACTTAAGCTTTATTGTGTAATATACAACAATGTAAGTATTTAACAGCCAAAGTTAGCATTTTTCATTAACTTATACTTATGCCACAAAGATGATTTGGATTAGACATTGACCTTTATCAAATCCGCTGGCTAATTTGATATAACCTTGTTATTGTTTTAAAATCATGGCAGAGCTGACATAGAATTTATATATATATAGGGGGCTACTCCAATAGAAACCAATTTAAAATAGAAACTAGAAACCAAATATTTTTTTTTAAATTACTTCGAAATATAACACATATGGTATGCAAATCGATCGTTGAGAGATGTAGAAAAATACAGTGAAATCGGATTTTAAAAAAAACTTACGGTTTGACGGGAAAAATCAAATTAAAAACGGAGGGGAAAAGCAGAAATTGGGTGTGGGAGGGTGCAGAGTAGTTGGGTGGGGTGATTTAAGGGGGACCATTAGATCAAATGGATTAGGTTGATCTAATGGCTTAGATTAGTTCCTAGTTTTTATTTTAATTTTAGTTTATATTTGATCATTCCCCCATATATATATATATATATATAAAAGGATACACCCCACTCAGAACTCCTGTTCAAAACAGAATTGAACCAAAAAACTTCGAATTCAGGCCACAATGGCTTCCTCCATATAAACGAATCAACCAACACCGTAAGACCTGCATACATAAAAAGTTTAAATCAAATGATGTCAAACATGGTTCCTGTGTGATTACCCTCACCACCTCTATGGTCATATTGACCATTATTAACATAGATCATACCATTTTAGCATTCTTTTCGTTGTCATGCAAAGATAAGTTGTTGAGAATGAGAAGCTATACATACATTATCTACTAATACTAAAAAAGGTTTTGCAAACTTTAAAAAATTTAAAACTTTATATATAGGGGAAGGTCCAGGGAACATATTTGCCCTGCACCATTTGGTTCAGTTCAACAGCAAAGATTAAACTTTCACAACCTGAAGAGTGCTTCAATTCCATGCCTAAAAGTGCAGAAGAAAAAGTTCTTGTGGTGCCGAATAATAACGTATACCAAGTATTAAGTTTATAACCTGACCTACAAGGCACCAGTAAATAAAATGCTTCCCTTTGCAAATTACATCTCTCCACGCGAAACACATCACTTTTCATGCCACGCAGAATACATCTCCTTTTGTAATTAATAGTCATGGAAGATTTGATGATCTTGCTGATCCCACTCGTTCAATATTGGATCATAGAGCTAGGAGATCATATAAAAAAAATATACCTACCGCGAAGAAGGGTATGGGAGGATGAGATGTACGCAGAAAGGTCGTCTCAGAAAAAACCCGTGCACTTTGAGAAATTTTTTTGGCAAGTTTGGAAATATAGTGAAAATTATAGAAAATTTGAAGGTTCACATATAATTAAAAAGTTTTAATTTTTTTAATAAAATGCAAAAAGGTAGATTGTATTATGTATATGATCTTAACCACTATGATTATATCTTTTTTGTGTATTTGGGATCGTCGTGTGTTAAATTCATGATTTAGTGGAAAACAGATGCAAGTAATAGGACAAAAAAGAGAAGGTACCAAGTAGATCCACCTGAACGCAGATGACACAACTTAGCGCCTCAAAAACGACATATAGAGGATGTTTGGTACAGCATAATTTGCCTCATATAGGTGCAAAATAACCCTATTTTTAACAAGTGTATAATATAGTAGAAAGTATGTAATTAATATAAGTTCGTACGAAAATGTCCGAAAATTTTGAAATCAATGACGCCAATACTGTTGTTCCCACAGCCACTAAAATAAACAACTATGAATCCCATTATGTCCAGATTACTACCATATGACTGAATGGGATGAATTTCTTGAGATGGTCGCAATCGGTGAGAATGTACGTGCGTGGGAGAGGCAAGATGGGTTACTTGACTGGTGACACTAAGGCTCCAGAGACAACTGATGCCAATTACGCTCTCTGGGATGCAGAAAACTCCATATTATGGCTTGGTTAGTAAATTCTATGACCGAAGATATTAGTGCTAACTATATGTGTGTTATTCAACAGCAAAAGAATTATGGGATAAACAACTCAGATGTACTCTAATTAGGGGTGTACACAGGTCGGGTTGGCCGGGTTTAAGACGTTTCGACAACCCAACCCGATTAAATCGGTTTCAAAAATTTTAACCCAACCCGTAATGAATTTTGCATCATCACAGTGTTGCAGTTTACAAACCTGTCAAAATTTAGTTAATTTTTAGCTAACAATTATCATTTTGTACTAAAAATATAAAACCTATGTAAATGGGTTGAATGTAAATGGGTTGTTACAGTAAAATATAATGCTGATGGTAGTGTCGAAAGATACAAAACGAGGCTGGTGGCAAAAGGCTTTACTCAAACTTATAGCACCGATTATCAAGAGACCTTCGCACCTGTTGCTAAGTTGAAATCGTACGCATTTTACTTTCTCTGACAGTTCAAAATGATTGGCCCTTATATCAACTTGACATAAAAAAACGCATTTCTGAATGGGAAATTGGGTGTCCATGGAGTTGCCTCCTGGTTTTGAAAGAAAATATGGATATGCAAAAGTATGTAGGCTGAAAAAATCCATATACAGCCTAAAGCAATCCTCACGAACCTGGTTTTGAGGAGGTTGTAAAACGACATGGCTATAAGCAGAGCCAGGTAGATGATAGCACACTCGAAGAGTGGAAAAAAAACAGTTATAATTGTCTATGTTGATGATATAAATTTTGACAAGAGATGATTACACAGAACTTCAAAATATTAAAGGTCAGCTAGCAAAAGAATTTGAAGCCAATGTGAAGCTTCAGCCTGCAACCTTAGAAGAGCAAGTGAACAAAGAGCAGTTTCAATGACTTGTGGGAAAACTAATATATTTGTCTGACACTCGGCCGGATATTGCATTTGCAGTTAGTGTTGTAAGTCAATTTATGCATAATCCTGGAGTTCAACATTTTGATGTTGTCAAGAGGGTGCTTCGGTACTTAAAAGGTACACCAGGAAAGGGATTGTTGTTTAGTAAATGAGTTTCTTGGAATAGAAGTTTACACCGTTGCTGATAGGGCAGGAGTGTCACTGATAGAAGATCAACTTCAGGATATTGTACTTTTGTAGGAGGAAACTTAGTAACTTGGCACAGCAAAAAGCAGAGCGTGGTGGCACGAAGTAGCTAAAGCTGATTCAGCGCAGTTGCACTTGGCATTTGTGAGATATTGTGGATTAAAAGACTTCTCGAAGAGCTAAGGATGAGAATAAAATTACCAATGAAGGCATATTGTGACAACAAGTCAGCAATTTTGATAGCGCATAATCCAATTCTCCACGAGAGGACCAAACATATAGAAATTGATAAGCATTTTATAAAAGAGAAGCCGGAGAATGGACTAGTCTGTATGCCGTATGTTCCCACTGGAGTCTGGATTGCTGATACTCTCACCAAAGCATTACCAACAAAACAATTTGAGAACTTAATTGGCAAGCTGTCCATGAAAGATATCTTCAGTCCAGCTTGGGGGGGAAGGAGTGTAGAAAATATGAATCAAATCAGAAATGATTGGGAAGTTACTGTACAGCAGCTGTAATATTTGTTTCCTAGTTTAGAGACAACGTTCCCTGATTCTTAGGGATTGTTCTTAGTTGATTCTCAGGAATTATTATTAAATTAGAATAACTAACAGGCCTGTATATGCCTACTTATCTCCCTATTATATTAATACACAAGAGAGTTGTCTCTTAAGTTAATAGAAACCCAGGAACTAATAGCCTAACAACTAGAATAGAACTCTTCAACCACATATACAACTTATAAATTATATAAAGACATTCAAATGATGTTATAATGAATAAAATCTGAAACAAATAATAATTACTCAGCCTCATTCAAGTACTCATAACTGATTTGGCATTAGTTTAAAATTGTGTATTAGTCTAGTTAAAGGCTATATAGCTTTAAGTTATAAAAACCATATGTGCACTTTGGTAATGAGTCGGACAGTCGGTTGTAACGACAATTCATACAAGCATCATTAGCTTTTTAAACTAAACATGTTTAATAAGTTTGAGTTGAAAAAATAAACCACTTGAGTTTGACAATCTGGAGCTGTACCCATCATATTAGATATTGCATGACCTAGGGAACTTGGGGAAAAGATGAATTAATTAGCTAGTAGAACATGTAGCAACTGGCATTAGAAATATGTAAAACACAAACCTATGGAGAACAAGGCAGCTCCAACGCAGTACCTGAATGCTTTCCAGAATGAAATTGACTTGATCTGCAAAAAATATGAGGATCATCTTTCTAGCAAGAAAAACTAAATAAAATAGGAAATGCTCTTGGAATAGGCATAGACACTAGGTGACTATATTCACTATTACAAGCATGTTACAAGAAACTGGAAATCAAAGTCGTTGATAATAAACTTGACGCTAGTCAAGAATCCATGCAAGCAACAGTTGATATTTTTAACGATTAGACGTCAATGTGAAAAAACAAATAGGACTGACAGCAACAACAGTAAAACAGGAGGCTGGGAAGGAATAACTAGGGACAAGTAAATATGTACAAGAAATGGTTAAAATAGTGGAAATAACCGATCTCATCTGAGAGACAGTAAAACAAATTAAATTTCAGAATTATCAAATATTCAAATCTAATTAAAATATGATAACAGTGTCTCAATATATAGAAGTGTAACCCTCTGACACGAAGTTGATTCCAATAAGTATTTAGATCCCTAACAAATAAATAACACAATCCAGACATTAGTAATAGATATTACATATATCTACATCATAAAAAAAAATTAACAGCTACTTTAACTAATTTCCTTCTATGCATCATTCTCCCTGGAAGTTCCATTGACATCTTCAAGAAGGGACTTGGGATCGGTAACATCCCCTTATACAATTTCTACGTCATCAACGTGTGTCTTTTCGCGTCTTGAAATAACGGAAACATTAAATTGAGGAGAAAGAAGCTTCTCATTATCAACATTCATATCTAACTAAATTCAGTGAAGATTATTTTTGATGATATACGGAGTTGCCAATTACAATTTTTCCAACATATGGCTTCACGGTATGTATAAGGGATGTGAGCTTAATGCACAAACCATCAAACAGAGTAATTAATCCATCTTGGCCATTTCAGATCAATCATATAATTCTTTACGTTCTTTTGCGGTCCAATAGAATAACCGCAAAGAGCAGAAGTAATACATCAAGTTGAAATTTTCAAATTCCAAGTTCTTAAGGATCTTATTAAGAAAACATGTTACTACGTTGTGGCATGGTCCAAACTATAAAATCCTGAATGTATGACGCCTTTGGGTTTGTGCTCAGAGGTCAGTTTTCCCCATTAACAAGGCTTGATGAACATTTATTATAAGTTGGTTGTTCGTAACGAGGAAAGGTTTCGTTTCTTGGCTGGAAGGTGTAGAGAACTTGTGCTATCAGTATGACATAAATTTTATAGAAAAGACGGCGAAAGGGTTTAAAGGTGGGGATAAAAGTTATCTCCGAGGAAAATGGGTAGAAACATAAATAAATTCTCAGATTATTGCACACTAATAAATTTAAAATCTGAATAATATTCTATTATTACATCTCCTTCTATAAAAGCAAAACCTTATCTTGCATAATAAGAAACTAATCCTAATAATTATCTAGATCCTTAATACTCCCCGCCTCAAAGTGAATGAGTCACTTCTTTGTGCACACTTAAAGACATGCAAAACAGGTACTTGTATACAATACCTATTTTCAAAACTTTTGTTTTGTACAAATTTCTGCAAGCCTTGGAATGCGTGCACAATGAAATGGCTCATTCATTTTGGAAACGAAGTGAGCATATAAATCTTAGCAAGATCATTCATTTTTGAAATAAAGAGAGTACATTACTCTTATCATATATCTAAATTTCTTGCAAATAGTCATCATATATCTATATTTCCTGCTCCGTATTAATTATATGAAGTGTTGCACAAAAAGCAAACTAGTCTACTTCAATTTAAGATATAAGAACATTTTGCAGAATAAATCACTACAATGTGTCCAAATACTAATATAAAATAATTAATGTGTATTTTAATTATTTTTCCTCTGTACTAATTATGTGAACCTTGCACAAAAAGGTAATCTAGTATACTTCAAGCCAAGATTTAAGGCCATTTTGCAGAATTGATCACTACAATATAGTCTGACAATATAGGAAGACGCCATTTGTTTTAAGAGATGTCAAACAAAATGAGAAAACTTAGTGCCACTCAAAGAAACTTAAACCAACTATATATTCCATATTTACAATCAATTTGGGATTTTGATGATAAAAAAAAAATACAGGCGCCTATTTAATGTAGAATTAAGTTTCCTCCAGTAAAGCACTTCTGTTTCAAGTTTACTTTATGAAGATAAGTTGAAAATTATTGCTGAGCTCCTTTTAAACCCTACATTTCTAAAACAACGGGCTTTTGAGCTATACTACCTCAAAGATAGAAAATTATCTTCGCACAGAAGTGTATGCTAAATCTCTTAATAGCAGGTTGCACATCTCGGATATTAATATTTAGTATGTTTTCTCGGAACTCTTCACAAAACCCAGGAAGTGGTTATCCTCACAATTAGCATAGGAAAAATCTGTGCATGTGTTGGTCAAATTATGATATTGCAAGCTATTAAAGATAACACCTGAAGGATTGACTATTTGGAGGAACCATGTTAAGTAGAAAGGGAAGTATTCTACAAGGAATATGAGATTGCAAGTAACAAACTCAATTTGTTATGCCTAGAAACCAAGCTTAACTAAAATAAAAAATGTTGAATAGGCCAGTTTTCGCGTTACACCAAAACAGTTAAGACACCTTCGAATTACTAAAAAAAAATCTTTAAGTCAACCAATCACTGCTTTAAAATTAGTACACAGAACTAAAGATTCTTTCTACTAAAAATTCTGAAAGCCATTATTCGTATAACCTATGTAACCCTGAACTATTTATCACCCTTAGATACCCTGTTGGACACTCGAAACCCGACCACTAAGCCTCAAGTGACATACATTCTGTGTTGTGTTTAAAGACGTTCAGTACTGTTATTGGGCTTGGAAGAAATTATACAGAATAACAATAATGATTGACATACTCTTAGATTGATTTCTTTTATCTCAAGTATATAAAAATTGTCTTGCAAACAATCATCTAGTTTTCAATTCACTAATCAAGCAATTACAGTAGCTGATAAAATACTTTTGAAACAAAAAAAAAAGAGCACAGAGAAAAAGAGAAGCCCCCAAAATGTACCAGCAAGAGTTCTAGTCCAAGAGGGCCGAGCAGCAGCAATATGTCGCATCGGAAGATGACTGTAGCAAAAATCTGGCCAACAAAAAAGATACATCGTTTGAACCAAATTTGGCGAATTTGAATAAGGCTTAAAAATTATAACTAATCACAACAATAAATATACAAGAAAAAACTTATAAACTGGATAATGAATTTAGAAGAAGCCATGTGTATGCATGCTAACAGATCCAAAAACACAAGGTGATGCAATTATAAAAAAAAGGATAACTTTTTACATCAGTGCCCAAGGTAAGTTAAAAGATTTTTGTGAGTGCTTTCATATTTCTTCAATGTTCAGCATATTTGCTTAAAAGACTTCCTTCGTAGCGCAATCAAGGTGGAATAATAATATAAAAAAGGTACAATAGTCTATAATCAATCAAGAAAAAAGCATGTTGTTCTTCTCCAGCACATAGTATTATACTATCATTACAGCCTTATTATTCAAATATTAACTTTTATCAAAGTTATGTAGGGATCTAATAAAAACTCTTTAGTTCAGTCTTGGTTTTTCTTAGAAAGCAAGTTGGTAGGGGCCGCAGGGAAACTACAAGTGACAAGTTTGTTCATTTGATTTTGGTCATTAATACTTTTGAATAAATAAGTTGCTTAGAAGATAATTTATTCTAATTGAATTAAGCACCTTCGCTAGGATGGGCTCACAGCATCTTTGCTACAAAATACAAAAACAATCACTACTAATATATATGTCTAGGTTCAGTCACGCAACTTTTTTTGTTTTTATTAATACGTATATATAGTGTTCCCTCGGTAATTGCATATTCGTCATCAAAGTGATCCCAAACATAACCATTAATCTTTATTTAAGTGCCAGTTCCTAAAGGATTACACTTCTAATGTTTGGTTAAAATATTGGTGTGCAAAAAAATGTGAAACAAAGATACTACAAAGCAGCAGGAGTCCTAAAATAGGTACTAGATAGCTGATAACTATACATCCTGTGAATATTTTACAATAACTTAGTAGCCAGCGCAACAATTTAAGTCTGCATAATTATTATCGGTTTATTTAATAATCTTATAATCAAATGTCCCTAGTAATATAGGTTATAATCTCAAAGATGACATACCAAACAATTTAATGCTGCATAAAAACTCCCTCTAAACCAGTACCCATAAGCCATATTAACTGCAAAAGGTCAACAAATCATCTGTACTAAATGTTTGTACAGTGAAGCGCATGTATCAATATGAACTTTATAACAATCGCATATAGTAGTGATGTCCACTGTAATTACCAAAACCCAGCGCCATAATATTAGGAAGAGGACGTGTGCAGTAGAACAGCATATGAAATTGGATGGAGACGAATATCACAAAAAAAGCTTCAACTTGACGGCCAAACTTATCTCTAATCTGTTTATGAAAATGTACATTTTCATCATTACAGCAGAAGACTATACAAGTATAGTGCTTTTAGTCATAATTCTGGTCAACAAGTTTCATCTGTTTAGAGAAATTAACAAACCAGAATCAATATTTGCAACTGCTAATAACGTTATCATTAAAATATAAGAATATTTAAAATTGTTTACAAAAACTGAGACATTTTGCAGTAATTTAATTTTAAATTATTTTTATATCTACAAATACTTGTCATTGCAATATGTATTCCTTCAGTCATGAGAGTTGAGGTCATATTTATCCAACACTGGATTTTTAAAACTTCAATTGTAGTCTAGTTTTCTACCAAAACCATACGCAAGATAAAGGAATAGTCATATTCAAGAGCAACTAGAGGAGACCCCAAACAGAAGGTAGTGGAGATTACATTTAAATATTTAATAGGTCCATATAATATTAAGATAAAAGGCAACACTGTACTAGCAACTGCAAAAGTTTTTCCAACAATGTACGAGTGCTTGCATTGCTCCAATCAGGATCTTGGAATGACTTTTATAATTACTGCAACAGGTTTAAAATGGCTAAACACATACCTGGGCACGGAAAAATCGCAATGTGAACAATATGATGCAGCCTAATGCCAGACGAACTACAAAGGGAAAAATTAAATAATTAATTTCCATTTAGTAAAACGATATAGAAGATACATTGAACATATTGAGATTATTACAATAGGTTGCAACGGTCCAGATATAAATCCACTTCGACAAGTACACATGCATGAAAGAGCACAAACAAATCCATGAACATAAGATTAATAAACTGACTCGCTTATTCATGCACCATAGAAATAATTAAATGCATCATATGCTTCTTGCTAATCAAGAAAAAAAACATTAGGCATATAATTTATTCAATTACAACCACTTCAATAAAACTACGAACTTACATGGATTCAACTAATACCATTATCCAAGACTTAAAAAATCAGGTAAAGGCTCACAACTTAATATTGAAACAAGAAGACAAACCTTACTTGATGGGGAACTCATATTCAAATATAATTATTATATTTGTTATTGAAAAAGTCGGATTATACTAGTTTATTACTCATGTGATGCCAGAAGAATTTAAACATTTCAAACAATACCTTATTTTTTGTTTTGTGTTTTATTATTTAGAATAACAAATTTAATTTTTAATCTAACAATTCTTCATCATTTTAATGTTAGATATAATACTTTGACAAAATTATTTCGACGGAGGAATAAAAGAAGTAGATTGCATAAAGTTTATTTTAATTTTCCATTCTAGGCTTCAATAAAGTGAAATGTAGACAAAATCAAAATGTTTTCACTATCAATCTTCAATTTAAAATTCTGAAACGAAAACAATTAGGATACATAAAATTCTTATAATCTTGATATAACGATGTCTCCCTCGTTTCCTTCATGGAGGCTAAATTCAGATATTATTAAAGACAAGAAAGGTGGGCCAGCCTGTTCAATTATTAATAAAAAAATCTTTAAAATATATATGCAATTCTAAATTTTGAGAATCTATTCTTTTTCTTATCTATATTTCCATTTCCAGCCTAGAACTTAAACTTGTTCATACAAGTTATCTAAACAAATCATCAGGTATTTTTAAATTTCAAGAAGTTTGCTTTACAATCTAAGTAACACATTATAATTTAATAGCTTTGTTTCCAGATTTGAACCCCAAACTTTTAAGTTTTGAAGATGAATTTTATGCCAGGAACAGAAACCGTGCGATGCACAGATTGTTTTTAATTTTATATAATATTTTATAAATTTATTTTCAATAAAAAATTTTAAGATATGAAATTCGTTCATATCTTATTATTTTATTTTTTCCATATGTTAATATTATTTAGTTTTAGTTGGTCTAATTATTTTTTGTTTTAATTATTTTTACGTTGGATTAATTGTATAAATCTTTTTTTGCCTGAATGAATAGTTTATTTTTTTTGTTTTAGTACGATGCTATTACACAAAGTAACGAATTATTTCTAGTTTCGTTTTAATGAAATAGTACGGATATTATAAACATACAAGAAAACTCATAATTACAAAAGCCCATTATATCAACCAAATTTAAGTGATCATATTAAGTTTGTTTTTAATTTTACTTTAGCCAGGGTAGAATATTATTTTAATTTTGTTTTATCCCGGTTCAATAGTACAACTTTTTCAACCGTCAATAGTATTTATTACTTTATTTTAGCCCGTTGCAAACCTAACCAACTATATCTAGTTTTTTATTTTCATTTTTTATTTTGTATTTTTCAACCTAAATAAATAATATAATTTTGTTTAAGCCCGAATGAACACTTTATATTTTTTTTAAATAATTTTTAAAGCTCAAATTAGTTTCAGGTTCCACTATTAGTAAAGGTTGTTCGAAGCTTTTGTTCTTAACAACAATAATGGATTTCTATAAAATAATTATGTAAGCACATAGGGTGAAAGTAATTTAAGGCGTGAAAGATCTATATTGCACGGATTTCTTGGGAACAGTAGCGGTTCAATAAAAATTTTAATACGTTACCTATCTATCCCGGAAAAATCTTAGAAATAAAGATTTAAATGTCAAATCAGTTACAGATTAAGATTTTTTACACTAGAAGATTTCTATAAATTTAGATTTCAATGTAAATACATATGCATATATCAAATCCACACAATTAAAGCAATTAATGAAATGTTGAATTAGTTGAAAGATTACATCGACTCCAATCCGAAAATATCTGGAACTCATCTCTAAGCCTATTATATAATCAACTTCTCAATTGCAGTTTTCATCATGAAAGCTCTCAGTGCACACTACATTTGTAAGATTACTTTTGTCGTACTATTCATGATTATTGCAAATTCTCAAGTTTGTTTCTTGTTCTATTAGTGTAGTATGAAATACAATTACATAAAGGGTTGACGGCACATCACTGGCGTAGTACCGTCAATAGTTGTACTACGCTGATATCACATACATATAAATATATTGCTTTATTTTTAAAAATATTTTAATTTTACATCAAGCCAATTACAAAATCTTACTCTTCTTTGTTGTTGCCCGCCATAGATTATCATCCTCTTCAAAATTTATTATTTGCTTAATCTATATTCTTTTGGTGACAGATCATAGAAAGTATGGCTTTTGAAGTTGGAAGTTCGAAGGCAAAGAAGGTTGTTTGCAAAATGGCTCCAAAGGAAAAAGAAGAATCTGCGCGTATTGCGCTTATTGTTGATGATGACTTGATGATGCATAAGCTTCACACACGTATTCTGAGCATATTAGGGTTCAAAACTTATATAGCTGAAAACGGAAAACAAGCCGTGGAGTTGTGTCAATCTGGAGCGCAGTTTGACCTAATAACTATGGATTTCAATATGCCCATAATGGATGGGATTGAGGTTAGTGTTTAATTAAATGTATAATCTCCTTTCTCGAATAACATATTCAAATTTCAATATATTTGAATTTTCTGCAATTTAATTATATTAGATGTTTCTATTTCAGGCGACCAAAGCATTAAGAGCCATGGGCGTGGATTGCAAAATAGTTGCAGTGACTGCATGTGATGAAGATACTCTCAAGAAAAGGTTTATGGAAGCTGGTGTAAATCACTTCTTTACCAAGCCTCTGATTGTTGATGAACTTGCTAGCTTCCTCAATAATATGTAATCAAGAAATTTAGAAAGCATTATGTAATAAAACAAGATTAAAACCATTGCTCTCGCTTATCGCAGCCTCCTCCTTCTTTAGCACAAAGTCGGAGGGCCTTCTACCGGTTTTTCGGTGAAAAGCCCCAAATCTTTTATCTTGTTTTGTATAATTTTTTTTTACTTCAATAATCTTCTTCTTTGAGAAAGAATTTCTACCTATTTGGTTTGTTTTTTAGATTTGATTTATCGGAGTTTTGGAGCTTATCGTCTTCGATATAAGCAGAATTTATTGAATTTAATAGGTCGATTATCTCTAACTATGATTTCATTTTTTAAGATCTAAGAGTTTTTATTTGGGTTTTCAGTTTGCAATTTCAGTTTTGTTTGCTCTCCTTGGTGGGAGGTTGTTTGTTATCTCCTTTATTGTGAGAATTGGTTTTGATTTAGTGATGAAAGTATGTATGGGATTGCAATTATGGTCGATAGCTCAAACGGGTTTCTAACGAAGCGGAAAATTGTAAATATATCATCTTCAACTAGATCTATTTTATATTTGTTCGACTCGAACATTTTTGTAGATGTTGTATGGCTTTTATTTATTGAATTATCTCCATTTTTCTTCAAAAAAGAAATTTTGAAAGCAACAACAAAACGCCAATCCTAAATAAATGCATTGTGCAACCTTAAAGTGTTTAATTTATGGTAAATTATTAATATTAGAGTCATATATATATATATTAAGTTTAGAAACAATATTATGACAAAATTATTTCGACGTAGGAATAAAAGAAGTAGAATACATAAAATTTATCTTAACTACGTATTCTATGCTTCAATAAAGTGAAAATGTAGAAAAAATCAAAATGTTTTCACTTTCAATCTTCAATTTTAAATTCTAAAACGAAAACAATTAGGATATATAAAATTCTTATAAACTTGATATAACGATGTCTCCCTCGTTTCCTTCATGGAGGCTTAATCCAAATATTATTAAAGACAAGAAAGGTGTGCCAGCCTGATCAATTATTAATAAAAAAATCTTTAAAATGTATATGCAATTCTAAATTTTGGGAATCTATTCTTTTTCTTATCTACATTTCCATTTTCTACCTAAAAACTTAAACTTGTTCATACAACTTATCTAAACAAATCATCAGGTATTTTTAAATTTCAACAAGAACATCTCATGTCAAGAGAAGAACGTGCATGTTTGCTTTACGATCTATGTAACACATTATAATTTAATATGTTTGTTTCCAGATTTTAACATCAAACTTTTAAAGTTTTGAAAATAAATTTTATACCAGGAACCCGTGCGATGCACGAATTGTTTTTAATTTTATATAATATTTTATAAAATTTATCATCAATTAAAAATTTTATGATATGAAATTTGTTCACATCTTATTACTTTATTTTTTCCCAGGGTTAAAGTATATATTATTTAGTTTTAGTTGGTCTAATTATTTATTATTTTAATTATTTTTAACGTTGGATTAATTGTATAAATCTTTTTTGGCCTGAATGAATAGTTTTTTTTTGTTTTAGTACGACACTTTACACAAATTAACGAATTATTTCGAGTTTCATTTTAATGAAATAGTACGGATATTATAAACATACAAGAAAACACATAATTACATAAGCCCATTATATCAACCAAATTTAAGTGATCACATTAAGTTTGTTTTTAATTTTACTTTAGCCAAGGTAGAATATTATTTTAATTTTGTTTTCTCCCGGTTCAATAGTATAACTTTTTTAACCGTCAGTAGTATATATTACTTTATTTTAGCCCGTTGCAAATCCAACCAACTATATCTAGTTTTTTATTTTCATTTTTTATTTTGTATTTTTAACCGGATAAATAGTATTATTTTGTTTAAGCCCGAATGAGTAATGTATATTTTTTTAAAAATGGTTTTTAAAAATCAAATTAGTTTCAGGTTCCACTATTAGTCAAGGTTGTTCGAAGTTTTTGTTCTTAACAACAATAATGGATTTCTATTAAAAAAAATATGTAAGCATATAGGTTGAAAGTAATTTAAGGTGTGAAAGATCTAATTTGCACGACTTTCTTGGGAACAGTATCGGTTCTACAAAAATTTTAATATGTTACGTATCTATCCAGGAAAAATCTTAGAAATAAAGATTTAAAGGTCCAATTAGTTTCAAATAAATTACAAATTAAAAAAAATCACTAGAAGATTTCTATAGATTTAGATATCGATGTAAATACATATGCATATATCAAATCTACACAATTAAAGCAATTAATGAAATGTTGAATTGGTTAAAAGATTACATCGACTCCAATCCGAAAATATCTGGAACTCGTCTCTAAGTCTATTATATAATTAACTTCTCAATTGCGGTTTTCATCATCAAAGCTCTCGGTGCACACTACATTTGTAAGATTACTTATGTGTGCTATTCATGATTATTGCAAGTTCTCAAGTTTGTTTCTTGTTCTAATAGTGTAGTATGAAATACCCTTACATAAAGGGTTGAATGCACATCAGTGGCGTATTACCCGAGTCGGCTCGAATCGACTCGTGCCGAGTTTGGGTAGAGATTTAGGATCGAAGAAGTGCAAAATTAAACGAGGCGAAGTTCGCCTGACTCGTTAAAATCGATTTGTTTGCCCGACTCGTTAAAATCGATTCGTTTAGCTAAACGGGTGGGCTCGACTCTACTCGACTCGTTAAATTAAACGAGTCCAGTTCGGGCAGAGGTTTAGTCTTGATTAGTTAAACGAGCCGGCTCGGCTCAGCTGGAATTACGTAAGGCTCAATACTCGGCCCGAATTGCAGCCCTAGCTTTGTCACTAGCTTTGTCACTTGGGGACCTCCTGCAATTGTACTTTTAGACCAATTTTTTCTCTTTTTAAATTTTTTTTTACTCATATAAAATTTTAAGATCTATTTTTTTTTCTGCTTTCTAACCTTTTTTTTGCAATAATATATTTTTTTTAAGATTACAGTTTGTTAAAACAATGGAATTTGATTTTTATATAATTTGTTTCAATTTTAAAATATTATTATATTTAAATGGGTATCATTCTAATAGAGTATTTAAATTTTTGACAAATAAAATTATTCACTCATACATTTGGAAAAGATAATTTAAGTATCATTCAGCTATTTTATTTATTTTTTTATCAAATGATATTAATTTTTCAGAAATTTAAAAGATTAAGAAATATACAATTCAGACTTGCCAAATGACCCCTTAGTAATGAAAGTTTGTATGGGATTTCAATTATGGTCGATAGCTCAAACGGATTATGACGAAGCGGAAAATTGTAAATATATCATCTTCAACATATCGCTTGTTTTTCTCAGCTTGAAGACTGGAGATTTGATCTATTTTATGTTTGTTCGACTCGATCATTTTTGTAGCTGCCGTATAACTTTTCTTTAATGAATTATCTCCATTTTTCTTTTAAAAAAAAGAAATTTAGAAAGCAACAACAAAACACCGATCCGAAATAAATGCATTGTGCAACCTTAAAGTCTTTTAATTTATGGTAAATTATTAATATTGGTGTCATATATATATACACATATAACAAAATATATATATATAAGTTACAAGTTTTAATCCGTGGGATGTACTATGCAAAGAAACTTACAATTGAAATCACACACACACATAAATTTATATGTATGATTCTCGGTTCAATGGAATTAAAAACCGAACCTCAAACCGTTTAGACACAATGACCCTGCTATCAAAAGCAAATATCAATATTAATTAAGTTATCTCTTAACATGTTATCTAAGTTAAACCAGAAACTTTTAAAAATTAATTAATTAAAATACTATTAGCGCCATCTACATGTATCCCTATATCATCATATAAGCATAAGAATGAATGAGTATCCCAAATATGCATAGGACTAACCTGCAAAAAGACTATATATCTTCGGTAACTGCAGCAAAGTCATCACATATACAAGCGGAGATGCCAAACCTGATACCAGTAATGAACCTAAAAATAATATAATCAGAGCAACTTAAAACATCAAAATAGCTTAGCACGTTTATAGTTTACTTGAGAACATGAAACTTAAAGTTTGGGGCTGACAAGGACACTAGTTGTTCTGCCACACCCAATCCATGTACTGAATTACATCAGTAAGCAAACAAGCAAACCAAAAAAACAACAGGATTTACAGAAGCATGGATAACATCATGCTGCTATACATGAACATTTTCTGCACAGCTGCCTGTACCACGGGTAACAGAAAATACAGCAAATGGAAAACTTCCACGAATTAAGATCATGACACGGACAACAAAAACAATTCTATTTTCTAGACCTTAATTAACATTAAACGATATTCTTTATCAATTTTAGAATTTGATTGCTGGCTAGTTTGATTAAGCCCTATAATCATTCAATATTAGATGAAATTGATGTGTACACAGATATATTGGATATGCAGCTTGAGGAAGCAAACAACATGCAGCTTGTCGCATAGTGTGTGAACAGGATTTTAAAAATTACAAGATTTCTCCTTCGCAATATTCTTCCTTTAGCAAATGAGTTATAAAATCCAGACCACTGTGTACCAGTTAACAGTAGAACAATATTACCATAAAGTTGACTCTAAAGAATGTACATAGTAGAACAAGTCCCAGTTGCACGAAAACCATATAATTACATGCAAGTCAATATGGACCTACAACATATGATCTACAGTTCAATCTCCTCTTCATAGTTCGCCTTTTTGGGATTACATTAAAAATATTGTGTGTAAACTCAAAGATATACAAGTAGTATAATTTTTATAAATAGGATTACCAATGAATGTGCGAGGAACAACTCCGGGGAACTCCAAATGATCGTACTGATAATAAAAACCAACAGCGGAAACCAAGAAGTAGATATTATAGCTGCAACCAAGTGCTAAAACAAACCTCCACTATATGAGTACCACTTACATTCTCTATATGATGTCGATGATATAAAATGTCATGCATAGCCTGAAATTAAAAACCCCAAACATTACATAATATAAAGTAATACATCCTCCATCCCACAATTAGTATTAAATGCATTTAGATATAGAGGTACCACTAAGTGGCCCATTTATTTAGGGAAGAAGGTACCAATATATTACTTTTTGAATATAAAATTGCAATGAGTACAGAAAAAAAAATTGACATTCATTTTAGAGGCAATTGTGTTTTGTTTTTTATTTACCCTAAATATAAAAGCTGCCAATTTAGAACCAGCAAACTATGATATTAAAATCATAATGTCAAATTTGACAAAAAAAAATTAAATTATGCCCTCAGGTACCGTCATCCATGAAATTACATTTTTGACTTGATATCTTACTTGATATAGAGGATAAAATGACAAATGGTATTGTGTTACCAAAGGACTTTTCATTACTTGTTTATATAATACACTTATGTACTACAGAAATATATATTAGATGTAAATAGAAGGGGTTAAACAAGAATATAAAGGAAACAAATTCTAAACGGAATATCAAAGGGCGAAGCCTTCGAGGTCGATGGGTATGATATAAAATGTCATGCATAGCCTGAAATAAAAAAAACCCAAAAATTACATAATATAAAATAATACATCCTCCATCCCACAATTAGTATTAAATGCATTTAGATACAGAGGTACCACTAAGTGGCCCATTTATTCAGGGAAGAAGGTACCAATATATTACTTTTAGAATATAAAATTGCAACGAGTATAGATAAAAAAAAATTGGCATTCATTTTAGAGGCAATTTTTTTTTATTTACCCTAAATATATAAGTAAGCTGCAAATTTAGAACCAGCAAACTACGATATTAAAATCATAATGTCAAAATTTGAAAGAAAAAAAAACTGTGCCCTCAGGTACCGTCATCCATGAAATTACATTTTTGACTTGATAACTTACTTGATATAGAGGATAAAATGACAAATGGTAATGTTTTACCAGAAATATATATTAGATGTAAATAGAAGGGGTTAAACAAGAATATAAAGAAAGCAAATTATAAACGGAATATCAAAGGGCGAAGCCTTCGAGGTCGATGGGTATGATATAAAACGTCATGCATAGCCTGAAATAAAAGAACCCAAACATTACATAATATAAAATAATACATCCTCCATCCCGCAATTAGTATTAGATGCATTTAGATATAGAGGTACCACTAAGTGGCCCATTTATTTAGGGAAGAAGGTACCAATATATTACTTTTAGCATATAAAATTGCAACGAGTACAGATAAAAAAAATAAACATTCATTGTAGAGGCAAATTCTTTTTATTTTTTATTTACCCTAAATATATAAGCTGTCAATTTAGAACCAGCAAACTAAAATATTAAAATCATAATGTCAAAATTTGAAGGAAAAAAAAAAGAAGAAAAAAATTAAACTGTGCCATCAGGTACCGTCATCCATGAAATTACATTTTTGACTTGATATGTTACTTGATATAGAGGATAAAATGACCAATGGTGTTGTTTTACCAGAGGACTTTTTATTACTTGCTAATATAATACACTTATGTACAACAGAAATATATATTAGATGTAAATAGAAGGGGTTAAACAAGAATATAAAGAAAACATAAATTCTAAACGGAATATCAAAGGGCGAAGCCTTCAAGGTCGATGGGGGGTAGCAGGCAAATGCTGGGTTGTGAAAGCAATTATTTAAATTTTCTACGCATGTTTTGTGGTGCTGCTGCTTTATTGATGTTTAAACTTGTTTTTGGGATGAGTTCATTTTTCATCCTGTTTGAGAATATTATAATCATATCAAAAATCTGTGTTAATTGAGTGGTTGACAGATATTCATGCTATATGCTCCTGTACCAATTGATTTAATAGTTTGCTAAGTGTAAGGTATAGAAAAAAATTTATAACTACTTCATTTTTAAGCCTCCACTGGACTTGAAGCCTTGCTCCGCTGCTTGGCACTGGAAGTATCAATTTTTAATTTTAAAAAAAAATGATGGTTAAGTTTTATTAAACCAAACAAGCTTTATTTCTAGATAAAATTTCATCAGTTAAGAGCGAATGATTATCTTGATCATATAATCATAATATGTCACTGCCACAATTATGATCTTCCCATGTGGTATTCTCTACAATGGAATGTGACACTAGCTATAGCCTATAGCTAGTGTCACATTCCATTGTAGAGAATACCACATGGGAAGACCATAAATAAGTCAGCTAAAATACATTTGAGTTGGAGTTAATTTATTTAATTTTTCTTCCTTGAAATGCTGGCAAATCAAGCACAGCTACATAGGGAATGTACTAGTATACACTAATTAAAACAACATCATGTTGTCTACCGTGTTGTTATACAACCAAGTGGTGTCGTTAAGGCAGAGGTACCCCTGGCAATAGGCGAATTAATTCAATTAGGATAATATGTCCACACATTAACTAAGATCTGTAGTAATTCAATTGCAGTGAATCGAATTAGCATAATATGTCCTTACATTAACACAAAAACACGAAAACGGAAAGAGAGGGGGGGGATGGAACCTGCACATTGAAGCTTTCTTCAACCTTGGTATAGGGTATCATAAACACATAAAATGCAGCAATTGAACCCAATATCATATCATAACCTAAATAAATAAACACGTCAATTACACACAGTGTATATAAATGTTTGATATAAATAAAAAGGGGAGAGAAAATAATACCGTAAGTTTCCATGAATTTGCCCATTGAGTAGGATTAGAGTTGAGAGGCGTGTGATATCAGTTGTGTTTGGGGTTTATAGTTAACTCGTGCGTCCTCAATTACCCGACAAAGTAGAGTTACTTCTCTTCTTGCGTCACTGCAAAGAAAAATAAATTATAACCGATAAAAAAATTTATAAATTGAATTGAAATTTTTAATATACGAAATTTGTTTATTAAAATATTTTGTATGATACATATTGATAATTATTATATATATTTAATTGATATTTTTATTTAAAAATATTTAAATTTTAAAAAAAAATGAAATATTTATTATTATTGTTATTTGTTCAAGTAATTTTTGTGTTTAAGTTCGTTTACACTGATGTTAATATAAGTTCAAGTTATTACTCCTTAAAATTTCGAAGTGAGAAGAATAATAGGGTTGTGTTTTAAACTAATTTAAACTAAAGAGCAAATAAATTAATAATTTAATGATGATGGAAAGCAATCCATGAACTAGGATTCTTTATTGGTGTTAATAATTTTGGAATAAAGGATCAATATATCACTATTTGAATAAATAATGCCCAAAATGACACTTGCCGTGAAAAAGGCCCAAAATGTCATCTTATAACGGTATATAAACTTCCATTTTTTAAAAGCACAAAAACGGTACATCGTTCCCCGTTTTAGTGTTTTTACATTAACAAAAAACATATGCCCGTTAAACACATAACAAGTTAGAACACACTGCTTGTCTGGAGAACACGGGACATCATATCTTGAGAAAAACCACAGAACTATGTAATTTGGAGAGGGAGAAGTGCGATTTACACGAACAAGCAGAGCTTCGAAATCAAGTTACTTTCCTGCATCAATCATGAACGTCGAGGTACTTATCTGGATTGCATCCATGTTGTTTAATGAAATTACCCAATGACATGACCTTCTTTTCATCATTAACATACCTTGTGATATGGGCCTAAAAATAGCTTAGGAATATAATTAATGTTGAAATTAATTAGACCTGATATGGTCCAATAATGGAGCCCAATTAGAAAGGGCCCAAAACCCTGAATATTAATTAATTACGAAATTAATTAATAAGGGAGAAATCAGCTGTTAAGATGAGTCCTAGTGAGGACATAAATCCTTGTAGATTAACCTCCAAGGGACCTAATCTAATAAGGAATCAACTTCCTACTTCCTAGGACTCCAAAGTCCATTCTAAATTCGAGACTTGCCCGCCAAGTCTCCTAGATCTAGTCCAATTCAGGGACTCCCAATTCCTATATAAGGGGTCTCACCCCCACCAAATCAGAACTACATCTTTTGACTTGATCCTTGGCAATCAGCAAGGTACGTAGGCATCTTGTTAAGGCAGATCGTGTCACGAGACACAAGAGCAGTCAAATCGAGTCTCGAAACTCACGAACCCTAGTAATAAATACAGCAATTAATATACCCTAGTTTTTAGTCCCTAACATTCGGCGCCGTCTGTGGGAAAACATAACAACAACCATGGCGAGAATACGGAGTGGAAACAGCGCCCCTGAAGGAACACCAGTTGGGACAACTCAAACGATTTTGTCGCTAGTGGAGATACCCCCACACTCATCCTACGCCCCCACCCAAGGAGGAACCCCGATAGGGGCAACTGAGTCTCAACCACAAGGGACGAGTCCCCCGGCTCCTCAAGGGACGAATCCCCAACTTCAGCAGGTACATTCACCTGTGAACTCTCAACCTGCAAGGTATGAATATTCAACTATTGTTACCACTCCCTATGGGATGCCCCTGTACCCCGAGGTTGGGGGAAGTGGACATGCTGGACGAAGTGAAGCACGGGGACAAACACCCTCTACATACGAAGTTTGGCTCCAATTCCGGAGGACCAAGAATTCTCTGGACCCTACACTGAAAGAGACTCTGAATCTTCGAATGACGATGTGGCTCCAAGGAGGAGGCGTGCTGGTAAAGAACCTATGGATGATGCTAACCGACACCCTAGAAACACACAAGAGACGAATACCCAAGAAGTGTAGGAGAGGATCAGGGCTCATGAAGCTGAGATTCAAAGGCTGAAGCGCGATCTAGAGGCGCACCTAAGACCCCCAGTACCCCCGAGGAGGAATCCTCAAGTCATAGACCTGGATGGTCCAATACCAAGAAGGGCTATTGTCCCAAGGGCTGATCTGAGTGATCTTCTGCCCCTAGGAGATCCTGATGATCCCACTTTACCATTCACTAAAGAGATAATGAATGCTCATATCTCAAGAAAGTTCAAGATGCCCACCATCAAAGCTTATGATGGCACTAGAGATCCCGCTAATCATGTTAGAACATTCTCTAATGCTCTGTTGCTGCAGCCCGTGAATGACGCCATTAAGTGTCGGGCATTTCCTCAAACCCTGTCGGGAATGGCTCAAAGATGGTATAACCATTTGCCTCTGAATTCTATTGGATCCTTCAGAGATCTAAGTCAAGCTTTTATCAAGCAGTTCAGCAGTGGGAGAATACACGAGAAAAGTTCAGCATCCCTCATGAGTATTGTGCAGGGAGCTAAGAAGTCCTTGAGAGACTACCTGAATCGTTTCACCAAGGAAGTTTTGAAGGTCCCAGACCTTGATGACAAGGTAGCTATGATAGCACTACAACAGGGAACACGGGACGAGTTTTTCAAGATGTCGTTAGCCAAGCGCCCCCCTGAAAGCATGTTACAGCTCCAAGACAGGGCCGGGAAGTACATCAAAATGGAGGAAAGCATGAGGAGGATGGTAGTGAATAACGAGCCTGCTGGAAGTAAGAAGCGAAAAACTGATTTGGAATATAATTCTAAGGACAAGTATCCTAGAACTGAGCTAAACACTGGTTCAGCCCCAAAGAAGGGAGGATCTGGTCAAAAGTTCACCGAGTATGCTAAACTGAACGCCCCTAGGAGTCAGATCTTAATGGAGATTGAAAGAGATAGGGAAGTCCGTTGGCCTAAACCCCTAAAAGCTGATCCTACTAAGTTGGATAAAAGCAAGTATTGTAGGTTTTATAAGGACGCTGGACATGACACTGACGAGTATAGGCAACTGAAAGATGAAATAGAGTTCCTAATTCGAAATAGAAGGTTAAGCAAGTATACTGGAGATGGAGGAGATAGGAGTAATAATGGAATAAGAAACTTTAATGATCGTAGGAGGGACCAAGACGATCAGGGGCGAAATCCCCAGCCTAGGGGACCGGTGATAAATGCAATCTTTGGAGGACCGCGACCCCGAGGGCCTATGATAAATACAATCTTTGGAGGACCAACTGCTGCTGGATTATCCAAGAACTCAAAGAAAGCATATACTAGAGAGGTTATGCATATTGTTGGGGAAGCCCCGGAGAGGGCTAGGACATGAGTGACAATGACATTTGATGATTCTGACTTGGAGGGTGTGAAATTTCCTCATGATGATCCACTAGTCATAACACCCGTACTAGGAAACAACCCGATGAAGAGAGTCCTTGTAGATAATGGAGCTTCATTGGACATCTTACTCCATGATACTTTTATAAGGATGGGTTACAACGTTTCTCAACTGCCCCGACTGATATGCCGATATATGGATTTGCTGGAGTGGAGTGCCCCGTGAAAGAAATAATTAAGCTGCCAATGACTATAGGTCAGGAACCAAAACAAGCAACACAAATGTTAGACTTTGTAGTGGTAAAGGCCGGATCAACTTATAATGCAATTATGGGAAGAACGTGAATACATGCTTTTAAGGCAGTCCCCTCTTCTTACCATTCAGTGATGAAGTTCCCCACCCGGGACGGGATTGGAGAGGAAAGAGGAGATCAAAAGATGGCAAGAAGTTACTATGTGGCCTCTCTTAGGGCTGATGGAGCTGGGGGCAGGTTCTGCCAATTGAAGATCTGGATATCCGTGAGAATGACGAGAAAAGAGGGAAGCCAGCAAAAGACTTGGTTAAAATTCCTTTGGCTCCCGAGGGTCCTGAAAAAGTGACTTTTGTTGGAGCATCTCTAGATGAGCCCCTTGAAGGAAAGTTGGTGAAGTTTTTACAAGAAAATAGTCATGTTTTTGCATGGTCGGCAGCTGATATGCCTGACATAAACCCGGAACTGATCACTCACAAGCTAAATGTGGATCCCAATCGAAAGACTGTGAAGCAAAAGAAAAGAAGCTTTGCACCAGAGAGGCAAGAAGCTATTAATCAAAAAGTAGAGAAGCTCTTAGAGGCTGGTTTCATTGAAGAGATACAATTTCCGGAATGGTTAGCAAATCCTGTAATGGTTAGATAGCTAATGGAAAGTGGAGAATGTGCGTGGACTTCACCGATCTAAATGATGCATGTCCAAAGGATTGTTTCCCGTTGCCAAGGATAGACACTTTCATAGATGTTACTGCTGGTCATGAGATGTTGAGTTTCATGGATGGATTTAGTGGATACAATCAGATCAAGATGCATAAGGATGACATCCCTAAGGTATCGTTCATTACTGATTTTGGTGTTTTTTGTTATCTTGTTATGGCGTTTGGTCTCAAGAATGCAGGAGCCACCTATCAAAGGTTGGTATATAAGATTTTCAAGGATCTTATTGGCAAGACCATGGAAGTTTATGTCGATGATATGTTAGTCAAGAGTCTAGTGAGGACTGACCACATAACTCATTTGAGGGAAGCTTTTGAGGTCCTAAGATATCACAAAATGATGTTAAATCCTGCAAAATGTGCTTTCGGGTAGGATTTGGAAAGTTTTTAGGTCTTATGGTCTCCAAGAGGAGAATCGAGGCCAATCCTGATAAGATAAAGGTTATCCTGGATATGGAACCACCGCGTTCCATAAAGGACGTTCAGAAACTCACTGGAAGATTTGCAGCTCTAGGACGTTTCATCTCCAAATCTAAAGTCTAGAAACCTGTATACTATATTAGCAAAATTCTGCATGGAGCTGAGTTGAATTATTCAACTATTGAGAAGTTTGTTTTAGCCTTGGTAATGGCTTTGAGGAAGTTGCGTCCTTAATTTCAGGCTCATAAAATTGAAGTGCTAATAAATCAGCCCTTGAGAAACATCATAAGTGGGAGCAGAAGTGGGAGCAGCAGAAGAAACAGGGACATTTGGGGCTTCAGTTCCCCCAGAAGAAGCCTCCACCATAGGCTCCTTGTGCATCCTTAAGAAGCTAGGCTCCAAAGCCTTTCCCCGGGTGTCTAAGCCTGCGAGCCGAGCCTTCTTCATCCTCGCAGTTTCTTCAATGACAGGCACGTTATCCACGTTAATTTCCTTAGCAGCTGCAAAGATGAAAGAGAAACAAAAATAAGTGGTATCAATAATGCATGAAAGAAAGTAAAAACAAGAAGGGAAGAAAAATACCCTGTGCAGAAACTGAGGAGAGCCCCACTTGGAGAAGGGAAAAATCCTCTAATATAGTCCAGCTGGGAGTGGCACCATCATCCCGAATGAGCTCATTATAGATAATAGTCTTCTCGGGGGTTAGGTGAATGGATTTGAGGCTACCATCGCTAACCTTCCCGAAGGAAGATCTGAAGAGAGTGCCCTAGTCCCCATTCTCCCACCTTAACCCGACAAAACTGCTCATCCGGTGTTGGTTATTGTCGGGAATGGAAGCACTATTAAATATATGTTTACATTTGGGTCTTTGTTTAATATAGACCCAACCACAGATACTCTAAGAGCTATTATAACACTGAAAGATTTTCCTAAAGACTGCTACTGACAAAGGAAAACCTCCCTTAAGACACGAGACCATGAAACATAGAATGTTTCTTCAAGCATTTGGGGGAAGCTGACAGGGATTAATTTGTAAGTCTGCTAGTAAGTGGGGAATGAAATCATGGAAAGGAAACCTAAGCCCAATATTAAGGGCGTCTGTATAAATGAAAAGAGTTTTGGGCTTCCAGTGGCAAGTACGATCACCACCATTAACAGGAACTAGCCTAAGAGGGGGGCGAACATTATAAAGTGTGTTTATTTTATCAAAATCTATATTGTGCCATGTTTTACAATAATCGAATGAATCTAGATGTCCATTAGAAGGGTATTCATCCCCTCTAGTGTTAATCATGTCTAGTAATGACATATAAGAAGAGCGAATTTCGATATCATTACCTCGTTTTTGAAGCAGAGGCAATCTTAGCCGCTCTCTCAGAACTCTTATCTGCCATTGATAGAAAGAAAAAGAACTTGAAACCCTGAAAGGAGAGGAAGAAGGTCGGGAAAGCTTGGAAGAATGCCGGAGAACTTCTAAAGAAGGATTGCTGGAGAGGAGAGAAGTGTTTAAGAGGTGAGGGATTGTAAAATGAGAAGTGAGAGTGAAATTACACTCCCCTTCAACTCTTATATAGCCTCCCTAGCCAGCAATTGGGCCTGTGCCCATTTGGGCCAAAAAATCAGAAGAATCTAGAAGAGTCTAGAGGATTTTTGAAAAATAAAATTTGATTTAAAAATATATTTGAGGGAATTCTGGAAGAATCCAGAAAAATCTGGAAATAAAATGATAAATGTAGAAAATGCTTTAGAAATTCCAGAATATTTTGGAATTTGGGTTTGAGAATAAAGGCCCAGCCCATCTCATGGGCCCAAATTCTGGAAGATTCCGGAAATAAGCTAGACAGGAAAATTTAAAGAGCCCAAAAGTTATTGGGCCTGGGAGTATAAAAGCCCAGTGTAAGGGCCCAAGTCAGAAAATATATAGTAAATATGTGTGAAAACCCAAATCTTATTGGGCCTGAGAATATAACAAGCCTATATTACAGGCCCAATTGATTAACATATGGACCAGATCAAGCCCAAGTCCTGGGCCCAAGTTCAATGTTCCGGATTTAAAAGAAAGGGCTTAACCCAAGCTATGAACCCAAGATAAAAAAAATCTGGAAAGCCCAGTAAAGGGCCCAAAAGAATGAAGGCCCGGTAAAGTCCAAGTCCGCAATAAAACGAATAGATAAGTTGGAAGTTGATATTAAACTTCGAACATAATTCTGGACAGGTTTTTGATCGAACGTTCCTGATCGAATAACTCCACGATCAGGAAATTAAGGCCCGTTATTCGGTCAGAAACATTGTTGCAACTCAGAATCCTGACCGAAATTCGATCAGGATTTCTGATCGAAGAATTCCAGTCGAAAATCCCCACGACCAGGGCAAATGGGCCTTTAATTCGGTCAAGATTAGGGTAAAAAAAATAAAAACAAAAAATCCTGACCAAAATTCGGCCAGGAATTCTAGTCGAAGACCCCTGCTCGAAGTGGCTATCGACCAGAGCATATTGAAGCCTTATTCGACCAGGATCCTGGTCGAAAGGATTCATGATAAAAAAGGAGGTATTTTTTTAAAAAAAGAAGAGAAAATTCCTAAAAAGGAGGAAAATTATGAATATTTTCTGGAAAATTAAAAATATTTTCTGGAAAAATAGAAATACCTTGGAAAATTCCAGAAATTATGAATATTTTCTGGAAAATCCTGTAAATTACTTGAAAATTCCTGAAAATTAAGGGGAAATTCCTGAAAATTAAGGAAAAAAATCCCATAATTTAGGGAAAATCCCTAAAAATTAAGGAAAAAATTTCAGAATTAAGGGAAAATTCTATAAATATGAAAAAATCTCAGAAATTAAAGGAAAATTCCTTAAAAATACCAGAAAATTCCTAAAAAGAAGAAATAAGGTATGGAAAATAATAGAGAAATTTTAAAAACAACCCTGAAGCCGTGTGCAAGGTAAATCATTGTAAATGTGTAGGTCACTCCACACTTTATGCCAAAAACAATACCTTGTAAGGGAACAAATGAGCTTAACTCATGCGAAATCTCTTACGATTTTCCAGAAGTTGGGGGACAAATGATATGGGCCTAAAAATAGCCTAGGAATATAATTAATATTAAAATTAATTAGACCTGGTATGGTCCAATAACGAAGCCCAATTAGAAAGGGCTCAAAACCCTGAATATTAATTAATTACGAAATTAATTAATAAGGGAGAAATCAGCTGTTAAGATGAGTCCTGGTGAGGACATAAATCCTTGTAGATTAACCTCTAAGGGACCTAAATTAATAAGGAATCAACTTCCTACTTCCTAGGACTCCAAAGTCCATTCTAAATCTGAGACTTGCCCACCAAGTCTCCTAGATCTAGTCCAATTCAGGGACTCCTAATGCCTATATAAGGGGTCTCACCCCCACCAAATCAGAACTACGTTTTTTGACTTGATCCTTGGCAATCAGCAAGGTACGTAGGCATCTTGTTAAGGCAGATCGAGTCACGAGACACAAAGACAGTCAAATCGAGCCTCGAAGCTCACGAACACTAGTAATAAATACAACAATTAATATACCCTAGTTTTTAGTCCCTAACACCTTGTTTCTTTCAGTGTCTTATTTTTCTTTCTTTAATTTGCTATTTCTATGTCGGTTTTTCTTTTATTTATGAAAATATGTTCTAACATTAAGTACATGAAGATAATGCAGGTGTGGCTGTATTGCGTAATATTTCCATCACGAAGTTCGTAAAGTGTGCTGTCTGTATTTCTATCTATGTGTAGCTTATTTTATTTTTGAAAAAGCATGTTTTACAGCTAAGATCTCATGAAGTTACACATATATGGGGAGTCATGGAGTGCTAAAATTCACATATATATTTCAGTTCATGTTATTGTTGGTAGCCTGGTAGGCATCATAATTACAGAAACCATGAAGATATATATGTATTGTTCTAATAGTACTCCACATGAAGGTGAAAAGGTCAAAGCTAGTTGTTGGCTCCCTTAAACTTATCAAACTGTTTTATCTCAAGTATGCAGTACATAAATGCTTATGTTATATACCTGAATTATATGTGTGGAGATGGATTAACATTATATAATACAATAATCATTTCCTACATCCACGGAACATATTTAGTCGATAATTTTATTAGATTCTTCAACATCTGCTTGCATTGATAGGATTAATACCCTTTGTCATTTACCTTTTAACGGAGATTTAACGAATCTAACATCCTATATATAGATTTTAATCCGGACATGTATTTTAATGGCTCAATAGTCAGGTTTTGTATTTCAGGTGTCGCATTACAGAAGATAAATTTGACATTAATACATCTTAAAATAGGGTATGATAGAAGTATGGCACCATAACATAAGCATTTCTCTGACCAAATCACTTTTAGTGTACTTTGTAATTGGTTTTTCTACATTTTTAATATATATGCTTGGGGGCTGTATGGATTACAAAACCTGTTGTGCAATTAACATGAAATAAAACTAAAATAATGCATATGCTACTTGTAGTATCTGTCAAAACTATGTGAAAAAACCAGGACCTCACAGAAACTAGCAAGAAAATATCAAGCTGATATACAATTTAACAATTTGGATTTAGCTAATGCCCTCGCAAAAGAGATCTAGTACATTGACAATCAAAATTATAAATCCTTTCCGACCCAGATTGTTAGACATCAGATTTAAATATTGTAGTAGTACCTTTCTTTCTAACATTTTTCAGCTTTTAATGTCTCTGTGCAGTAGTAAGTAGCTCTTAATGTTGTGCTAAACAATGATGCCATAGTCGGTGATAAATGTAAATACAAGTATCGAGTTGCTTTAAGTTACTTCCTTCATCTCAATATTAACACTTTCCCTTCTGGATGTCCCATCCAATAATTTTGACATCAAAATAGTACTCGTATGCTATCAAATCAGTACCCATATGCTATAAGTCAGAATTGGTTTTCCGGTTGCTAAAATGGTAGTCATATGCCATTTCCTCCAATTGTCATGCAATTGAGTCCTCTAAAAAGGTTACCATTATGTTGATCATTAATTTCAGGTAATTATAATAAATTTTGATGTCAATTTTGGCCATATCTGTATTGGATGCTTAGTTGATTATGTTACTAGCATAGTAATGATGATAAGAATATCTATGCATTTGTATATTTGCCAAATAAAATAATCCTATAATAATAGTTATGAGATCTACTTGTGATAATGTAGTTATAACCTGTCCTGTTTTGAACAGATGCAAGTTTCATTTAAATTTGGCCGTGCACTTAAGTCATCGGTTCTAATTTCTAGAACTAGTACTAACATCTCAGTTCTTAATATCTATATGTTAAGTGAAAGGTTTTAATCGTACTTGTTTATTGTTTATTGTTAACTTGTACTTTTATATATTTGCAGGACGTGCATCTGGGCCCTGTTAACCCTAGCCTTTTTGATCTTCAACATACACATAAATCTTTAGATATTTGGAGGTTAGGTGGTGGTGATATATTGAAGTGTCGCCGAAAAAACCCTAATAATGAAGATGATCTTCCACCGCTAGATCTTCGTATGGTCCCTTTACTTTAGTCTACTGGTTTCTATGGCGTTGCTCGAGTGGCATCTTTACAGCTGGATTGGAGTCTCTTATCAGCTCTTGTTGAGAGATGGCGGCTAGAGACTCATACCTTTCACTTGCCTATGGGAGAGGTCACTATTACTCTACAGGATGTAGGTGTTCTTTTAGGGCTTCCTGTTGATGGTGATGCTGTTATTTTTTATGTCACCCCTAGCCCTGATATGAGTTGGCATTCTTATGTTGCTGAGCTTTTTGGTAAAGATCCCGATCCGAAGAGAGACATGAATGGATCAAGAGTTCGGTTGTCTTTTATTGCTTCATGTGCTCTAACACGTTTACCGCAAGATGCATCAGCAGATGATATTCGGTTTCAGGTCTTGTGTTATCGTGTTCATCTGTTTGGTCGTGTACTTTTCACTGATCATTCGGAAGGTCTCTTTTATCCCATGTTTCTACATTTTATTCGTGATCTAGACAAATGCGGAGATTATGCTTGGGGTGCTGCAGTTCTTGCATATTTGTATGGGGAGTTATGCAAGACAAGCAAAAAGGACGTTGATGAGGTAGCTGGTTGTCTGCTATTGTTGCAGTTATGGGCGTGGGAGAGATTTCCCACTCTTGCTCTCATTCGCACCTCTTCTACTTTATTTGATGCTCGTTTCTGGGAGGGTCAGATTGCAGCTCCATGTGGACTCAGGTACTTATCATTTATTAATTTTTTAGGGTTTATTATTCCCAAAATTAGATTTTTAGAACGTATAAATGAACTTGATATAATACGAAATAGGTTAGGGTTTAAGGTTCATGTTTTAGGGCCTCTAAACCCTAATTTTAGCCTAAACCCTAGGAACCAGATCTTTATTTTCATGTTAGATTATAATTTAACAATTTTTAATTTTTTAGGGTTCATTAATCCCCAAATTGGGTTTTAGAAGTGTTTAAATGAACTTGATATGATAGGAATGGGTTAGGGTTTAGGGTTCGCGGTTTAGGGCCCTAAACCATGTAGCCTAAACCCTAATTGCAGCTAGGGTTTAGGGCCGAAACCGGATCTTTATTTTCATGTTAGATTAGAATTTAACACTTTTTAATTTTTTAGGGTTCATTAATCCCCAAATTGGGTTTTAGAAGCATTTAAATGAACTTGATATGATACGGACTTTTAATTTAAATATGAAACTGACAGTTTATTATAATGTCATTATAGGTGGCTTCATGGTCATTCCTACACTAGTACGGGAGGTCGTACCCTTCCAGTTATTTGGACGCTATTGGATGGGCTTGGACCATCTTAGTTTATATGGCGGCCTTACTCTCTCGATGTCATTTTTGAGCTTCCTGCGTATTGTTTCACTGGTGATCGTATTTGGCGCTACTGCGGGCTTTTGATATGTATTTTCGTAGTCGAGCTTCACTCTCCTGATAGAGTTGCTAGACAGTTTGGGCTCGTGCAGACTATACATGTTGATGTTGTTTACTCGGAGGCAGAGCATAGTACAAACTTGAGGGGCAATGACAAAATCCGATGGATTTAGAAACATGCAGCTAGCACATCTATATGGGCGCATCGTTTAGATCATTTGTTTGTTGGAGATGCGATTTTTGCTGAGAGTGCAGTGCCTGAGTACCATCCTTGGTATTTAGAGAGGACTGTTAGATTCATTTCTCGTGTTGGTGCATTTAATCATCGCATTGTAATTTTTTTTCTTGTTTATTCAATTTATAGTATAGGTTGTTTTGCTTTTGTAGTTTCATTATAAATGCTTAGTAGTTTCTTTATTTCATACAAGAATCTTGTAACATGTGTGTCTTTTCTTTGTTTGTTTTTTAGGATCTTATGTTCAGGAAGATATCTGAGCGGACACAGGATGTTCTTCCTGATGTGTCTCATTTTGCTTCCAGTGTTGTGATTTTGTCAGAGCGTACACATTACATGGTTTTGATGAGATGCATGTAGAGGTTCGTGGAGCTAGGCAGTTCACCGTCGAGGTAGATACGGCGGTGCACGAGCTGCTGCTGGTAGGCGAGCTAGAGTTTTGGTTGACGATGATCATGTTGCTGCAGAGGTTGGAGATGATGGTATTCCATTACATGTTGATTCTCATGATGTGCCTGAGTCATCTACTCATGTTCGTACTGATCTTATGGCTACGGATCTTGGGGATGATCGGGATCCTCCTGTACTTGATTATGTTGTTCATTCTGTTTTTGTTCATGTGTCGGGATCATCTAGTCGCGTCCAGCATGATTCTCAGATTTTTGATAGGTATGGATATGTTCCCCCTTTTGATCTTGGCTTGACTCCTACTCCCGAGCAGCCTCGTACCGAGGACCCTTCCATTGAGCAGCCTCGTACCGAGGACCCTTCCACTGAGCAGCCTCCTCCTCTGCATCGTTCTCACCGGCCTACTGAGTGGGTAGCTATGGATTTCTCTATTCCATCGTTCAGTCTCCATGTTACACCTACACCTCCTACTGATCCTGATGCTGGTACGGATGTCACTTCTTCACAAAGTACCCATGACCAAAGTTCCCAGGACCAGAGTTCCCAGGACCGTCCCGGGAAGTAGGGACATTTCTACACTTCTCAGGGTAAACGATGTTCAAATAGAACTGCTAATCCTCCAAACTGTGGAATAGATGGGCAGAAGTACGCGAAGAAATGAGGGTAAGCTTAATTCTAAGTTCTTAAGTGTGTGTCTTTAATTGTGTATGTTTAGTATGCATCTTAATTGTAACTTTAAGTGTTGAGGTGTATGCTACTTGTCAAATGTAATTCCTATTTTATACTGTATATTTATAAAATTTATTTTTTATTCAGATGATGGAGTGGATTCTGGATTATAGGCACTATGCGGATATTGGAAAATGCAGATGATGGAGTCGCTTGTGTTTATTTTCTCTATTTGTAGGATTTTACTTTTGAAATCTTGTAAAAACAAAGACTTGGAGATATTCTGTTATTTATTAGGCTGCAAACTTTATATTGATTCTAGTTCGTTTTATATTTCGTTTGTATTAAATTTTGTTGGTTGTGTTAATGGTATGGTTGTATTAAGAAACTTATTTTTACTTTTCTTATTTGTTGGTTAAGAAATTTAATTTTTACAAAACAGGGATTTGAGATCTGTTTAAATACCACAGTATAATTCAGTAGAAGCAAAACAACACATTAAATTACGTTTTGATGAATATAAAACAAAATGAAAGTTCGTCTTCCATTTAACCTGAACAAGATATCAGTAAAACACTTTGTAATCTCCCGTTTTACCTGTTTTTAAAAACAAATAAACTAAAACGACATTTCTTTTCCCGTTTTGACTGTCTAATAAAAATTAGAACTTACGGGTCTTCGTGTCCCGTTTTTCCATTTTTTAAAAAATTTAAAAATAAATAATCTAAAATGACATTTTGTATCCCGTTTTGACTGTTTAATAAAAATTAACCTGAACTGGTCATCGTGTCTTGTTTTGCCAGTTTTAAAAAAAGAACAGGAAATGTAACGACCAAGAAATTATGTTGTATTATATTCTAATAAAAGTGATTATATATGTATTATTATGTGATTAAGGGTGTTGGGTCATAAAACCCTAGCTGATATGTACCACATATCTGTTTTGATTGGAATGTGTTTCGAGTATCTATCGAGTGTTTTATTTTAAGTTATATGTCTCATTTTAAAACTTGTACAACCCTAACACTGTTTTAAAAAGCCCATATTTCAACTAAAATGAATGGTCTTATTTGGCCAGGTATGGCCTATGCCATATCGATATTCTGAACCCCTAGACATTTTACAAATTTACCTTTTTCGCGAAATATGACTTTTTCGGGCCCATTCGGGTGTCAAAAAAACCCACAAAAATCACACTTTTATTTTTATAGGATCATGAAATTATCAAACATCATTTTTTTTGCATTTTTGCATTTTTCACAATTTTTGGAAATTTTTAGCAATTATTTTGTATTTATTGGATAATTATTGGATAATTATTTTGTATTTTTTGGATAATTATTTTGTATTATTTTCATAAATATAAATAGCTGATTTATTGTTAATTAATTAGTTAATTATTATAAAAAAAAATCAGAAAATCAAGAACAATTGGTGTTGGTGAAGAACAGGGCAAAAATTAAACCACAGATTTGAAGATGATTCTGTTAACCAAATCGAACATGTAAGTAGTCATTTTGAAGCTTGTGAATCATAGTTTCTGATTATGTAATCCTTTTCAGTGTTTGATTAATCAATTTTGATTTCATTTTTTCGGGTTAAATTCTTGAATTAGGGTTTTGGTTATTGTTAGTTGTTAGAAGATTCTGATGTTATAGGCGTGTAGATCGTTGGATTCTCGATCGTGTGGCACCGGTTTTGCGTGTTTTGGGTTCCGTTCTAGCGTCGCAGAAAACAGCGCCGTCGCCGTTCGCGAACTCCCGACGTCGAGGGATAACGAAGACGAAGGAGAACAATTGGGAATTGCTCACGAAGTTGTTACGGTGTGATTCTTGACTGAAAACGCTGAAAGCATGGGATCGAAGCCACCTGATTTCGTCAATTTGCATCGCCGGAAATTTCTCCGCCGTGCCGGGTTCTGGGCAGCCGGCCGGCGTCTTCTTGATCAACCCGAGGTCGACCCGATTTCTACCCGGGAAATGACCCGGGTTTGATCCATGAAAACCCACGATCAATTCTTGTTTTCTATTTTTGATTAAATTATTATTTAATAATATTTTATTAAATCAAAAATCAGTTTAATAAATTCCAAAAATCTATTAAAAATTATTTTTAAATTCTGAAAATTATTAAAATTAATTTCTAAATTATTATAATTAATTATTAGAAATTCGAAATTGATTATTTATTTATTTATTTATTATTTAATAGTTAAGTGATTAATTAATAAATAAGGTTAAAAATATATCGAATAAAATGAATAATAATTCGATAATCGAGCGAATAATACGAGTAACTCGTATTTATGCGAGTAATAGTTCGATAAGTTGGAATAAGTATTCGAGCGTTCATTTATTTATACGAGTGGAGATGTGATAATTATTCGTATCGAATAATTGTTTATAAATAATCGATTTAGTCTTATAATTGATAATAATTTGTAATTTATTCTAAAAATTAGGGATTAATTATTTTAAAATACAATAATTCCTAAATAATTATTTAAAAATATAATTAAGGTTTATTTCATTATGATTAATTATTTATAATTGGTTTGTAATTAATTAAATCTTGTTTGTTGCGTAGTAATTAAACCGTTACTCCGATTCGAGTGAAACGAAGACCCTTAGACTTAGAAAAGTGAACCAAATCCATTAAAAATAATTAAAAACCATAATTTCTTTCAGAAGCGAGTCGTCTTTTGTTAAGCAATTATTTATAGCCCTATTAGGGGTAGAGTTGAGTCAAATAAATCCCGAAAAATTATAAATCGAACCAGATAGTGTTTGTTAGTGCGAGTACAAGTATGGTATCGATTTTAAAAATAATATGTTAGGTCACACACACTGTAGAGGGGGGTGAATACAGTGTATAGTACAATCAAATCGAACTTTAATAACTCAAGTAACAGAAAATAAACTTTATTGAAACAATAAACTCTGTTACAGTATGGAACTGTTCTCTCTCAGTGATGAACACATATCACGAGAGCTGCTAGGGTTACAATGAATAATCTTCTCGATTATGATAACACTTATAGTGTAAACCCTATGTCTGTGTTTATATACTACACAGTTACAAGATAATCGCTAATTGATATGGAATATAATTCTGCTTCCTAAAATATATCAATCAGATATCTTTTCTTCCAAGTATTCTATTCTTCATAGAATTCCTTCTTCATGCATATCTCTTCTTATGTTTGTCTGGATCTTCTTTCCTTTAACCAGCTGCATTCCTTATCTGAACGTCCTTCAGTACTTAAGTTCTGATATCCATCTTCTGATGATTATCTTCTGATAATATAAGTACTAATATCCTTAAGTCCTGACTTCCAGTAAGTACTGATTTATCCTGTTTAAGTAAGATCTGAAAACTAAACATAAATCACATTAGCCATGACATTATCAAATATATCTAACAATCTCCCCCAACTTGTAAATTAGCATAATATACAAGTTTAACAAATATTTGATGATGTCAAAAACATTAAGTACAAATGCATGAGAATTTGACTAGATAACTACAACTTACAGTCCTTAAAGCTTAACCAATCTTTAACTTCTGATAACAACTTCAGTCTATATTCATATCAGAATTTAAGCAGTTGTAGATCTTGACTTGGCTTCATCTTCTGATCTCTCTGATGTCAGGAGTTGTTCTGAGATAGTTCTTCAATAAACATCTCTCAGCATATCTGAGTTCATCAATCATCCTCCTTTTAGCATCTTTAAGTTCTGCAGTATCTTCACCAATTTGAAAGATTGCAGCCCTGAGATCATTAATTTTAGATTTCTTTATATCCTGATCCAGTCTGATCAAATATGCCTTGTCAGACTCAAGATTGAATTCCACAGCCCTGTAACCCAGAAATGTAGTTATAATCTTGGCAGTGTTGGGCTTCATCTCAACAATATCACCCTTGTGATCTCTGTACTTTGGAAGATATGAGCTGTCAGACTTAACAGAATAAAGCTTTTTCTGTTTCTGAATTTGACTCTTCAAAAAGTTTGCAGGACTTTCTGTTATTTTGTCATTCACTTGAAGTAAGAATAATATATGTTCCAGCTCTTCAAAATACTTCAGTGGAATGGCATTTTCCCTTATATGATAAACCCTACCATCTGTCATGAAGTACAACAAGATGTGTTCTTTTAAGTAGGTATGGTAAACCATTTGTACAGATTCTAGTTGATTCAATCTCTCAGAAGTTGCTCCAATACCTGGTTCACTTAAGGAAGTTGGATCATTGGTTGTGTTCTGTATTCTTCTTTCATCAGCACTTCTCAATCCAGTTTTATCTTTTGCTTCCTTTCCAGTAACCACTCTTGCTTCAAAACCACTTGCAGCAGTCTTCAAAGGTTGAGTCTGTTTGGCTTTAGTGAATCCTGGTAGGAGTATCTTTGAAGGTTTAACATGAGCAATGTCAGAGGTTTCCTTTGATTTATCTTCTGATATCAAGTTAACTTGAGCTATGTCAGAGGTTACTTGCTTCTTTGAGATATCAGAACTAACTATCTCTTGACTCTGAACAACTTTTGCCAGGTTAGAGGTTGTCTTAGAAACTTTTCTTGAAGTCAGAGCAAGATCAGCATCTTCATCAGTAATTTCTTCATTCACAGGAGGCACATAAACCTTGATAGGTTCACCAACTTTCTCTTTGCCCTTGGACCTTGGATCTATCTGCAGTTGTGATTTAGCCATGATTGCTTCAGGATTTGTCCTTTCTTTTATCACAATGCCTTTGAGTTTTGGAAGTTTCTTTTTACCAGAAGCTTCAGATTTAGATTTGACTTTTTCTGATTTAAGTCTGGTTTCTTCTTCCATCAGACTCTCCAAGTCCTTTCCTGGATTTTCCTTAAGAAATAACTGTCTTGACATTTCTTCATCAAGGTCTAAAAGTTCATCAGAACTTATCCGTTTACCAGTAACAGAAGTAATTCTTTCCCCAGCATCAGAACTTGTCCTGTGACTTGTGATTTCAGCTTTTCTTGATGAGAAACCTCTACCTTGACTATGACCTCCACCCATTCCAAAGTTTCCTTGGTCATCTTTTTCATCATCTTTCCCCTTCAGTGTCTTATCAGTTTTGCATTTGGACTTAATTACTTTCTCCCCCTTTTTGGCATCAGCATGTAAGAGAAGATAGACAAACAATTCCCCTGATGCTTGGATTTTATTAAGTTGAGATTGCTGAGAAGCTTGATTTTTCAAAATATCATCAATCTGAGATTGTTGTTTCTCTTGAGTCTTCTCAATATAAGTAACTCTGTCAAAGGTAGGTTGGAAGAATTTTTTCTTGTCAAGTTTCTGAACTTGTTCTTGCTTGATTAATTCTTCCTGAATTTTATGTAACTCTACATGAGTAGTGGAATGGAGACCTTGTATGTGTTTAGTACTCAATGCAGTGACTCGAAGCTGTGTTTTGAAATCATCAGTAATTAACATCTTATCAGCTTTTGTCAAGTGCTCAGCAAGATTCTTTGCAGATGGAACACAGATAACTGAGTTCCATTCCTTAGTCCACTCCTGTCCTGCAGGAGTTTCACTCCAAGGCACTGGTGCTTTTCTTGTAACAAACTTCTTAACTAGTTCAGATTTAGGAACAATTTGTTGAGGTGCATGTCCTGAAGGACCTGCTTCATCAGCATCTGTATTTGGAGCATCATCACCAGTATCATCAGCATTTACAGCATCAGAACTTACAGAATCAGCATCTTCTGATAAAACAACAGTATGAGAAGCAATTGAGGCTTCAGCATCATCCTCTAAGTGCTGATCTGGTTCCAAGTTCTGATCAACAGCCATATCATGATGTTCACCTATATTCTGATTATCAACATCGAGATGCAGAGAAGGTGTAGTAGATAATTCTGGAGTTTGAGTAGCATCAGTAACAAGTGTTGTTGATGGATGAATTACTGTTGGAGCTTCTAAGTAAAGTACCTCAGACACAACCAGGTTCTGAATATCAATTTATAGGAGAAGCAGATGGTGTGTTGGCCTTTTCTGTAGCAACTTCATGAGTTGGAGTCAATGGAGAAGGAGTGGCTTCAGCAGATTCTGGTTCTTGTGAGATCAGAGATTCCTGATCTCCTTCCTTAGCTGCTGCTTCCTCATCATCTGAAACTGGCCTTTTAGCTCTCTGTTTCTTATATCTCTTTGAAGGTGGGGATTCCTTGGGAGGTTCAGCAGAAGTCATTCTTCTGAGAAGGAACTTTCTCAGCTTCTTTAACAACAGGTTCTGATAAAGAAACCTGTTCCTCACTATCAGACTCATCTCTCAGAACAATCCTTCTTCTCTTCTGTGGTGTTTGAGAAACAGTCTTTGTCCTCTTGGGCTTGGAAGATGAAGGCTTCACAGTAGGTGCTGAGGATGAAGGTTGAGCTGTCTGTGAAGTTGAGAGATATGATTTGAGATATGTTCTGAGGGAAGGTTGAGGAATTGATGTATGAGTGGTATGTTCTGATGGTTGCTATGGTGTTTAGGTTGTAGTGGTGGGTTGGACATCAGGATAAATAGATCTATAGGTTTGAGGATCAGCATTTACCAAGATCTGTTTTACAGACTGAGGAATCTGTAAAGGTCTAACCACCTTTTTTTTAAGGTCAGCATTTACCAAGTCATTAAAGGCTCGTTTTACAATTTTGAAAGGTGGAGTTAAGTCAGTGGTAGGGTGGGGTTCATCAGCACAACAGAAAGTATATATAAGCTGACAAAATCTAGCAAAGTAGACAACATTCCTATCTTCTGTCATCCTATCCCTAATAAAACCTATCACGGCATTTGCAAAATCAAAATGAGTTTGGTTAATAATAGCATACCCGATGTGCTGACTCATTATAGGAATGGCATCAAAGTTAGAACACTTATTCCTGAAGGCTTTAGTGATGCAGTCGAAGAAGAAGCTCCATTCCTTTCTGATATGAGCCCGTTTCAACTGTCCAAGCTTAGCCAAACTCTGCTCATACCCCAAACTGGCCATTAACTCTTGTAGTGCTGATTCCTCCGGTGTTGAGAAAATACAGCCTTCTGGTAAATGTAAGGCCTTGCGTATTGTACCAGGAGTTACCACATGTTCAGAATCATCCACTTCAAAAACAATACTGGGAGTACCAGTTGTACCACCATTATCAAAATGCCCAGTCCGCCAAAACGTCAGAACTTGTTGGCTTGAAAAGACTGAAGGTTGGGTCAATGCATACCCAATTTCACTGTGTGCAAGAAGATCTTGCACAAAGTGCAACTCCGACGGAGCTTCAGCATGATCGAGAATTGCAGCATAGTTATTTGGAACGAACTTAGCTCCATCAATGATCAAATCCTTAGGTGCCATGAGAATAATTGAAATTTAAGATTTGCCTGTTAGGTGTTTGATAAAATGTCTGTATGAAAAACCAACGTCAGGAGATGAGAGATAGTAAAAGCAAAGAAAGAGAGATAAAGTGTAAAAGTAAATAAAAGATTGTATAATCTTCTCTCTTTCTTACTTATACTTGGTAAAAAAATATAACCGTTGGACACCTGTCAGTCATGCAGCAATAATGAATAGTTAATGGGCACGGGAAAATAGTAAATCATTACTTACCCACTTGCAGTTTTTCAAGGAAAAAACCGTTCCACTTACCCAGTAATTCCATTAATTGAGGTAAATCAGTTTTAATTCAAAATTTAAACTGTTCCCACCTATTCAATTATTTTCACTACAACATCAATATTCTGGAAAAAAAAATCGAGTGTGAGAATGACTAAAATAAATCAAATAAACAAGTACTGATATTTTAAGATCAGAACTTAATTTAAATCAAAAATGAAATGGTCATCAGAATATAAATATATCAGGATTTATCAGTGCATTTAAATTACAAACATCTCAGAGACAAAAACTTGCAAAAAGTAAAAATTCCATTAATATATTAAGAGAATACATTCATGAAATTTAAATTACATCAGAGCATTACAAGATTGTCCTAAGCTTCTAAACCTAACATCAACAGCCTTAGTCCTAGCTCAAGAAGCAGGGCAAGGCTGACGATGAAGAAAAATATGAAGAAGAAAATATATTATTTCTTCTTCCTACTCTCTACAGAAAGAATAGCGAGTCTGATGATTCGCTCTTGCTGGCGGAGAGCTTCCATGGTTTTCTTCCTCCAATCGCTCCAGATGGCGATGGTAGTCCATGTAAAAGAAGAGGAGGTGGGTGAGAACCTCCTGGGGAACCGAGTCCCAAATCTCATGAGGAATGGCAGTGACGTGCCATTCCTGCTACCAGGCTTCACAGCTCAGCTCCATGTTGAAGGTTTCATAGTTCAAAAACATGTTGTAGTTGACCATGGTTTTATTGGTATGAAGAAAATAAAGGTGAGTATGTGAGAAAAGAAATGATGTGTAGGCTGTTGTGAAGTGTTTGTTTATATAGGCAAGAGAATGCCAGGAGACGCAAGAAAATTGAATGCTGACAGGTTGAAATAATTCTACCTCGTCTCCCTAGACTTGGAAGAAGAAAAACAGCCATTGGAAATGTAAAACTAGGTTTAATGCGCACAAGAAACAAGTAAAAATTACTGTGCATGTACGTGTACCACTATTTCTAATTATATTGACCGTTAATATTCCGCCCAAACATATTCTGATTTAAAAGGAGACTGTTTTTAGATTTTATCCACAAATAAGTCAAGTAAAGGATCAGAATGTAGTATCAGAACTTAGACTTATATCAGAACTTAACAGTTATCTGAACATGATTTCTTAACTCGAAAAATGAATGCCTATCTTTGTAATTCTTCAAACAAATTCTGATATAGATTCTTCAGAACTTAATCATCAGAACGTACAACATAACTTGTCCTCAAAATTTATGCAATCTGACACATAAACTGTTCATCTAAAATAACATAGATCACCACAGTAATTTTCATCATTCATATGGAGTGTTTAGTGTGTGCATTAAGCTAAATATCAGACAAAGAGTAAAGTCTGATTCACTTCAGTACATCTTAGAAATAAGACATAACTAAAACTTTACTAAAAATCTGTCATTATTCTGAAGCCTACTATTGAATGAGTTCATGCTTCAGTCCACCTCAACTGTTTTGTGCTAATTTTGTGCATCTTTTTAAATTCCATTTTACAGTGGCTTCTCAGTGTAAGTGAGTCACGACTGCTTATCAGAATTTATGCTATTATCAGAGTATTTCTCCAGTAATCATAGAGTGTGAAAAGTCACCAAGAAAATATTTTGCTTTTCTGATGCATATTACTTAATACCAGCAATGCACTTGGATCGTCCCTTCCACATTTTTACTCTAGACCTCAAAGGAGTACTTGATTTTATTTCTTTTTCTTTTGATAAGTGAGGTTTATCAGCACTTAGTACATCAGTAGATTTACTAACACCAGAACTTAACAGATGAGAAGCATTATTCTAGTTTGTGACTTAGTAATAAGATAGACAGAGTAAACTTAACTAAGCTCAATATCAGAATTTGCTTGTGTCAATGGATTTCCACATAAATAATTACTTCTAACAAGGGATCTCTAGTGTATTGAAGACTACTAGGTCAGCATCTAGCACATATATCCTCATAGGATTGAATAGTTACAAAAACAGACATATCACTATCAGAGTTTAGAAAGTCACATCACTCAACAGTCAGTACTTAAGCAATTTTCAATTAAGCACAGAATACACAAAGAGAGTAATTTCTGTAAATACTGATCATAAAGTCTGATGCATCAGAACAAAACTAAGCAGATTTAGAGAAAGAACCTGAAACCATTCCAAGTATATTTACCAATCTTGTAAAAGTAGCTTCACACAGTGGTTTTGTGAAGATATCTGCTAGTTGTTGATCTGATGGAACAAAGTGCAATTCCACTGTACCTTCATCCACATGTTCCCTTATGAAGTGGTACCTGATGCTGATGTGCTTTGTCATTGAGTGTTGAACTGGATTACCTGTCATAGCAATAACACTTTGATTATCACAGTAAATAGAGATTTTAAAATATGTTAACCCATAATCCAGTAACTGATTCTTCATCCAAAGAATCTGTGCACAACAGCTTCCCGCAGCAATGTACTCTGCTTCTGCAGTTGATGTGGAAATTGACTTTTGTTTCTTGCTAAACCAAGAAACCAATCTGCCTCCAAGAAATTGGCAGCTTCCACTTGTGCTTTTCCTGTCAATTTTGCAACCTGCAAAATATGCATCTGAGTACCCTATTAGTTTAAAATCTGATTCTCTGGGATACCACAATCCCAGATCAGCTGTTCCCTTAAGATACTTGAAAATTCTTTTCACAGCTGTTAAGTGAGGTTCTCTTGGATCTGCTCGAAATCTTGCACAAAGATAGGTAGCATACATGATATCAGATCTAATAGCAGTTAGATAGAGTAGTGAGCCAATCATACCTCTGTAATCAGTAATATCTACTGATTTACCAGTATCCTTGTCCAGTTTTGTTGCAGTGGCCATGGGAGTGGATGCACTTGAACAATCTTGCATTCCAAATTTCTTCAGCAAATTTCTGGTGTACTTAGTTTGACAAATAAAAGTGCCTTCTTCATTTTGCTTGACTTGAAGGCCCGGAAAATAGCTAAGTTCCCCCATCATACTCATTTGATACTTTGACTGCATCAGTTTGGCAAACTTCTTGCAAAGTCTGTCATTTGTAGAACCAAAGATGATATCATCAACATAAATCTGGACCAGAAGTAAGTCCTTTCCATGGTTGAGGTAGAACAGTGTTTTGTCTATAGTTCCTCTGTTAAATCCACTTTCCAGAAGAAACTGAGCTAATGTCTCATACCATGCTCTTGGAGCTTGCTTAAGTCCATAAAGTTCCTTATCAAGCCTGTAGACATAATCTGGATATTTGGAATCTACAAAGCCTGGAGGTTGTTCAACATATACTTCTTCCTCCAATTCTCCATTGAGAAAAGCACTTTTCACATCCATTTGAAAGACAGTAAACTTTTTGTGAGCAGCATAAGCCAAAAATATCCTTATGGCTTCCAATCTAGCAACTGATGCAAATGTTTCATCATATTCGATTCCCTCATGTTAAGAATATCCTTTTGCAATCAGCCTTGCCTTATTCCTTGTAATTATGCCATAACTATCAGTTTTGTTTCTGAATACCCATTTTGTACCAACAACAGATCTGTTCTTTGGTCTTGGCACTAGGGTACAGACTTTGTTTCTTTCAAATTCATTTAACTCTTCCTGCCTTGCTTGCACCCAATCAGCATCTTGAAGAGCTTCTTCCACTTTCTTTGGCTCAGTCTGAGAAAGAAAAGAATTGTAAAGACATTCACTTGAAGTAGCTGTACTAGTTCTGACACCTGCATCAGGATTTCCAATTATCAAATCAGGTGTATGTGATTTAGTCCACTTCCTTGCAGATAGAAGGTTTTCTCTAGAACTGGATGCTCCCCCATGATCCATGCTGTCTTCATTAACATTTTCTGATGCTCCCCCTGAAACTATGCTCTCTGAGTTGGATTCTTCAGAATTTAGATTTTCAGAACTATCAGAACTTGGCTTATCAGAACTTGACGAATCAAAACTTGAAGAGCCAGATGCATGTTCTGATGCTTCTTGAGATGTGGTTAGATCTTGAGTATGCTCCCCCTGCATAGGTGCATCTTCCTTTGGCATAGTCACCACAGTTTTAATAACATCAGAGTCTGATCCATCAGAGTTTGCAGTATCAGAATTTAGATTGTCAGGATTTTCAGTATCAGAATTTGAGTCTTTATTTTCAAATCTCAGCTGATCATGATCAATAAAATCTTCAAGTCCAGTAATCTTCTTATCATCAAAAGAGACATTGATAGATTCCATGACCACTCTTGTTCTCAAGTTATAGACTTTGAAGGCTTTTGTGGAAAGTGGATATCCAACAAAGATCCCTTCATCAGCTTTTAGATCAAACTTGGATAGCTGTTCAGGATGAGTCTTAAGAACAAAACACTTGCATCCAAATACATGAAAATACTTCAGATTTGGTTTCTTTTTCTTCACCATCTCATATGGTGTCTTTCCTTGCTTGTTGATGAGTGTTGCATTCTGAGTAAAACATTTGCATTCCATGGTTTTTGCAGAACTCTTCCATTATCAAATTCTTGAACTCAGTACCATTATCACTTCTTATTATCTTCATTGAGTCCTTGACCAATTTATCCAGTTGCTTGACATGATCAATCAAGATAGATGCAGTATCACTTTTTTTGTGCAAGAAATACACCCATGTGTATCTGGTGAACTCATCCACTATGACCATAGCATATTTCTTTTTTGCAATAGACATGACATTTACTGGACCAAATAGATCAACATGTAGTAGGTGATAAGGCTCAAGAATTGATGATTCAGTCTTGCTCTTGAATGAAGATTTTCTTTGTTTGGCCTTCTGACAAGAATTACAAAGGCCATCAGGAGCAAATACTGACTTTGGCAGTCCTCTCACAAGATCTTTCTTGACCAACTCATATATATTGTTGAAATTTAAATGAGAGAGTTTCTTGTGCCAATTCCAGCTTTCTTCAATTGATGCTCTACTCATCAGACAGATTGCAGAACCATCAGTATTTGTTGAAAGCTTGGCTTCATAAATGTTACCACGCCTTAATCCTTTCAGAACAACTTTTCCTGTAGATTTACTTACAACTTCACAGTGTTCTTCAAAGAAATCCACATGATAACCTCTGTCACAGATTTGACTGACACTCAGCAGATTGTGTTTAAGTCCTGAGACCAGAGCTACTTCTTTAATGATGATATTTCCAAGATTGATATTGCCACATCCCAATATTTTTCCAATGTTGCCATCTCCATAAGAAACACTTGGGCCAGCCTTCTCCACAAAGTCTGATAGCAGGGCTTTATTTCCAGTCATATGTCCTGAACATCCACTCTCCAGAACTAGGATGTTTTTCCTGTTGTCCTGCAATCACAAAGGCCACTAATGATTAGTTTTAAGGACCCAGACTTGCTTGGATCCTTTGGCCTTATTAAGTTTATTAACATTTACAGCGGATTTAGCATCAGAGGTTATGTTAACATTTTTCTTATCAGAATTTACACTATCAGACTTTGAATCAGAACTTAAACTAGAATGAACAATGCTAACTTTCTTTAAAGAAGGTTTTATTTGATAATAATCATAGTACAGACTATGATATTCCTTACAAGTATAAATGGAATGCCATAAACTACCACAATGAAAACAAGGATTTTGTGGCTTATATCTAACAGACTGACTCTTAACTCCCGACTTTGAAGGTAAGGAGTTTATGTTCTTATTTTTCCTGCAAAAAGAAGCCAGATGGTTAGAACTTCCACAGTTATGACACGTTTTCCTAGGAGCTTCAGGAACAGGCTTATAATCATTGCTTTTATTCACACCTTCCTTTCCATTCCTATTTTTCCTAGGTGATTTTACCTTGTTTGCATTCTTAACATCTTTCAGCTTATGCTTAAGCTGCTTCTTAGTCATTAAGCCTACGTTTACTTCAGTTGTCTTTTCCTGTTTTAGTTTATCAGGAGTTAATTCCTTTTTAACTTCTGATTTCTCATTATTAGACTTTACAGCTACAAACTTAACAGGTTTTAACTTTGGCTTTTATTTAACAACTACAGGCTTAATATCTACAGTTCCTTTATCATTCTTATCCTCTCCATAACCTAAGCCCTCTTTCCAGTTTTCACTACTTAACAAATTCTGAGTTGTTCTGCTAGAGTTAGTCCAAGTCCTGATAATCTCTCTTTCCTTTTCTAACTCAGCTTTTAGAGATTCATTCATTTTAAGCACTTCATCCCTAACATAGAAAGCATCATCTCTATCTTTCTGAGTTTGATGGAACATGACTAACTCTTTTTCTAAATAATCATTCCTCTTTTTGCAAGCAAGATTTTCAGAAGTTAATCTTTCACATGTTAAAGTTTGATCTCTATAACTAATGAACATGGTTTTAAGATATCTTCTCAACTCATTAATATAATCAGTATGAAAAGCATAAGTAGTTTGAGGTACCTTTAATTCAGCAGCTTCAGAACTGCTTTCAGCACTTGCCTTATCAACATTTGCCATCAAGGCATAATTCTCCTCACTCTCAGAATCTGAGGTGTCTGTCCAGCTTTTCTTCTTTGTGACAAGAGCCTTGCCTTTGTCACTCTTCACTTTCTTGGAATCAGGAGATATGTGGCCTTTCTCACCACAGTTGTAGCATTTGACATTTGTATAATCTCCTCTGTCAGAATTTCCTCCTCTTCCCTCAGATTTTCTGAAATTCTTCTTATCAGAACTTGTGCCTTTCCTGGAAAACTTCTTTCCCTTCTTGAACTTCCTGTATGCAATCTTTGTGATCCCTTTCACCATAAGAGCACACAGCTTTATCATCTCTTCATCAACATCCATCTCAGGCAAGCTTTCAGATTCTGAGTCATCATCACTTTCAGAACTTGATGACTCAGTATCAGACTTTGTGAAGAGAGCTTTACCCTTGTCTTTCCTTGAGGTAGCTGCCTTGGGGGATTCTTCTTCAGCCTTAAGAGCAACTGTCCTTGACTTTCCTCCTTTCCTCTTGCTTCTTTGTTCCATCTCAAGTTCATGAGTCTTGAGCATTCCATAAATTTCATCAAGAGTTGTTTCATCAAGATTATAGTTGTCTCTTATTGTTGTTGCCTTCAAATCCCATCATTCAGGAAGAGCTAACAGGAATTTAAGGTTTGAATCTTCAAGATCATACTCCTTATTAACCAGTGACAAATCATTCAAGAGTTTGACAAATCTATCATATAAATCAGTCAATGACTCATTAGCCTTTGAGTCAAAGTGTTCATACTCTTGAGTGAGTAATGTCTTCCTGTTCTTCTTGATCGTATCCGTTCCCTGACATCTTGTTTCCAAAGCATCCCATATCTCCTTTGCAGTCTTGCAGTTTATTACCCTGTTTGACATTACATTATCAATAGCACTATGTAGTAAGTGTCGTACCTTAGCATCCTTAGCAATTGATGCGATATCTTCAGCAGTGTAATCACTCTTCTCCTTTGGTACAGACTTTGCTGCTTCACCTGCAACTGCAACAGCGAGCTTGGTTGGTTTGTGAGGCCCTTCCTTGATTCTATCAAGATATTCTGGATCTGTAGCTTCCAGAAGCATGATCATCCTCACCTTCAATATGGCATATTTAGATGGTCTCAATATGGGAACTCTAATAGTCTCATATCGGCTTTGAATTTGTGTCTTTGGAGGTTCTTCAGCTTTGGTGGGCTTAGTTGGAGTTTCTGCTTCAGACATGATTATATTTGGATCTTAAACTGTTTGTGTGTTAACAGATAGGCTCTGATACCACTTGTTAGGTCACACACACACACTGTAGAGGGGGGTGAATACAATGTATAGTACAATCAAATCGAACTTTAATAACTCAAGTAACAGAAAACAAATTTTATTGAAACAATAAACTCTGTTACAATATGGAACTGTTCTCTCTCAGTGATGAACAAATATCACGAGAGCTGCTAGGGTTACAATGAATAATCTTCTCGATTGTGATAACACTTATAGTGTAAACCCTATGTCTGTGTTTATATACTACACAGTTACAAGATAATCGCTAATTGATATGGAATATAATTCTACTTCCTAAAATATATCAATCAGATATCTTTTCTTCCAAGTATTCTATTCTTCATAGAATTCCTTCTTCATGCATATCTCTTCTTATGTTTATCTCAATCTTCTTTCCTTTAACCAGCTGCCTTCCTTATCTGAACGTCCTTCAGTACTTAAGTTCTGATATCCATCTTCTGATGATTATCTCCTGATAATATAAGTACTGATATCCTTAAGTCCTAACTTCCAGTAAGTACTGATTTATCCTGTTTAAGTAAGATCTGAAAACTAAACATAAATCACATTAGCCATGACATTATCAAATATATCTAACATAATAATAAGTCTAAAATCAATTATGTGCCTTATGTGCTATGTGCTTTACGTGATTATGTGAACCTTCTGTGTTATATAATTATATATGTGAGTCAGATAGAATCGAATGGGTAGACTATTAGGGTTACGTGGTATCAATTCGAGATACGCGTATGTAATAAGTTATATAAACAAATATCTTTCCATCATAGATTCAATACCAACAAGGCAAATCAAGCAAGAGTCGGAAGACAGTAAGTCATACGAGGTGAGTGCACGCCATGCAAGTTTTTTCCCCTATTTTAAGTTCAGAATAGTGAATCGATTCACAATTTTCATGACAACTATATCTTGATAATTCCTGTTTATAAACATTGATACACTAATATTGTTTCTTTATCCCCATTTCATTTCGATTCTTGATTTCTCCTATTTCAATGAATCCCTTATTCCTGTTTCAATTGTCTACACTCATATACACATATACTTTGATATATTCCGATGTTGGGATTATATCGAAAGCATACCGATTATTCCGGATGCTAAGCAATGGACTGGATGGTTATGATATGGGATGAGTATAACCCGAACCCTTGATTATTAGGCCATAGTTTCCTGGGTACCCCTTATGTTGGTTGGGTCTATACAGTTGGGTAGATTCGCACTGTATCCTGACTGATCAGCAGGTTATAGTGCATATGTTGGTTCTTGTTTCCAGTCTCGTTCATTTGGAACTCGCCAGTAATGGCATTTATTATTCGTTACAGAAACAGATGGTTGTTCAAATCATTAGATTACCAGTTCGTTTATTCTTCTCTCTTTACACTATATATATAAACATTGTTGCAGGCTTGTTGAGCAATTTTGGCTTACCCCTAATATTGTTGTTCACTTTGTTTTTCAGTTAAGGCTGAGAATAAAACCTATCAGAACCCGAATAGTCAAGAAGCGGGTCAAGCTGCGGGACCCTCTAATTTCAAGAGTGTTTGTCCCTATCTCGGAAGAGAGCTTTGAGTTGCCAGATCAGGTGTAACAAGATAAGTGATAATGATAGTGTGAATAAAAGATGTTTAGTTTAAAAATGCGAATAGAATAATATTTTATAATAAAGAGAGTTCTTGAGACAGTTTGTTTAGAATGGTTTGTAATAAAGTTGGTTTGTCGTTCTTGTTTTCAATCCTTAACCTTGAAAAGATCCTGAGTAGTAGTAGTTCGGGGTAATTATTTTCTTTATATCTTGTTTATACAGGTTTAGTGAGTAGTTAGTGTTAATAATGCCCCAAATCTCTACCCCGGATTTGGAGGGTATTACAGTTGGCCCTTGAAAACAAGAACATTAGTATTAAGATAAGATATGAAGATCACATGAGATAGGAGAAATGGTATTAGGGTTATTTGTTTATTAGATTAAGAATTTGTGAGTTCTAGGCATGTGATTTGATTTTCTTGTGTTATGATTATTCTGTTAGATGGCTTCTTCAGCGTCGTCTTCTGAGCGGACAGCCTCATGACCTGCGGTACCTCCAACATCAGTTCAGATGTTTCCACTAGTACCACCATCTCCACCATTGCCACAGGGACCCGCACCAGAGCAGTTGCTGGTACCCACTGCACCCGAGGTACTTGACTTTGTTGATTATTTTCCTCATTTTGAGCCAGAGATACCTGATTTTCTGCCATTAGAGTTTCCGATGTTTGATATTCCTGACATAGATGAGTTGCCTTTATGGGAAGATTTGGATCCACAGGTACTTGTTGAGCAGCCTCAGATTCCACAGCCGCCACTATAGCCAGAGCCACCTATGTTTGCACCCCTAGAGCAGCCTGTGTTATTTCCCGCACCGTTGGCTATTTATGCCCCTATGCCTAGGATATACCAGTTTCCACAGCAGGAGTTTATGGATGAGGTAGTTATTGACCAGCCATTACCTACTCGAGGTTCTTGCACCGACCTTCGCGAGCCCCATATGGTACCCTATCAACAGTTCCAGAGTGAGAGAGAGAAGAGGTTGAGATGGCAGGATCAGTGCCGAGAGATCCTTGGATTATTTGAGACTCAGCAGTATGGACCAGTCAGAGCACTTCAGCCAGATTATATACTGAGGGATAGACTTCGTCAGATTCTTAGGGCAGGATCTCAGGAGATGGCTGATTTGAGAAAGCAGGATGTGCGCACATATGCCGTATACCGCAAAGCGATGCAACTGACGGAGGCCGTATTAGAGGCGTTACAGCAAGAGTTGAGCCATGTACCACCTGGATTTTGATTTCAGCTGACAGTATGATGTTGTACTATATGTATTATATGTAGATAGATGCAACATAGTATAGTATGACTAGTTTGTAAGGGTGTAGCCGTTAGTTTTGACTGGGAGTAGTAGCAGTATGCCTGATATGTTGTAGACCTTTTTGTATCAAGCACTGACACTTGTAGTTGGTGTTATACCTATAAATAAATAAAATGAACCTTTTCATGTTTTTTTTTTATTTTCCAATCTTTTAAACATTTACAGTTATTTTACTATTTTACCGTTGCATATTTTAAAATGTTGTCTTTAATTTCAACCATGTTGTATTATTTATTTTTCCCAAATTTCTCAAATCATTTCCAAGTGATTTACTTAGATATTAAACTGTTTTTAATTACTTGTTTTAAATATTTTGTAAATTGTTTTCTTTCCAATATCAACTATTTAAATTTTGTTTTAATACCATACAAACTGTTTCTTTATTCATATCACTTGTTTAATAAATTGTTATTAAAAGAACCAGTTGTTTTATTATCAGAACTATGGTCCCTAAAAGAAAAGCAAGACCTGACTCGTCTAATAGAAACACCGAGGGTTAGAATAATAATAATCTCATGGACCAGATGTTCCACCTCATGCAACAACAAATGATGATGATGCAGCAGCAGATGCAGCAACAGTAGCAGCAATTTCAACAACAAATGTTACAACAAGCCGTTCATCCAGAGCAACAAGCACCAGCAGCAGCACCGGTAGTTACTTTTAAGCAATTCCAGTCGGTGAAGCCTCTGGAATTCGAAGGTTCCGCAGACCCTACAAAGGCGAGAGCTTGGTTAAAAGAAATAGAGAAGGCTTTTGTGTTAGTTAAAGTTGAGGAAGGTCAGAAAATGGATTTTGCTACTTACTTTCTGAAAGGTGAGGCCAATTACTGGTGGGAATAAAAGAAGGCTTTGGAGGGCGAAGGTGTGGTGACTTGGGATAGATTTACTGATCTTTTTATGGAAAAGTACTTTCCTCCCTATATGAAGAACCAAATGGAGATTAAGTTCCTGGAGTTGAAGCAGGTTAATTTGTCGGTCACAGATTATGAAGCCAAGTTCACTGAGTTGGCTAGATTCGTTCCAGAGCAAGTAGACACGGATGAGAAACGAACCAAGAGGTTTCAGCAGAGATTGAAGCCATGGATCCGTAGTAGAGTAGCAATGTTCGAGCTGACGACTTATACAGCCGTTGTTCAAAAGGCCTTGATTATTGAAGGAGAAAGTGAAGCGTCTCAGAAAGAAAAGGGACCGGGAAGTTTCCAGAACCGCTCTAGTAGAAGGCCGGGATTCCAAGCCCGGGGAAATATGAATTTTTGAAGGACAGAGCAGGGCAACCAGAGGACGGGTAACCGACTCCCAGCCTCAAACCAACAAAGACTTATCCGACCGCCAATACCTGATTGCAGAACATGTGGAAAGAAACATATTGGGATTTGTAACAAGCCAAATGTCACGTATTTCAAATGCAAGTAGAAGGGACACTATTCTGGAGAATGTCCGATGGGGAAGGCATAAGTCACTTGTTTCCAATGCGAAATAAAATGACACATTGCCAAAGACTGTAGAGGAGCAGCAATGGCCGCCAGCATTCCAAGGATTTTAGCATTACCTCCGCCATCACCACAGAATCAGCCCAGGGCAAGGACTTTCAATATGTCAATGAAAGAAGCTGTATAAAGTCTGAATGTGGTTGCAGATACGCTTCCCGTAAATTTTCTAAATGCTCAAGTATTGATTGATTTTGGAGCTACGAGGTCTTTTATTTCTGAAGAATTTATCCCTAAGCTATATTGTGAAATTCAACGGTTAGATGAAATATTAGTCATAAAGTTATCTAACGATGATCAGATAGCAGTAAATCTAGTGTGTCCAGGTTGTGATATTGAAATAGCAGGACATCATTTCTCAGTTGACTTGTTTCTTTCAAGTCAGGAGAATTTGATGTTATTTTAGGAATAGATTGGTTAGCTAGTAATAATGCCCAGATCGATTGTGCAAACAAGAAGTAAATCTACAAACCGAAGAAAATGCAACAGTAACGTTTAAAGGCGAAAAGCAAAAGCAGAAATTTTTAACGATGATGCAAACAAGGCGATTGTTACGTCAAGGATGTCAAGCTTATTTAGCCTATGTATTGGATACGGAAAAAGAAAATCCGAAGATTGAAGATATTCCTGTAGTTTGTGAGTTTCCCGAGGTCTTTCTAGAAGAACTTCCAAGATTACCTCCGGATCGAGAAATTGAGTTTACTATCGATTTGGCACCAGGAACCGAACCAATTTCAAAAGTTTCATATCGAATGGCGCCTGTTGAAATGAAAGAGTTAGCAAAGCAATTGTAAGAACTTCTCGACAAAGGAATCATAAGGTCTAGTGTATCCCCATGGGGTGTACCAGTGTTGTTCGTAAAGAAGAAGGACGGTAGCATGCGATTATGTATCGATTACCGTGAGCTGAATAAGTTAACTATCCAAAATAAATATCCTTTGCCCCGAATCGATGACTTATTTGACCAACTGAAAGGAGTGGCATGGTTCTCGAAAATCGATTTATGATCGGGCTATCATCATGTTAGGTCACACAACACTATAGAAGGGGGTTGAATATAATGTTTATACAATCAAATCAATTTAGAACACAAGTATGTAACAGTAATCAAGTTTATTCAATATAATAAGCTCTGTTACAAAGTAGGTTAAACTACTCTCTCAGTGATGAACAATATCACTAAGAGCTGCTAGGTTACAATGAATAATGTTTTCGTGAATGATAACACTTATAGTGTAAACCCTAAGTTGTGTTTATATAGTACACAGTTACAAGATATCTTCTAATTGATATGGAATATATTTCTGTCTCCTAAAATATATCAATCAAATATTGTCTTCTACAAGTCTTCTAGCTGTCCAACTCTTCGTGCATATCTTTTTTTGTTTTAGTCCAGATCCTCTCCTGTAAATCAGCCGCATTCCTTATCTGAAGTACCCGCACTTAAGTCCTGATATAAATCTTGACGGCCTTAAGTTCTAATATAAGTTCTGACTTCAGTAAGTTCTGATTTCCAGTAAGTCCTGATATTAAGTTCTGAAACTAAACACAACAGATTAGACATGACATCACAAATATATCTAACTATCTCCCCCAACTTGTAAATTATGAAAAATATACAAGTTAATAGATTTGATGATGTCAAAAACATTTAAGTACAAATGCAATGAGAGTTTATTTAAACAACTAACTACAACTTATAGTCCTTGCAATTTTTACCAATTTTACTGAGTCAATCTGAATCCAAAGTGATTCTTGACAAAGTTTGATATCAGCTTCTCTTCTGCATTTCTCAGGACTTGAGCTAATGTAGCCTTGACTTGCTTCAATTCTTCATTTTGACTTTCAATCTGGTAGATTACAGTCCTAAGTGCTGAGATGTAATTTCTTTACAATCCATCACCAAGTCTGATTACCCTTGGGTGAGATGAGTCTTCATTATAACACATACATTTCTCTCTCAGAATAACTTCTAGCTTAGCAGAATTTTTCTTCATTGAAATTTCACTTCCATCATCTTCAACTATACTTTGAATAAATTCTGCAACCCTTGATCCAGAGATTCTGGATTTATCCCTTATGGTCTTCATTATAAAATTTGACCATCTTCTGGTAATCTCAGACTTTATCTCTAAATGATAATGAAATAATTGAAGTTCTTTCAGAGATTTGTTCAGTACATCTGATTCTGACATTCTATATGTTCTTCCATCTTCAAGAAATAGAATCACCTTTTCTTTGACATTACTCTTATCATGAGCATCCAGTACCACTTGCGCAGATATAACCTTGTCAAGGTGTTTCTGTGTAACTTCCTCAAGAGGTTTGTTAGTTAGTAAGAATGGATCTCTGGTAATTACTTCAACTCCTGTTTTGATCTTGGCTTCTTCGAAACCTAATCCAGCTTTGGCTCTTGCTTCTCTGGCTTTCAATCCAACAGTCATGAAATCATATAACAGTTGACTTTTCTTAGGATCTGATGGTTTAACATTTTTCCATAGGAGTTTCTTCTTATCAGTAACTGTCATCTTGTTCAAATTAACTTGAGCTCTGTCAGAGGTTGATGTCTTGATGACTTGATCAGGATTTGCTGATTCTTCTGTAACTTGCTGTTCTTCACTCTAAACAACTTGAGCTATGTCATAGGTTGTCTTAGATTCTTCTGTTATCTTTCTTATTTTCAGAGTTTCAATAGTTTCATCTTCTGCAGCTGTATCATCAAAAACCTGAACCATTTTGCACACATGTTTCATCAGGATTTGAGGAATCTTCATCTCCTATTTCTTTGTTGGTTCATCAATCTTTCCTTTCCCTTTTGCCTTGGGATCAATTTTAACTTGTGATCTTGTCTTGGGCTTTGAAGCCTCAGAAGTTGACCTTTCCTTGATCACAATGCCTTTTGCCTTAGGCCTTGGAGGTTTCTTTGTATTAGAAGCTTTAGATTGAAAATTTGTCTTCTCAGCTGCAAATCTAGCTTCTTCCTCCTTTAGAGTCTCTAAATCCATTCCAGGATTATGCTTGAGAAATAATCTTCTAGCAATCTCTTCATCAAGTGTTTGAATCTTTGGATCCTTATAGTAGACAATAGTCTCCCTTACCTTAAGCTTCAGAGTTTATAAAAACTTCTGAGAGTCTTGACTTTCAGCTTGAATCAACATCAGAACTTGATATCAGATTTTGATTATCAGAACTTGCTATCAGAGTTTGAGCATTCACAGCTTCAGAACTTGTATTCTTCTGTGTAGAAGATTTGCTAGAACCAGAAATTAGTTTCTTTAAAGAAACTTTGCTACTTTGCCCTTGACCTTGACTTTTGCCCTTGCTAGGGTTTCCCTGGTCATCTTCTTTATCATCCTTCTTCTTCAATGTTTAAATAGTAGAGCATTTGGACTTAACTACCTTCTCCCCCTTTTTGGTATCATCTGATAGGAGTATAGAGAGAAGAAGTTCCACTGAAGATTGGATTTCATTCAGTTGAGTCTGTTAAGCAGCTTAATTTTGTAGGACCTCAGCCAATTGGGCCAGCTGCTTTTCTTGAACTTTCTCAATAGCTTCAACTTTCTCTTGAATGGGTCTGATAAACTTCTTTTTTTCTAGCTTGATCTCCATATCCAGCTTATCAGCTTTTTCCAGAAGCTTTTTAACCTTTTCATGAGTAATGGAGTGTTGAACCTGAAGAGATGTAGTATTGAGAGCTGTGACTTTAAGTTGAGCTTTGAAGTCAGAATTTGTCAACAACCCATCAGCTTTTGCAATATGCTCTGACAGAACATGAGATCTAGGAATGAAATCAGATTCATTCCACTTCTTGGTCCATTCAACTCCTCTATGAGTTTCTTCCCAAGGAACAGGAGCATCTTCTTCAACAAACTTTTTAAGCAGTGCCTCCATTCCAAGAATTTGAGCTGGAGTGTTTACTGGAGCTGACTCTCCAGAACTTGCTAGAAATTTATCATCTTCTGACAACAGAAGAATGTATGTGGCTGTAGGAGATTCTGGTACAACTTCATCTGTTTCCACATCCAGAATTAGAGTAGTTGGTATTTCAGCATTCAATGGAGAAACATGTGGAATGGTCACTTGTCCTTGTGGTGCTTCCAGAAACAAGACAGATGGAATGTTCAGCCTATGAATGTCAATTTCAGGACTTAATCCTGAATCTTCAACTGTAACAGTGTCTTTGATTGGAGAGACATGTAGTGTGATCACTGTTTCTGGAACAGTGTCTTCAGCTTGAGGTGAAGGTGGCAAAGCTTCAATCACTTTTGGTCCTGATGAGATCAGAGATTCCAGATCCCCTTTCTCAGCTTCTTTAGCATCCTTAGAATAAGGTTGTGCCATATGCCTACCTGCTCTCATCTTCTTTGATCTTCTGGATGATGGAGGAGTTGCTTGAGCAGCATCAGAACTTGAAGTTCTTTTCCTTTTTAAAATTCCAGAATCCTCAGCTTCAGTCTGTTTCTGAGGAGTTACCTCTTTTTGAAAAATTTCCTTTTCAGCTTCTATTGTCACAGGTTCTGATGCATGAACCTGGACTTGCTCATCTTCATCTAATTCATCCCTCGGAATCATCCTTTTTCTCCTTGGTGGAGATTTAGGAACATATTTTGCTCTTGAAGATTTTAAAACTGGCACCTTTTGGGAAGTACCAGAGGTTGGTTTGGTAGTAGGTGTTGATGGTTGAGGTTGAGAAGATTGTGCTGGTTGGAAATAAGTTCTGATGGTAGGCTGTGGTTTAGAGGATTGAGTTGGTTGAGTATTGGTAGTAGGTGCTGATGGTTGTGGTTGAGAAGATTGTGCAATATCAGGAAATTGGGCTGTATATGTGTTGGGGTTAGAGTTTACTAAGAACTGTTTTACTGATGTAGGAATTTGAAGGGGTCTTAGTATCTCTTTCTTATTATCAGTAGATAACAAGTCTGTGAAGGCCCTTTTAGCAAGTTTAAAAGGTTGAATTGTCTCACTAAAGTTTCGGGGCTTATCAAGATAACAAAAACTGTAAATGAGTTGACAAAATCTAGCAAAATAAACAGTATTTGGGTCCTCATTCATCCTATGCCCAATAAAACCCAAAATATTAGTAGCATAATCAAAGTGAGTTTGATTTAGAAGTGCATACCCTATTTGCTGACTCAGAATGGGAATGACATCAAAGTTGGAGCATTTGTTAGCAAAAGCTCTGGTGATGCAGTCAAAGAAGTAGCTCCACTCCCTTCTGATGTATGGCCTTTTCAGCTGTCCCAGCTTGGACAGACTTTTCTCATAGCTAAATTGGCCATCATACCATGTAGAAGTGACTCTTCAATCTGAGCATTAAAAGTGCAATTTTCTGGTAAGTGTAGAGCTTGTCGAACAGCAGACAAGGTAACCAGATGCTCATCTTCCCCTGTTGTGAAAATAATGCTTGGGGACCCAGCTTCACCACCATCATCATAAACACCAGTCCTCCAAAACTCTAGTATCTGTGTTCCTGAGAGTAATTGTGGTTGGGTCAAAGCATACCCAATCTCACTGTTAGCCAGAAAATCTTGAATAAAATAAAGATCTGATGGAGCATCATCCTTGCTGAGAATAGCCATGTAGTTATTGGGGACGAACTTGGATCCATTAAAGATGATGTCCTTGGGTGCCATATCTGTAAGAAATCAAATGAAAAGTTATGTGTACAAAAGGTGTTTGATAAAATGTCTGTAAGAAATAGCTTCAGAGAATATTAGATAGTGAGAGAGAATAAGAGAGATTAGAAAATAAAATAGTAGGTAAAAGATTATAAAATCTTTTAACTCTCTTATTTATACACTCCACGTGACAACGACTATTTTGGTGAAGCAGAACAAACTTTTTACACCTGGCAGCATGTAAACAGTCAAAACATTATTAGTGGGCATGGTAAACATGCAGTAATTATTGCTCACATGCAGTTACCAAAACAAACACACAACCCATTTACCAAATGATTAGCAATGTTTTTATCTCACTTATATATTTTCTGATAATATGACCTTTACAGTAAATAAGTCAAGTAATTAAGTAATGCCACGTAAGCATCAGAGTTTCCATCAGGATTTGCATCAGAACTTGACTATTATCAGAATTTAATGGTCATCAGAGAATGGCTTCTATACTCAAAAAGTGAATGACTGTTTCTGTGATTCTTCACACAAATACTGATTGGTTTCTTCAGAGTTTAATCATCAGAACTTTCATCAGAACTTGTCCTCAGAATTTATGCAAATAATACTTAACTGTTTATCTGAAACAACTTAATCACCACAGTAATTTTCATCATTCATATGGAGTGAGAATGTGTGTATGTGCAAATGATCAAATAAAGATTAAAGTCTGATATAAGAAAAGTGCTTAAAATCTGTCTTGAATTGTGAAGTCTACTATAGAATAAATTTATGCAAGAGTCCACCTCAACTATTTGTGCTCATTTTATGCATCTTTTGACATTCTTTTCACAGTGGCTTCTCAGTGTAAATGAGTTACAACTGTTATCAGAATTTATGCTGTTATCAGAATATTTCTCCAGTAATCAGAGAATGTGAAAAGTCACCAAGAAAAATTTGCTTTTCTAATGCATATTACTTCATACCAGCAATGCACTTGGGTCTTCCCTGTCACATATTTACTCTAGATCTCAAAGGAGTATCTGATTTCAATTTTTCTGTTCTTTTCTTTTCTTAAGATAAGTGAGGCTTATCAAGCATGTAGTTCATCCTTAAGATTTACTGACATCAGAATTTGACAGATGAGAAGCAATAATCTAGTTTGTGACTTAGTAATAAGATACACAAAGTAAATTTGACTAAGATCAAAATCAGAATTTGCTTGTGTTATTGATTTCCACATAAACAATTAATTCAAACATGGGATATATAGTTGGTTAAAGACTACTAAGTCAACATCTAACAAGATAATCCTCATTGGATTGAATAGTCACAGAACATTCAAAACACTATCAGAGTATATAGAATCACATCAGATAACAATCAATATTTAATATATTACAATTTAAGCACAGATCATATGGAGATAAGACAATCTGTAAACACTGATCATAAAGTCTGATGCATGAGAACAAAAACTAAACAGATTTTGAGAAAGAACCTGAAACCATTCCAAGTTCATTTACCAGTCTTGTAAAAGTAGCTTCACATAGTGGTTTTGTGAAGATATCTGCTAGTTGTTGATCTGTTGGAATAAAATGCAATTCCACTGTACCTTCCATCATATGTTCCCTTATGAAATGGTACCTAATGCTGATGTGCTTTATCATTGAGTGTTGAACTGGATTACCTGTCATAGTAATAGCACTTTGATTATCACAGTAAATGGGTATTTTAGAAAATTCTAACCCATAGTCCAATAACTGATTCTTCATCCAAAGAATTTGTGCACAACAACTTCCTACAGCAATATATTCTATTTCTGCAGTTGATGTGGAAATTGATTTCTGTTTCTTGCTAAACCACGAAACCAGTCTCCCTCCAAGAAATTGGCAGCTTTTATTAGTGCTTTTCCTGTCAATTTTGCATCCTGCAAAATCTGCATCTGAGTAACCTATTAGCTTAAAATCTGATTCCCTAGGATACCACAATCCTAGATCAGCTGTACCCTTGAGGTACTTGAAAATTCTTTTCACAGCTATTAGATGAGGTTCTCTTGGATCAGCCTAAAATCTTGCACAAAGACATGTAGCATACATGATATCAGGTCTACTTGCAGTTAAATAGAGTAAAGAGCCAATCATACCTCTGTAGTTAGTAATATCTACTAATGCTCCAGTATCTTTATCTAACTTGGTTGCAGTGGCCATGAGAGTGGATGCAGTTGAACAGTCTTGCATTCCAAATTTCTTGAGTAAATTTCTGGTGTACTCTGATTGATTTATGAAAGTACCTTCTTCATTTTGCTTGACTTGAAGTCCCAGAAAATAGCTAAGTTCTCCCATCATACTCATTTAATATCTTGACTGCATTAACTTTGCAAACCTTTCACAGAGTTTGGCATTTGTAGAACCAAAGATGATATCATCAACATATATTTGTACCAAAAGTAAGTCCTTTCCATGTTTGAGGTAGAACATAGTTTTATCAATTATGCCTCTGGTAAATCCACTTTCCAGAAGAAATTGAGCTAAAGTCTCATACCATGCTCTTGGAGCTTGCTTAAGGCCATAGAGTGCTTTATCAAGTCTATAGACATGATTAGGAAATTTTGGATCTACAAATCCTGGAGGTTGTTTAACATATACCTCTTCTTCCAATTCTCCATTGAGAAAAGCACTTTTCACATCCATTTGAAAGACTTTAAACTTCTTGTGAGCAGCATAAGCCAAAAAGATTCTTATGGCTTCCAATCTAGCAACTGGAGCAAATGTTTCATCATAGTTAATACCCTCCTGTTGAGAGTAACCTTTAGCAACCAACCTTGCTTTGTTTCTTGTAATTATGCCATCACTGTCAGTTTTGTTTATGAACACCCATTTTATGCCAACAATGGACCTGTTCTTTGGTCTTGGCACTAGGGTCCAGACTTTATTTCTTTCAAATTCATTTAACTCTTCCTGCATTACTTGCGCCCAATCAGCATCTTGAAGAGCTTCTTCCACTTTCTGAGATAGAAAGGAATGATAAAGACATTCATTTGTTATTGCAGTTCTTGTTCTGACACCTACTTCAGGATCTCCAATTATTAAGTCAGGTGTGTGTGATTCAGTCCACTTTCTTGCAGATGGAAGTTGATCTCTAGAACTGGATCCTCCTCTATGATCCATGCTGTCTCCATCAGATTTTCTGATGCTCCCCCTGAAGTTATGCTCTCTGAAATTTTAGAATTTGAGTTGGATCCTTCAGGAATTGAAGAATCAGAGTTTCCAAAATTATCAGAATTTGGCTCATCAAAACTTGATTAATCAGAACTTGAAGAGCCAGTGACAGGTTCTGATGTTTCTTGAGAGTCTTGAGATGTGGTATGATCATCAGCTTGCTCCCCCTGAATAGGTGCATTTTCCTTTGGAGCAGTTACCACAGTTTTAATGACATCAGAATTTAACCCGTCAGAACTTACAGGATCAGAACTCTGGTCATCAGAATTTACAGAATCAGAATTTACATCTTCATTTTCAAATCTCATCTGATCATGATCATTGAAATCTTCAAGTCCAATAATCTTTTTATCATCAAAAGATACATTGATAGATTCCATGACAACCCTTGTTCTTAAATTGTAAACTCTGAAGGCTTTTATGGAAAGTAGATATCCAACAAAAATTCTTTCATCAGCTTTTAGATCAAATTTTGACAGCTGTTCAGGCTGAGTCTTAAGAACAAAACACTTGCATCCAAATACATGAAAGTATTTCAGATTTGGCTTCTTTTTCTTCACCATCTCATATGGTGATTTTCCATGCTTGTTTATAAGTGTAGCATTCTGTGTAAAACAAGCAGTCTGCACAGCTTAAGCCCAAAAATAGGTTGGTAGCTTTGCTTCATCAAGCATAGTTCGTGCAGCTTCAATAAGAGTCCTGTTCTTTCTTTCTACAACTCCATTCTCCTGTGGAGTTCCATGTGCAGAAAATTCCTGCTTTATTCCATGCTCTTTGCAGAACTCTTCCATGATTGAATTCTTGAACTTAGTGCCATTATCACTTCTTATTATTTTAACAAAACTTTTGACCAACTTATCCAGCTGTCTGACATGATCAGTTAGAGTGGATGCAGTTTCATTCTTCTTGTGCAAGAAATACACCCAAATGTATCTTGTGAACTCATCCACTATAACCATAGCATATTTCTTCTTTGCAATGGACATGGCATTAACTGGACCAAATAGATCAACATGCAGTAAGTGATAAGGCTCAAGAATTGAGGATTCAATTTTGCTCTTGAATGAAGATTTTCTTTGTTTTGCCTTTTGATATGAGTCACAAAGACCATCAGGAGCAAATACTGATTTTGGCAGTCCTCTCACAAGATCTTTCTTTACTAGCTCATTTATGTTGTTGAAATTTAAATGAGAGAGTCTCTTGTGCCAATTCCAGCTTTCTTCAATTGATACTCTTCTTAACAGACAGATTGCAGAACCATCAGAGTTTGTTGAAAGTCTGGCTTCATATATGTTACCATGTCTGTAACCTTTCAGAACCACTTTTCCTATAGAATTACTTACAACTTCACAGTGTTCTTCAAAGAAATCCACATGATAAACTCTGTCACATATTTGACTTACACTTAACAGATTGTCTTTAAGTCCTGAGACAAGAGCTACTAATTCAATTATGACATTCCCAAGATTGATATTTCCATATCCCAGAGTCTTTCCCATGTTGTCATCTCCATAAGAAACTCCTGGACTAGCTTTCTCTACAAAGTCTGATAGTAGGGCTTTATTTCCAGTCATATGTCCTGAACATCCACTGTCCAGAACTAGGATGTTTTTCCTGTTGCCCTGCAATCACAAAGACCACTATTGGTTAGTTTTAAGAACCCAGTCTTGCTTGGATCCTTTGGCCTTTTTAAGTTTGTTAGCATTTGCAGCGGATTTAGTTTCAGAGTTTATGCTAACATGCTTTTTATCAGACTTTATATCAGACTTTGCATCAGACTTTACACTAGAAGGAATTACACTTACTTTCTTTAAAGAAGGTTTTTTTCATAATAATCATAGTACAAACTATGATATTCCTTACAAGTATAAATAGAATGCCATAAACTACCACAATGAAAACAAGGATTTTGTGGTTTAAATCTAACAGACTGACTCTTAACTCCTAATCTAGGAGGTACAGAGTTTATATCTTTATTTTTCCTGCAAAAAGAAGCAAGATGGTTAGAGTTTCCACAATTATAGCATTTCTTTCCAGGAGCATTAGGAACATGTATATAATTATTGCTTTTATTCATACCTTCCTTTCCATTCCTATTTTTCCTAGCTTCCTTGACCTTGTTTACATTTTTAATCTCTTTCAGCTTATGCTTAAGCTGTTTCTTTGTCATTAAACCTATGTTTACTGAAGCTGGTTTGTCTTGTTTTAATTTGTCAGAAGTTGACTTTTCTTTGACTTCTGTCTTAGAGTCTTTCATCTTTTCAGAATCAGACACAACAGTTTTTCCTACAAATTTAACATGATTAACTTTAGGTTTTTCAGCTTTCTTGGTAAAGTTTGGTTTAGATGAAACAATTTCCTTTTCTTCTTTATCATCTAGGTAACCTAGTCCTTCTTTCCAATTTCCATTTTCTAAGATTTTCTGAGTTGTTCTTCCAGAGTTAGTCCAAGTTTTGATTATCTCCTTTTCTTTTTCCAGTTCAGATTTAAGAGATTTATTCAATTTTAGCAGTTCATCTCTAACATACAAAGCCTCATCTCTTTCTTTCTGAGTTTGATGGAATATAACTAACTCTTTTTCTAAGTAGTCATTTCTATTTCTAAGAGCAAGAATTTCAGATGTTAATCTTTGATTTTAAAAGCCTGATCTCTAAAACTAATGAACATGGTTTTAAGATATAATCTTAGCTCAGAAATATCATCAGTATGAAAAGCAAGAGTTGAATGAGGTACCTTCAATTCAGCAGTTTCAGAACTTCTATCAGCATTTGCCATCAAGGCATAGTTCACCTCTTCTTCAGAATCTGAAGTGTCTGCCTAGTTTTTCCTTTCTTGCAGTCAGGAGAGATGTGGCCTTTTTCATCACAATTGTAGCATTTGACATTTGAGTTGTCTCCTCTTTCAGACTTTCCTCCTTTGCCTTCAGATTTCTGAACCCCTTCTTTTCAGAACTTTCACCTTTCCCAGGAAAACTTCTTGCCCTTTCTGAATTTCTTGTAGGCTATCTTTGTGATACCCTTCACCATAAGAGCAAACAGTTGCATCATCTCTGCATTAACATCCACTTCAGATAGATTTTCAGATTATGAATCATCATCATCAGAATATGATGACTCTGAATCAGACTGTATGATGAGAGCCTTTCCTTTGCCCCTCTTTGAGACAACCACTTTAGAAGATTCCTCCTCAGCTTTAAGAGCAACGGTCTTTGACTTTCTTCCATGCCTTTTGCTTCGTTGATCCATCTCAAGTTCATGAGTCTTGAGCATACCATAAATTTCATCAAGAGTAGTTTCAGCAAGGTCATAGTTGTCTCTTATGGTAGTAGACTTCAAATCCCAATTTTCAGGAAGAGCTAAAAGGAATTTTATATTTGAATCTTCAAGATCATATTCCTTGTCCACCAGTGACAGATCATTCAAGAGTTTGACAAATCTGTCATATAAATCAGTGAATGACTCATCAGCTTTTGAGTCAAAGTGCTCATACTCCTGTGTGATTATTGTATTCCTGTTCTTTTTGATGGCTTCAGTTCCCTATCATCTTGTCTCCAAAGCATCCCATATTTCCTTTGCAGTCTTACATCCAATTACCCTGTTTGATATGACATTGTCAATTGTACTATGAAGCAGATGTCTTACCCTTGCATCCTTGGCAATAGATGAGATGTCTTCAGTTGTGTAATCACCTTTCTTCTTTGGTATCATCTTTGCTGGTTGATCAGCAACTGCAACAGAAAGCTTGGTAGGCTTATATGGTCCATCATTAATTCTATAAAGGTATTCAGGATCTGTGGCTTCCAGAAACATATCCATCTTTACCTTCCATATAAGATACTCAGATGCTCTCAGTATAGGAACCCTAATACTCTCATATCGACTGTGTGTTTGATTGTTTTGAGTATCTTGAGTTTTGGTGGGCTTAGGTGGAGTTTGTGTTTCTTCAGACATGATCCTAAACTGGATCTCACTGTTTGTATATCAACATAGAGGCTCTGATACCACTTTTTAGGTCACACAACACTATAAAAGGGGGTTGAATATAGTGTTTATACAATCAAATCGATTTAGAACACAAGTATGTCATAATAATCAAGTTTATTCAATATAATAAGCTCTATTACAAAGTAGGTTAAACTACTCTCTCAGTGATGAACAATATCACTAAGAGCTACTAGGTTACAATGAATAATGTTTTCGTGAATGATAACACTTATAGTGTAAACCCTAAGCTGTGTTTATATAGTACATAGTTACAAGATATCTTCTAATTGATATGGAATATAATTATGTCTCCTAAAATATATCAATCAGATATTATCTTCTACAAGTCTTCTAGCTGTCGAACTCTTCATGCATATCTTCTTTTGTTTTAGTCCAGACCCTCTCCTGTAAATCAGCCGCATTCCTTATCTGAAGTACCCGCACTTAAGTCCTGATATAAATCCTGACGGCCTTAAGTTCTGATATAAGTTCTGAAACTAAACACAACAAATTAGACATGACATCACAAATATATCTAACACATCAATTAAAGATTAAGGCAGAAGATATTCCAAAGACTACATTCCGAATGAGATATGGACATTACGAATTTCTTGTGATGGCGTTTGGACTAACTAATGCACCAGCAGCATTTATGGATTTGATGAACCGAGTATTCAAGAAGTACTTGGATAAGTTTATCATTGTATTTATTGATGACATCTTGATCTACTCGAAGACCGAAGAAGAACATGCAGAGCACCTGAGAATAAAATTATAAATATTGAGAAATGAACAACTTTATATGAAGTTTTTGAAATGCGAATTTTGGCTAAAAGAAGTACAATTTCTAGGACATATAATTTGTATGGAAGGAATCCAAGTTGATCCCGCAAAGATTGAAGCTGTTTTAAATTGGGAAAGACCAAAGACTCCAACAGAAGTTAGAAGTTTCTTAGGATTATCCGGTTACTATAGAAGGTTTGTCAAAGATTTCGCAAAGATAGCTACGCCGTTGCTCAAGTTAACTCGGAAGAATGAAAAGTTCAAATGGAATGAGAAATGCGAAGAAAGTTTTCAAGAATTGAAAATTTGATTAGTAACTACACCTGTGCTTGTGTTACCTGATGATCAAGGAGACTTCGTCATCTACAATGATGCTTCTTATCGAGGACTCAGATGTGTTTTGATGCAGCATGGTAACATAATTACATACGCTTCTAGACAACTAAAGCTTCTTGAGCAGAAATATCTGATGCATGATCTGGAACTAGCAGTAATTGTATTCGCACTGAAACTCTGGAGACATTATCTTAATGGAGAAAGGTGTGAAATCTACACGGATCATAAAAGTCTGAAGTAAATTTTTACGCAGAAAGAACTCAACATGCGACAACGACATTGGCTAGAGCTATTCAAAGATTATGACATATCAATCAACTATCATCCAGGAAAACCGAACGTTGTGGCAGATGTGCTAAGTTGAAAATAAAGATTGAATTTGTTAACCTCTTCAGAATAATTGGTCAGAGAATTCGATAAATTGGAAGTTGAAGTTCGTGTTCCCGAAAGCTCCACTGAAATGGTTTATGCAATGACTTTTCAGCCAGAATTATTGGAAAAGGTAAGAAGATGCCATGAAGAAGTAATGAATCATGAAATCGACAACTTGTCAGGAGAGAAGATCACCAGCCAGAGAGATGATAAGGGAATTTTTTGAGTTGCTACGAGAATCTGGATACCTAATGTGCCGAAATTGAAAGCGGAAATTTTATAAGATGCTCATAGCTCAAGATACTCAATTCATCCCGGAAGCACCAAGATGTACAAAGATTTGAAAAAAAACTTTTGGTGGCCCCACATGAAGAAAGAGATAGCGGAATGGGTTAGTAAGTGTTATACGTGCCAACGAGTCAAAGCTGAACATCAATGCCCAAGCGGATTATTAGAACCACTAGATATTCTAGAATGGAAATGGGAGCATTTAGCAATGGATTTCGTAGTAGGACTTCCAAGGACCAGGGCAAATCACAATACGATTTGGGTTATCATTGACAGATTAACCAAGTCAGCACATTTCCTTCCAATTACCGAAAGGTTTCCACTTGACAAATTAGTACATCTATATCTCAAGGAAATTGTAATGCACCATGGGGTGCCTGTATCCATTGTATCTGATAGAGATCCCCGTTTTAACTCAAGATTTTGGAGACAATTCCAGGAATGTCTAGGAACCAAGCTAAACATGAGCACCGCTTATCATCCACAAACAGATGAGCAAAGTAAAAGGACTACCCAGATGATTGAGGATATGTTACGTGTTTGTGCAATAGATTTTGAAGGCAGTTAGGATGAGCATTTACCGCTAGTGGAATTCTCTTACAACAACAGCTATCATGCGAGTATTGGAATGCCACCTTATGAAGCTTTATATGGAAGAAAATGCAAATCACCTACATGTTGGGATGAAGTTGGAGAGCGCAAAATTCTGGGTCCAGAGTTAATTCAACAGACCAATGAGAAAGTAGAACTTATTCAAAAGCGACTCGAGGCAGCGCAAGATCGACAATATAAATATGCTGATCCAACCAGAAGAGATATAGACTACCAAGAAGGGGAACATGTATTGCTGAAGATATCACCCTGAAAGGGATTGACTAGGTTTGGCAATAAAGGCAAGTGATAAGTGGATTTTATATCCACTTGGAATGCTTTATTACAAGCTTAAATTGGTGTTTTGGACTCAAGTTGTTGGTATTTTGATGTGTTTTTGTGTTATTACATTTCAGGTATCAATTATATGAAGAAATGAGATTTTAAAGGAAATATGATAAAAAGTGATCAGATTCGGAAGCCAAGTCCATTGCCAAGTTGTAGAGAATCTCGTTAGCTTCACGTGGGTAGTTGAATTGCCTAATTCTGACGAGTAGAACTCAAGTTATGGCCAAAACAAGATTCATCATAAAATTTTCGAGACAGGAGCTGAGGGCCCGCCCAGGAGAGCTAAGCGCCCGCCCGGAGAGCTCAACGGCCGCCCAAGGCGCGGTTGGTCACTGATTTCGCTGAAAAAGCTTTTTTTTGAGTGGAATTTGATGATTTTAAGGGTCCAGGTCCACTAGGGGCGTATATATACTTAAAAAAAGGGTTTTCATCATCCGGGAAGATTGGGATACCAAGGAGAAGACCTAGAAGCACAGAACAACTCCGAAAAAGAAGATCTTGTTTTCAACTTGTGATTCTTTAAATTAGTTATAACTTTGGATGCTCATTTTCGTTCTTGTTGAACCTAGATCTCGTTTATTCGTACTTTAATTATTATTCACTTTTTTAAGACCTTGTTTATACCATGCTTTCATTGGAACCCATGGTGACGATGAGTTCGATTATGGGCTAATCATTGTCATGGGGTTCTAGCGGATTTACTTATGGATTTCAATAGTTAATTATTTTGATATCTTGGTGTGTGGTGATTGATTGATATCCTAGTATTGGTTGTGCTTATTCGTATTATGTGCGTAGCTAACATATAAGATAGCGTGTTAATCTCTATTGAAGCGACAGTGAATATAGAGGTTTAGAACTTGCCATGCTAGCATAGGTTCATGTATTGTGTGCATGATTAGTGGGTAACTCTAACCGTTTTACTTGCCCTATGTAATCATTATGGATAATTTATGCTTAAACCGTTATGTTGTCAAATTCTATAGACATATAGGGTCTCAATATAATTGGTGCCTATTCAGCTTCTATATCATTTATGGATGCTGGTAGAATGGTACTCGTGCAACAAAAGTTGGCGTTTAGCAATTTCATGTTATCTGATTAGTGTCATCACCATCACATGCTAAGGTTAAGAACAATAAGGCTATTGAATGAAGTAGTAATGAAGTTAGAATCCCATGTTTGTCATATATAGTAATTCAACCTCAATTCTCTTAGTTATAATTGTTAGTTTAATTCTTAGTTTAATAAAAACCCAATTTGTTATTTGTCTTAGCATTCAACGATAACCATACATTGTTGCATAGGTGCATAAATTGAACTTAACCTAAACCAGTCTCTGTGGGAACGAATCTGATTTATATCTTATACTACTTGCGAACGCGTATACTTGCGTGAATATTAGCGCATGTTTTCGCCCTAACAAGTTTTTGGCACCGCTGCCGGGGACTAGGTGTTAATTTTTAGTTTATGTACTTGTCATCAGTGGTCGTTAAAGTTTACTGACTCGGATTCTTTTACTTTCACGATTTATTTGTTTATGTTTCAGGTACTCATTACAATGGGAGATCCAGCAGCACGAACGAAAGCCTTGATGGATTTTTCTCAACCCAAGATCAATGACATTCAATCTAGCATTGTTCGGCCTGCTATCACAGCTAATACCTTTGAGATCAAGCCTGGAATAATTCAATGGGTGTAAAATTCAATCCAGTTTGGGGGTTCTCCAACAGAAGATCCCAATATGCACATTAGGGACTTTATTGAGATTCGTGATACCTTCAAGTTCAACGGTGTTTCTGAAGATGCTGTGAAGCTGAGACTGTTCCCATTCTCTCTGAGGGACAAGGCTAAGAGATGGTTACACTCTCTACCAGCTGGTTCAATTACTACTTGGGAAGATCTTGCTCAGAAATTTCTTACTAAATTCTTCCCTATGGCGAAGATAGCTGCAATCAGGAATGCTCTTACTCGATTTGTGCAGCAATCAGGAGAATCTTTATATGAAGCTTGGGAGCGTACAAGGAGATGCTTAGGAAGTGTCCTCATCATGGAATGCCTGATTGGATGATCATCAATTGTTTTTACAATGGGTTGGGAGCACAGTCCAGACCCATGCTCAATGCAGCAGCAGGTGGAGCATTATGGGTAAAGAGCTATGAGGAAGCTTATGATCTAATTGAACTGATGGCTGCTAATGAATATCAGTATCCATCCCAGAGATTGCCCCAGAGCAAGGTAGCAGGAGTTCTTGAGGTGGATACAGCTACGTCTATCACTTCTCAACTAAAGGCGTTGTCTATGAAGATCGATTTTCTGGCTAACTATGGTGTGAATCATATAATTAGTGTTTGTGAGCTGTGTGCAGGTTCGCATTCGACGGAGCAATGCGCTATATCTAGTGAATCAGCTCAGTTTATGAGCAACTTTCAAAGATCGCAGCAACCAGTTCCAGACACTTATCATCCTAACTTCAGCTGGAGCAACAATTAAAATACGATGCAACAGCCGTTCCAGCAGTTTGAAAATAAGGAATTCAATCCTCCTGGTTTTCAGCAACAACTCACATCAAGACAACAACTCCAATTTCAAACTCAAGATGCAGGTCATTCGAATGAAAAATCTGAATTGGAGGAGTTGAGGCTTATGTGCAAAAACCAGGCTCTTATATGCCAAAGCTAGGCTGTTTCTATCAAGACTCTGGAGGACCAAATAGGGCAAATTGCTAATGCCTTATTGAATCGACCACCAGGAACACTTCTTAGTGATACAGAAGCCAATCCAGGAAAGAGGGAAGTTGAAGAACAGGTGAACGCCATCACCTTGAGGTCTGGAAAGATCACAAGCCCCAAAATTCAGCAAGATGAAGAGCCTGAAAAATCTCAAGATTCAGAAAATGCGGTTGTGGCTGAAGAAGAAGTGCAGAAGGAAGCAGAGGTGGAACCAAGGAAGACTACTGTGGAACACACTCCTCCTGAGGGTAATACAGGGGAGAAACAAATCTATCATCCACCTCCTTTTCCTAAGAGGCTGTAGAAGAAAAAGCTGGATAAGCAGTTTGAGAAGTTTTTGGAGGTGTTCAAGAAACTTCATATCAATATACCTTTCGCTGAAGCTCTTGAACAGATGCCTAGCTATGCGAGGTTTATGAAAGGTATTCTCTCTCAGAAAGTGAAGCTCGATGACTTAGAGATCGTTGCTCTAACGGAGGAATGCAGTGCTGTGCTGCAACAGAAGTTTCCTCCGAAGCTTAAAGATCCTGGAAGCTTTACTATTCCTTGCACCATCGGAAACTTGTTGTTCGATAAGTGTTTATGTGATTTAGGAGCTAGCATCAATCTGATGCCCTTATATATCTTCAAGAAGCTTGGTCTGCCTGATCCGAAACCAATATACATGTCATTATAACTAGCTGTCCGTTCCATCGCTTATCCACGAGGTATAATGGAGGATGTCTTGGTCAAGGTGGATAAACTCATCTTTCCTGCTGACTTTGTAATTCTTGATTTCGAGGAAGATAAGAAGATTCCCATTATCTTGGGAAGACCATTCTTGGCTACAGGCCAAACTATGATCGATGTGCAAAAAGGAGAGCTTTCGATGAAGGTTCAAGATCAAAAGGTCACTTTTAATGTGTTCAAGGAAATAAAGTTACCTACAGTTAAAGAGGAGTTCTTTAAAGTAGAGCAACTACAGGTTTTGAATGCACCTCCGTGGAAGAGGAAGTTGGATATGCCATTCGATTCTCTTGGGTTAGCAGATGATGAATGGAACACCGCGATCCTTGATGCTAGAAATCTCTCGATTAGTTCATTGGTTAGAGCACTATTTTTGAAGACGATTGAGTATTTTGATGAAATGCGTTTGGAAATTGCAACCGGTTTATCTAAAGGTCGGTTGTTTACTAATCATGCAAGCAAGAGGTTGAGTCGGTCCATTGTGCGTGCTAGGGGTCATAGTGTTAAAGTCTATGATCAAAATTCTTTGTTGTTTGAAGTAGTCACTAAGAAAGTTGTCCAAAAGGGGAGGAATAAATATACCGTTAGGATTCCCGAGTACTTGTGTTCTTGTGGAAAATGGCAAACGTATCGTATTCCTTGTTCTCATGTTATAGCATGTTGCGCGCATTTGAAATTAAGCCATGAATCGTTGGTTGACGAAATCTATAGGTTAGAGAATGTATCGATGGTTTACAATGGTGTTTTCGAACCCATTCCGAGCAAAGGAGATTCTCGTTGACCGACGGGTATTAACTTTCCAAACGTGATCCAAGATGTTGAGAAAAAAAGGAAGAAGGAAGTCGACGAGGTATCAAAATGCGATGGATTTTCAAGAACCCAAGGGGAAAAAAATGAGTTATTTTAGTGATTGGTTTAGTAATAATGTTGCCTAAAAAATGTATTGAATTTGGAGATTTTTATTGATCATTTTAATGTATTCGTGTGTTTTGTTATTGTCAATTTAACTATATGCTTTAATTCCATGAAATAGCAAAAATTTTATAGCGTTTTGATGTATTTTAGTAAAAAATTAAAAAAATTCCAGTAGGTAGTGAAAAGAACAGAAGCCACTGAAGTTTATCTGGAAAAACGGTTCTTTAAATGGTATTTAGCATAAAACGGCGGTTCGTCTTACGTTTTGGTCCTAAACGTTTCTTTAACCCCAGTTTTACTTTTTTTTTTTATTTTATAAAATAGGAAAACATTTCTTAATGTGTCGTTTATTATATTTATTTTATTTAAATAATCATCAGCATTTACACTCTAAACAATTTTTAACCCCCCTTTTAGTTTTTTTATTATTTTACAAAATAGGTAAACATTTCTTAATGTGCCGTTTATAATGTTTATTTTATTTAAATAATCATTAGCATTTACCCTCTAAATGATTCTTTAACCCCCGTTTTACTTTTTAAAAAACAGAAAAATGACTTTTTAACTTCCGTTTTAGCTTAAATGTACCGTTTATGTTTTTTATTTTATTTTAATAAAATCATCAGCATAACGATTTATTAAGTGCTGTTTTACCTATTTTAATTTCTTTTAAAAATGTAACGGTTTACGATACCACATTTTAGAGGTTTTTACTGTACTCCCAACAGTACACGAAGTTCCGTTTTATGTTTAAAAAAAACGCTAGATGAACTTCTATTATGAGGTGACATATAGGGCCTTAATTTTCAGAGATGACAATTTGGACCATTATTTACACAAAAGTGACAAATAAAGCCACCACCCATAATTTTGTTCATATGTGATATTCAAGTCTTTGGCTCTTGCTAAAAACATCCCACGTTTATATTGTTCTCTCCCAAGATACAATATAATGCCTATAACTACACGTTAAAGTCACTCCCATGATCAATCAACATATAATTATAAACTGTTAAAATCCAAGAAATTCATGTTTCATAACTTGCATATTAATCTCCCAATTAAGTAATTAAATTATGTATATCGCATCATAAACTATAATTATAAATCCTCTCCCGATTCTTTACAATTCCTAAAGATACAACAAAGGGCTCGCGACTTCCTCAAATGTGTTAGGCACTCAACAACAGATTAGCAAGGCAGAGAAATCATAGTACAGTCACACAATCATATTTAACTAATGAGTACTACCTAATTCCCAGATTATGATATTAGTTACTCGTAATATATTGTTAGGTAATGAATAACACACAGAGGATGGTGAATGTGTTTTAGTGTTTTAGTGTTTTTATGCTTTTCTTGGTTTATGAATGGTGATGAACAAATTAAATTAAATCTTGTAGTGAAATGTGTTAAAGTTGAAGTTTAAACATAAAATAATTATAACACTGATCTTTCAAAACTCACTTAATTTTATATTAAAATTAAGAATGTCTTGCTACAAAATTTCTAGGCTCTTTTTTAATAAAGAGCTTAGCTTCTTCCTTGAGAGAATACAAGATTTTTCTGATCTAAATTGTTACTCCTAAACAAAGCACCCAGTGTTTAATTTATAGAACAGTTAAACACTGGTTATTACACAACGTGCATTAGTATGTACTAAACCCTATTTTTGGATAATCAAATCTTTCTATTTCTGGCTTAGTGTATCTTTGCTAATCTTGCACGCTTGTGACTTTATTTTGCCTTTTAATCTTGGCCCTTCATCTTGTACTCTTCAAGCTGCTTTTGTAGACTTGTCAATCCAACTGATTAGATTGTTTGTTGCTTGATAATCTTGAATATTGAACTGGTCTGTAATTTGTACTTTGAGATTTACCTCGAGATCTCCAGTTAGGGATATAGAGAACTTGACATCTCGATAATTATATTGACTTATCGAGATCTCTAATCACTGTATAGTTGTTTTGACTTGTAGAGGTCTCTGAGTTCTCTATAAGAGAATTTAGCTTGTCGAGATCTCTCATCTTCATATCTTCACTTTGACTTATCGATATCTCTGAGTTCTCTAGTGGCAAATGACTTATCAATATCTCAAAGATCTCTAGTGATATTTTGACTTGTTGATATCTCTAGAGTTCTCTAGTGAAGAAATGACTTGTCGATATCTCCAAATCTTCATGTCTTAAATTTGGCTTTTCGATATCTATGAGTTCTCTAGTAGCTTTCCTGACTTCTCGATAAGTCATTCTGGAGTTCTCGAGTGACTTCTCTATAATACTTAATCTGTGACTTGTAGAGAATTTTACTTAGAATATTTTTCCTAGAACAGATTTATTCAATTCTAAGCTTCTTCATAATTCTTCTGAGGCATGATCTTCTTGATCTTTTTCCAGATAGAATTCTTAGGCTTGATACTGTTTACAGAAAAAGACTCCAGTCTGCCCTTGAACATTTTTACAGACTTAAAAATTACAATACATAATGCAAACATAGATTATCATACAACTTACTTAGGGTTGTCAATTTGATTTAGTCTTGTTAATGTACAAGCATGTCTTGCACAACAATCTCCCCTAATTTGTGAGAAGATTGCTTAACATAAATTTATTCCTGTTAATAAGACTAACCCCAAGCTAAAATGGAAAATGAGACTAATATATAAAAATTGACACAATTACAATCATTTATATAATTAGGTAAAGACAGTTTTTGCTTCTGTTTCTTCTCTAATGAGATCCTCTAATTAAACAAAAATTTCTAGTTCTTCTATGATTTGAGTCCCACTTAGAGCTTCCACAAGCTTGAGTCTGTCTGGATTTGGATACCCATCTAGTATATCAATCCTGAATTTTGTGAATTTTCCAGCTTTTATATTTAGAATTTTTCCATCCTTGGAAATTCTGCTCATTCTTTTTGCTTTGAGTTCTTCTGATCTTTTGTTGAACATTTAAATCTCCTCACCATACTTCCTCTTTCTCTCCTCATTTTCATCCTTATTCATTTCTCTTCTTTCCCCCTTACAATCAACCACTCAGTCAAAACAAATCTCCATGCTCTTGTAGCAGTATCCTTATCTTTTAGCAAACTTATCACTCTCTTGATTTCTGTGGGGGAGAGAGAGTCCATTAAGGTACATCCAAGAAATGTGAATGACCCATCTTCATAGTAGATTTTTACTTCCCTTAGTGTTACAACCCAGACTATAACTATTTCCTCAGCTAGTTGTTGAAAATAATCTCCATCTGAGATGCACCAATTTAAAGGTAGAAAGTCATTTTGCTTCAAACAATTCTAGATGGCCCTTTCAGTAACTTGTACTTTTTCAGCATCCTTAGTCCTCTTAGGTTTCCTCCCAACAGTCTTGTAGTGAATTTTGAGTGAAGGCTTGACAGAAGGTAGGTTTGTGATTTTCTTAAGAAATGTTTGGCTTGATGTGATTGGTAATTTTAGAAAGGTGTTAGCAGTTTGTTTTTATAGGAATTTAGGCTTAGAGGTTTGAGGTGGTTTGATGATTGAGTTTTTTGGCTTTGAAGGTTGAGCTAGATTTGTTTGGATTTTTAGGGTTTGTTGTGGTTCTGAACCATCATGCCTTTGCCTGCTTCTCCTTTCTCCTCTTCTTTTCTTGTCACCATCCTTCTTCTCATCCTCCTTCTTTTCTTTTTGCTTCTTGTCCTTGTTGCCAGTTGCTTTAGAAGATTTACTTGGATTTGAGCCATAAGGCTTTTTTTGTCATACTTCTGCTCATCATCATCCTTGTCTTTTCTTAAATTGTATTGAGTATTTGGCAACACGGTGTCAGCATTTATAAGATATCTGTCTAATATTTGTATATCTCCACATTATCATGCTTCTTATTCCTTTTGTACTTTAGATCAGACCATGAAGTCATGATCGGCCTCATATTTGATCTAACACAGTGTTTAGGAATAAGAAGATGTTTGCTCTGTTTGGTTATTGGATAAACGTAGACTACTCCTTTGTTTGGATATAGATAGGCTTTAGGAAAAGCTGCTATTTGTGCGTTTTTGAGCTCATGGAGAAGTTGAGTGTCTTCTGGAATTACTGGATTCAGACTGTCAATCATTACATCCAGTTCAGATGCTCTTAAAGTTTGAAGATTTGGAAGAGTCACCTGAAGACACATGTCCACACCACCATCATTAATGTTCACAACAATCCTTTTCTCCAAGAAGTCATCATTTTTCACAACCACTGCCCTGATGAAGTTGATGTTCTTGGCCAAAGCTTTCTTGCAGGTCACATAATTATTTTGAAGAGACATTCTTAGTACTTGCAAGAAGTTTACTGAATTCCTGATCTTGATTGGGTCCTTCTGCTGCCTTTAGAAGTCTTTCTTTTCCAACATCAACTTGAGAGGAGCTTTGACCAACCTGAATAGGCTCTTTAGACTTTGCTTTAGCATCCCTAGATTGTTGAATCCTAGCCTCAATCTCCCCCTTACTCTTGGTGACAGGCATGAGTAGGGGAGTTGGTATTTCTGGCCTTATTTGTTCAGGTAAAGAGGGCAATGGTATGTTGAGCTTCCCCATGATGACCCCCAAAGCAACAAAATTATGCATTTAGAGATGTTTGTGAGAGTCCACCAGGGTCTGGATATCTGATTGTTAAATCTTCACTAGAGAAGTCAAGGCTTGAATTTGAGCATTGAGGGAGGCATTTGAGGTCTGTAAGTCTGAGACTTGTTATTGAAGAGATTGGATTTGAATATTTGTAAAGGTTGAGATAGGATGATGAGAACTTGTAGATGTTGAGAAGCCAAAAGTTGCTTCCACGGCTTTTTTGATGCCATCCATAAGCAATGCAGAAGGCTCATATCTGTTCTGGTGAAGCTGGTCCGGCTTGATCTTTGTATCATTTGAATTTGTGATTTGTTGTTGAACCACTACATAAAGAGCAATGAAAGATTGTTTGAGATTTTTGACATCTTTTTCAATAGTAGTCAGATCTATCCTTGCCATTTGATCAGCAAAATGTTTGAACTTAGAAGTGATCTTGACTTGTGATGGTATAATCTCATCCATCTTCTCTTTCACTAGTTTCCTTATTTTGTCATCATGACCAACCAACTTGAGTTCTAGTGCTTTTCCAAAGAGATGGAAAGCTTTGAGTTGAGCCTTGGAAACTTCATTAATTGCATCATAAACTTTACCGGGTGTCAGGGCTTTAGCATTGCTTCCCAAGATAGTGAGATAGTCTTCCCTGAATTTTGTAAAAACATCCTCCATCTAAAGATTATAGTCCTTGTTCATCCAAGCATCACATCTGCCATCCTGTTCAGCTTCATTAACAATTTTATCTTGTTGTTTTTAGACAGTTGTTTGATAAGAGAGCATAATGGCTTGGTAATTCTGGTTAGACATATCTGAGGTTAAAAGTTGCTGAGAGATCTGTGCAAGTCCTGGTCGTTGATTCACCCTAAAATCTTCAAGATTTGATTGAGGTGCAGCTTCTTGTAGCCAGTTGGAGACAAGGTGTGGTTGTTGATATTGTGAGATTGAGGGTTGTGGAGTTGGATCAGAACAACCTGTGACAGAAGTCACAGTTTGACTCAGAGTAGGTACTATGGTTATGACAAGTTGTTGTTCCACACTAGTTGTGGGAACCTCCAATTTGAATTGGAGGGGATTTGACTGGGTTATTGTTATGTACACCAGTCTCAAACCCCTGTGTGTCTTGCACCACACTGTTACTTGAATGTGCTATTCTTGCCTCCTCTATGACAGGATCATTGACAATTGTACTCTTAGCATCTATTGCTAATGCAATTTCTGCTAGGGTTTTGAGGGGAGTTGTTCCTGGAACAGGAACCTCCAATTGAATTGGAGAGGATTTAGATAGCTCCCCCTCAGGAGTACTACCCTCAAACCTAACAGCCTGTGAGGGATGATTTGCACATGAAGGTGTATTTGTGACATCCATGGGGTCTTTAGTAAAAACTGATGAATCCCCCATGGTTTTGATGGTGTCTTTAAGGTCTACCCCAGCTAGTAGCCTCTCACCATCTAAATTTAGTATCTGGGTGGTGAGTAAGGTTTCTTGAACCAAGTCACTTGATTGGGGCAACACTTGAGAATTTGATTCAAGTGTTTTAGTAAATTGAGAAGAAATATTTGATATAGGATTTTGAAGTTCAGAATTGAGTGTTGGCATCTCCCCCGGAATGGATGAAGGAGCTTCAAGGGATATGCTCTCCTTGTGTGTACCATCCTTATTTCTCCTACCATACATTTGAATTTGTTCAGGTGTTGGTTGTGTAGACTCTTTACAAGGTGCATTGGGGATAATGCTCTTTTTAGTAGAAACACCCTATTGAGAGGATGCTTCTAGAGTCTGTTTAGGCCTCATTTTTACAACTACATCCTTTTGGGAGGATACAGAGGTGGTATGAGTGGTCAGCTCAGTTTTCTTAGCCTTCTTTGTCTTTTTAACCAATGCTGACTTAGGTTCTGTATGTTCCACACCACTCTCATTTATGATTGGTAAAGGTGCCTGCTTTCTCTTTTTTTTACTCACTTCATCCTTTTGGGAGGATGAAGTAGTTAGTTTCCTAGATGCTATAGGTATAGAAGGAAGGGTCTCAGCGTTGGAAGGTCCCTGTTGGTGTTCCTGTGTTTGTACTTCCAAAGGTTCAGGGACCATTGTTGTACTAGATTGAGCATTAGCCCTCATGTCAGGCATGGGTTAAGGGTAAGTCCTAAACCTCTCCATCATGAATAGAGCGATTTTGAGACTTACAGGTACCCTGTTCTTTGTAATAAGTTATCCAAATAGAATTTGGACACTTGCTTACAATTGCCTATTTATGATCTATCTACACCATTTATCAAATATATGTCATTCACTTTATAGTTCAAAGCAGACATAATGAATCTAGGAAGAAAAATTTCCTTACCTCTTGACTCCAATGGCATTGTTAGCTTGGTGCTCAACTCCTCTAGTATGTAGTGACCTACATTGATCTGTTTGTTGTGAGCCATTGAGTAGACCAGCTTCTAGACAATACTAGATATGTTGTCGAACCCTGATTTCCTGCAAGTGAAGGCCCTTATCACTGACTCAAAAAGAAATGACCATTCCCTCCTTAGATACTTCTTGTTCATGCTTGACATGTTGATCTTCTCAGAATAGTTAATGAAGTCCATAAATTCATAGAGTTCATCCTGAGTTGGAGCCTCCACCAGCTTGTCAGTAGGTATTTCTAATGCCATATTGACATCATTCTCAAAGATCTCCACATGTTGTCCCTTGATTGTGTAGTTTATTACAATTGATGCATCCTGGTTCTTATGCATGATTGTCCTTGTTACTGCTGTGTTCCAAAAATCCCCTAACACATCCAAGTGAAGCACATGATTAGCAGTAAGAGCCCTTACAAAGTAAGTCTCAGACAAGAACTTGACAAAACTTTTGAAAGTTTTAGGAGCTTGATTTGCATCTAAGAATGTAAGGAAGTTAGTCTCCTTTGGGATGAAGGGTACAATATTGTTTGTTGCCATTGTTATGAGTATGAAGTTTAGTGGGTAAGAAAAATTAATGAGAGAAAGCTTAAAATGAGAGAAAAATCAGTTTTGGATTGAAAAAGCTAGGTCACTTAGAGTTCTCGAAGGCGTAAGTATATGTATCTAGATGTCTGGGTATTTATAATAAAAGCAGATGACTTATCGAGAAGTCAAAAATAGACGTATGGAATATGCTTATCGAAAAGTCATTTTGAATGAGAATTACATATCGAGAAGTCATTTTTATTTACTCTTTTAGAGAACTAAAAATTAACTTATCGGGATGTTTAAATAAATACCCAGTTTGTCCAAAATGGACTGAATTATTTCCAATTTTTATTTGAATAAATCAAACTAAAAATTAGAATAATTTTGTCAAAAGTATTTTACCAAAATAATTTATTGGATTAAATTATTTTAGTTCTGAGTTATTTATAAGTCTAAAAAGATACTTGTAGAGAACTCTGTGAGTTAGTACTTATAGAGAACTCTACAATGACTTATCGATAAGTCATTAAAAAGCTTATCGAGAAGTCACTCGAGAAGTCAATAAATTGATTTATCGATAACTCACTCGAGAAGTCTTAAAATGACTTGTCGAGATGTCAGTTCTCTATATATTTTTGATCACTTTGATTCTGCCTTGTGTTAATTTTACATATTACACATGTAAATTAACAGTTAGGCAGTTTTCTTAGAATTTGGAAAATTCCAAGAAGGATTTTGAATTTTGAAAGATAAATATGCAGAGATTTCTGAAATATTTATAATTCATATTTCAGTTAATCTCTAATTAAATCAAATTAATTTTGATTTACTAGAAATTAATCTGCTGCAACATATTTGCTGAGTTCTTGCCTTAGGATGAAAAATTTAACATTCCAATTTCACCTATAAGTCTAGTGAAAGTTGCTTCATTCAAAGGTTTAGTAAAAATATCAGCTAATTATTTTTTTTGTTAGAACAAAAATGAGCTCAATGGTACCATTTGCAGCATGTTCTCTAATAAAATGGTACCTTACATCTATGTGCTTTATCCTAGAATGATTAACTGGATTATCCATAATAGATATATCACTAGTATTGTCACACATAATTGCAATTTTGTGTAACACTAGGCCATAGTCCATTAGCTGATTTCTAATCCAAAGCACTTGAGCACAACAACTTCCAGCAGCTATGTATTCTGCTTCAGCTGTGGAAGTTGACACATATTGTTATTTCTTACTATGCCTGGATACAAGTCTTTGTCCAAGAAACTGATAGCTTCCAGTAGTGCTCTTTCTGTCCACCCCGCATCCAGCAAAATCTGCATCAGTATATCTAACAGCTTCAAAACCAGTTCCCTTAGGATACCATAATCCCAAGTTAGGAGTCCCCTTCAAATATCTGAAAATTCTCTTAACAGCCATCAAATATGATTCTTTTGGATTGGCTTGAAATCTTGCACATAGACATGTTGCAAACATGATGTCTGGTCTACTTGTAGTTAAGTAAAGCAATGATCCAATCATTCCTCTATAGCTTGAAATATCTACACTTTTGCCTTTTCTATCTTCACCCAACTTTGTTGCTGTAGACATAGGTGTAGAAGCAGGTGAACAATCAATCATACCAAACTTTTTCAATAAATCTTTGACATACATAGTTTGGCTGATGAAGATCCCATCACTTCTTCGACTGGCTTGAAGTCCAAGAAAGTAACTTAATTTCCCCATCATACTCATTTTATATTCACTCTGCATAAGCTTAGAGAATCTTTGACAAAGCTTTTCATTTGTAGAACCAAAGATAATATCATCCACATAGATCTGAACTAGGATCATATCATCATCATGCTTTTTGTAGGAGAGAGTCTTGTCTATGGTACCTCTAGTAAAACCATGTTTAAGTAAGAATTCTGACAATGTATCATACCAAGCTCTAGGTGCCTGCTTTAGTCCATATAGAGCCTTGAGTAACTTGTGAAGGGTTTTTAGCACATAAACGCAGCGAAAACGTAAATTCAATCTTAAAAAAAACCGAAACCCTCCGCAGGATCCATGCGAAAAATAATATTTAATTCGTAGTTCAGTATGTTTACCTTAAGAAGATTTACGTTAATGGAAAGATGGAGGTCTTTAATAGCGATCCAAGAACGATGAACGGAGATCCTTAGCAGCTGCTCCCCAAGTGTGAAGCACTCCACCGGTATCCACGAAGAAAATGATGTAATGAAGGAGGAGAAGATGGAGAGAATTAGGGTTTTGTAAATCTTTTTGGTTGAGGCAAAAATAGGGTTTATAATAGTATATTTATAGGCAAAATTTTTAGGTGAAAATTTTCCCATAAAATATTATTATTATTAACCCTTTATTGTTCTCACTAATAATTAAAACACCTTTTAATTATTAATCCTTTTTCTAAACTCTTTAGAAATAATTCTCTCACTTGATTTAATTTCCAAAAATTAAATTCTTAATTAATAATATTTAGAACCTTTTCTTAATTAATTTATAATCAATTAAATCTCATTTAATCAATTATTAAATTTTCCAATTAATAATTTATTTCATAAATAAATAATTATCAGCCATTATTAATTAATTCCTCCACCTGGATTGGACTGATATCTGCTCGTCACACTAATTGAATAAGCAACATCAGGCCTTGTACACAACATCGCGTACATGATAGATCCTATTGATGAAGCATAAGGAATCTTACTCATACGCTCTCTTTCCTCAGGTGTCTTAGGAGACATTTTTTCGGAAAGGGATACTCCATGGCTCATCGGTATGAGACCTCTTTTGGAGTTTTCTATGCTAAACCTTTTAAGCACTTTCTGGATGTATGTACCCTGGGTAAGACCTATCATTCTTCTAGATCTATCTCTATAGATCTTCATACCGAGAATGCAAGATGCTTCTCCCAAGTCCTTCATGGTGAAGTTCTTTGATAGCCATACTTTGACTGATTGTAGCATCGGTATATCATTTCCTATAAGAAGTATGTCATCCACATACAATACAAGAAATGTTACCGCGCTCCCACTAACCTTCTTGTAGACACATGGTTCATCTATATTTTTGATAAAACCAAACTCTTTGATTGTCTCATCAAAACGGATGTTCCATCTACGAGAAGCTTGCCTTAAACCATATATGGTTCGCAGCAGCTTACACACTAGGTGTTCATTTCCCTTGGAAAGAAAACCCTCTGGCTGTGTCATATACACTTCCTCCTCAAGTTCCCATTGAGGAAGGCCGTTTTCACGTCCATTTTCCAGATCTCTTAGTCGTAGTAAGCAGCAATCGCAAGCAAAATCCGAATTGATTTTAACAGGGCTACAGGCGAAAAAAATTCATCAAAGTCAATCCCTTGCCTTTGTTTGAATCCTTTTGCCACGAGTCTGGCCTTATAGGTCTCCACCTGACCATCTGCTCCAATCTTTCTTTTGTATACCCACTTGCACCCAATAGGCTTAACACCTTCAGGCGCCTCAACCAGAGTCCATACTTGGTTGGTATACATAGATTCCATTTCGGATTTCATTGCACTATACCATTTCTCTGAGTCAACACTACTCGTAGCCTCATTATAGGTCACAGGGTTGTCATCATCAATGATTGACAACTCATTGTCATTCTCAATGACAAGGCCATAATACCTCTCAGGTTGGCGAGCCACTCTCTCTGTCCTACGAATGGGCTGTTCCACAGAAGGTTGTTCAGTCTGAACAGGTGTTTCCACTTGATCCGTAGTAGTTTGTGCTTCTTGAACTTCATCAAGTTCAATTTTGCTCCCACTGTTTCATTCAAGGATAAACTCCTTTTCCAAGAAGGTAGCATGTCTGGAGACAAACACCCGATGATCGGTGTAAAAGTAATACCCCAAAGTCTCTTTAGGATATCCTATAAAATTACATTTTACGGATCGAGATTCCAGCTTATCTGGGTCAAATTTCTTGATAAAAGCCGGACATCCCCAAATCTTAACGTGTTTAAGACTCGGTTTCCTTTCTTTCCATATCTCATATGGTGTTTGAGGAACAGATTTGGAAGGCACCTTATTCAGTAAATATGCTGAGGTTTCCAATGCATAACGCCATAGGAATACTGGAAGATTCGCATAGCTCATCATGGACCGAACCATGTCTAACAAAGTTCGATTTCTCCTTTCAGATACCCCATTTAACTGTGGAGTATGTGGAGGAGTCAACTGGGAGACTATACCATTTTCTTTGAGATAATCTAGAAACTTTGCATTCAAGTATTCACCACCTCGATCTGATCGAAGAGTTATAATACTGTGTTTGGTTTGTTTCTCCACTTCATGTTTATATTCTTTGAACTTTTGAAAGGCTTTAGACTTGTGTTTCATCAAATACACATATCCGAATCTAGATCTATCATCCATGAAAGTAATGAAGTACGAAAATCCACCCATGGCTTGCGTAGACATTGGTCCACATACATTTGTGTGTACCAATCATAGCAAATCTGCAGCCCTCTCTCCATGTCCACTAAATGGAGATTTGGTCATTTTACCCAATAGACAAGACTCGCATGTAGGATATGATTCAAAATCAAAGGGGTCAAGTAACCCTTCCTTATGCAATGTCCGCAGTCTATTTTCACTAATATGACCTAGCCTACAGTGCCATAAATAGGTCAGATTTTCATCATCTCGTTTTCTTTTATTAGTTTGTTCAATCTGAAGTAAATCATGCTCTACGTCACATACATACAGACCATTATTTAAAATGCCACGTCCAAAAAGAACATTATCTGTAAGGATAGAACATTCATTATTCTTAATAATAAATGAAAAACCATCCACATCCAACATAGGAATAGAAACAATATTCCTCACAATAGAGGGAACGTAATAACAATTATTTAAAATAATAGTCTTGCCCGTAGGCATATGTAAACTAAATGATCCTACAGATATGGCCGCAACACTTGCTCCATAGCCCATACGTAGAATCACCTCATCTTTTTCAAGAGTCCTACTTCCCTTTAGTCCTTGCAACGAATTACAAATATGAGAACCACAGGCGGTATCTAATACCCAAGTAGAAATTTGACCTAGTGACATATTAACTTCGATCATGAAAATGCCTGAATCAGAAGCGGTAGTCTTACTACCCTTCTTCTTCAATTCTGCAAGGTAAACCTTGCAGTTCATCTTCCAGTGCCCCAACTTGTTACAGTGAAAACAAACAGCTAAATTAGGACCAGTCAACTTGTGAGCATCTAGTATGCTCCGGAGTGATAGTGTAGAGGACATGACGAATATAGTAAATTTGAAAATGATAAACACATAACAACACTTAGCAAATATTCAATTTCATTTCAAAATACTATATGAATCGGGTCTTTATTCATAAGTGTATCCCACTAGTTTATCTAATTTATTCAACCCCCTAAGTGAAAATTAAGCATTCATAATGCTAGTGGGAATAGGGATCCTACATTCCATCACACAACCTAGGCTGTAGCACGAAACGTCATGTGATGTTCAATAGGAAGGCAACTCTTGTCAATTATATCTTATGTTATTCCTTAATATAAGTTTAGCCTCTTGAATAATTGAGTCATGGCTGTGGTATGACAAACTCAATATTCTAAGTCAAGTCTAACCCAACATTTCGTACAATTGAATCAGTCTCCAACGGCCCACGGCTGTAGCACGTACCGACCTTTAGATTCTAATTCAATGTACACATCTCTATGTAATAGACAAGTATTTCTTATTTCGAAATCAAAGCCCTCGGCTGTAGCACGAAATGACAATGATTTAAAAATAAGAACCAATTTCTACCATGTTGGAAGGCTATGACCGACACAAGCCCGTTGTGTCATTGGCCAATTACTACTTGATATTATTTAATTTTAGAGGGATTATATTACGTTACAATCATAATCATATTATAAAGAGATTCTTCCTTTTAAATTAAATATTTCAAATCAATAATCGATAATCAGATGATTCCCAGATCGGGTGGAGCATTGTCAAGAGGCGTCACTTAATAACCCTTTCTTACAGATAAAAATCTGTTGTTGACAGAATCATCCTTTCTCTCAATATTGAAAATTCATATTCAATTACGTGTTTCATAAACACAAGAATCTCATGATCGTATTCATAATATTTATTGTTAAGGCAAGAAAAATGATTTCTATTCTAGATTTTCTAGAGCACGCCTTATATTGATTTAAGTTCACCTAAATCTATCATCGCATGGTACACATAGGCATATATCTCATATATAAAATTAAATAAACAAGTAAATGTAAAGTACAATAAAGTAAATGTGTTTGGTTATGGCCCCATCCTATGTGATCTTTATCAAGCTCATGATAAAGATCAAGGTCAATCTAATATGGTGATGAAAATAAATACAACTACTTATTACATAAGTCTTCTTCTTTGTTTAAACTTCTTGTATGCCTCGTCTTCTTCTTTGTATCACCTCCATTGGATAGCCTTCTTGAGTCTTCAATTACATTACATGATTGAAAGTAAAACTAATCTAATAAACTTACAAGAATAACTCGAGTTACATTCGAGATTTATGATTACAAAGATTGACGATATGCAAGTCGTATTTAAAACCAAAACCAAAACCATTACACTAAGGTCGAAAGGCCATAACCATCCACCATGCTCATACAACACATAAAAGCATGTTAAAACACATAATCTGATCTTAACATATCATATTATCCATGATCTAATCATAAAAAGAAAATATGACAAAAATTAGAAAAATCAGAATCAAATTAGAAAAACAAGAATCACTGTTTACGGGTAGTAAACGACGTCAAACGCCTTACAGACGAGTCGTTGATACCTTTAGCTATTAGTTTTGTTCAGACGCTCATTTACCTATGGAATAGGGTATTCGTTTGCGTAAATCGGACACCAGACCCAAATTTCAGCAAATCTGCAGCAGCCAATTCAGAATCCGTATCTAATATGATTCTCATAATTAGAACAAATATAAATCATGTATATATCAGTATATATACAGATTACATAATCATCTTAAGATTATACAACTCACATGAATATCATATATTCAAAACCATACATATATAAGCATATTAAATGAACATCAAATCATGGCGAATCAGGTACATGCTCATATATCGAAAACAGTTAAACACATAAACGAATTAAAAACTTTTCGCAAGTAGCTCTGATGCCATTGAAGGGTTTTTAGCACATAAACGCAGCGAAAATATAAATTTAATCTTAAAAAAAACCGAAACCCTCTGCAGGATCCATGCGAAAAATAATATTTAATTCGTAGTTCAGTATGTTTACCTTAAGAAGCTTTACGTTAATGGAAAGATGGAGATCTTTAATAGCGATCCAAGAATGATGAACGGAGATCCTTAGCAGCTGCTCCTCAAGTGTGAAGCACTCCACCGGTATCCACCAAGAAAATGATGTAATGAAGGAGGAGGAGATGGAGAGAATTAGGGTTTTGTAAATCTTTTTGGTTGAGGCAAAAATAGGGTTTATAATAGTATAATTATAGGCAAAATTTTTATCTGTAAATTTTCCCATAAAATATTATTATTATTATTAACCCTTTATTATTTTCACTAATAATTAAAACACCTTTTAATTATTAATCCTTTTTCTGAACTCTTTAGAAATAATTCTCACTTAATTTAATTTCCAAAAATTAAATTCTTAATTAATAATATTAAGAACCTTTTCTTAATTAATTTATAATCAATTAAATCTCATTTAATCAATTATTAAATTTTCCAATTAATTATTTATTTCATAAATAAATAATTATCATCCATTATTAATTAATTCCTCCACCATTAAATCATTCTCTTTTATGGTGTGACCCTGTAGGTTCAATATTAAGCCGATAGTAGAAATAAATAATAATAAAACTATTTTATCATTATTTATATAAATTCTCTAATTCATTAAATATGATTAATTAATTAATCATATTTATTCTACATCGTGAGGGATATTTCTCAGAATATCGCGACTATCCGGATAATACGAATTCACTGCTTAGAATACCAAGAACCTATTTAGTGAGTAGTTACCGTACAATTAATTCCTTCTACCCTGCAATATCACGATTAAATACAATGCATGGAACTTGTGTCAAGCCTATCTTATTTAATCACTTGCTTTCCAATTCACTATGCTTAGTTCTATTTAATGTAAATTAGAAACTCCTTTCTAATTTCATTCACTCTGGCCAGAGATTCCTGAACTAACATAAGTGGATCAGCATTGAACATTCTCTTCCTACACTGGAAGGGGTAGATCCTTTATTGATCATACACTATCTTCGTGTACAAATTCCTATACCCAGTAGAGCCCTTATAATTGTCCCTTGAGACTAAGAACTAAACCAAAGCATAGTTCAGTGTACACAAGATGACTATGATGACCTCAAGTCTAAGGATACTTGTAAAACTATCACTATGTGAACAACTGCTGACACGTGAGTGAACTCCATCAGTTGTTCCGCTGTGTGAGTCATGTTCAGTGAACTTATTCTATAATAAGCACCTACATACTAGCTATAGTGTCATCACACAAATGTCTATGAGAACAGACATCCTTCATAATGAAGCAAACATAGTATGTACCGATCTTTGCGGATTATTAATTACCAGTTAGTAATCCTACGACCAGGAACTATTTAAGTTTAGAGTTATCATCTTTTAGGTCTCATTATTATTATCTCATCACAATCCATAAAAAGCTTTACTCTAAACTGTGGTATATCTAATTTAAACATTTAAATAGATAGAGCCCACAATAAAAACAAAACAAGTCTTTTATTAATATCAATGAAATCAAAACAAATTACATAAAAGTTATTCCTAAATCCTCATACATGATTGGACTTAGGACATATCTCTTTCAACTTGTACATAAAATTTGGAAATTCTGGATCTTCAAAGCCAGGTGGCTGTTGCACATAAACTTATTCTTCTAACTCACCATTTAGGATGACACTCTTAACATCCATTTGATACACTTTGAAATTTGAATATGTAGCAAATGCTAGAAAAATCCTTATTACTTCAAGTCTTGCAACTGGAGCAAAAGTTTCATCATAATCAATTCCTTCTTCATGTGAGTAGCCTTTTGCAACCAACCTTACCTTGTTTCTGGTAACTATACCATTTTCATCCATCTTGTTCCTGAACACCCATTTTGTTCCAATTATACTTCTATTCTTTGATACAGAAACTAGCTCCCAAACTTTGTTTCTTTCAAACTGATTAAGCTCCTCTTGCATGGTAGATATCCAATCAGGATCCATTAGAGCTTCTTCAGTTTTCTTGGGGTCTACTTGAGATAGAAAGCATGCATGTAGACACTCATTAGTAGTTGTACTTCTAGCCCTTACACCAACATTTGGATCACCAATTATTGCATTTGGATTATGACTTCTATCCCATTTTCTGGTGTGAGTTTGTTGATTGGTGCCTTCATCATTTTCTTCATTATTGGTATGATTTGTAGATCATTCTTCTCTTTCTCCCCCTGAGTTTGTGCTATCAAAATCAGGTGTTTGAGATGAGCTTCCAGTTTCATGATTTTCCTGTTCAATAGACTCTTCATTCATTATTTGTTGTGCATTGACTTAACCTTCTTCATCAGAATCACTGTTAATGTTGAGATTTTCAAATGCAAGGGCTTCAGCTTCTTTATCATCAAGGCATTCCAAGCGTGGACACTTGTTATCATCAAAAGTCACATATGTGCTCTCCATGATTTTCTTTTGATCAATTACATAGACTTTGTAGGCAGTTTTCTCCAATGAATATCCAAGAAAAATTGCTTCAAAAACCTTTGAGTCAAATTTTCCCACATATTCAGAGTTGTCTTTTAAAATGTAACACTTGCTTCCATACACATGAAGATGCTTATAGTAGGATTTCTTTTAGACATGATTGAGTAAGGTGATTTGCCATGTATCTTGTTGATGAGATATCTATTTTGAGTGTAGCATGCAGTATTAACAGCTTCTTCCAAAAAACTAGTTGGCATCTTGTAGCATGGTCCTTTCCGCTTCTACTAATGTTCTGTTCTTTCTATCAACTACACCATTTTGTTGAGGTGTTCTAGCAGCAGAAAATTCTTGAACAATGCCTTTGCTTTTGCAGAATTCACTCAATGTTGCATTTCTAAATTCTGCCCGTTATCACTTCTCAATCTCTTACACAGTTTTGATCTTCAGCCTGTTTTTCTCTCTTCTTTATGTGCTCAATTATGATGTGTGAAGTTTCATCTTTAGAGTGTATAAATTCTTCCCAAGTATATCTTGAGAAATCATCCACCATCACAAGTTCATATTTGTTCCTTGAAATTGATAAGACATTTACTAGCCCAAACAAGTCCATGTAAATAAGTTACAATGGTGCACTTATGAAATTCACAGTTTTTGACTTATGACTTGATCTTTTCATTTTTCCTTTCTGACAGGCTTCACAGACTTCAATTTGAGCAAACTCTAATTTTGGCATGTCTCTCACCAACTCTTTCTTGACTAGAGTGTTGATTTCCTTGTAGTTTAGATGTGAGAGTTTCTTATGCCATAACTTACTTTGCTCTGTGGATGCCTTGGTGTAGAAGCAAAAAATTTCACCCTTATTTGTTGAGTCCAAGTCTTCAACAAGCAAGCTTCCTTTCCTTGCTCCTTTTAGAGCAACTTCATTGGTTTTCTTGCTGATGAAGATGTATTTTTCTTTGTCAAATATAACTATAAAACCCTTGTCTGCAAACTGGCTGACACTGAGAAGATTTACTTCAAGACCAGCTACCAATGCTACATCATCAATGACAACATTTCCAGAAATAATCTTGCCATATCCCATTGTGAATCCTTTGTTGTTGTCTCCAAAGGTCACCAAAGGGCCAGCTTTCTCCTCAAATTGTGACAACAGGGCCTTATCACCTGTCATATGTCTGGAGCATCCACTGTCTATGATCCATATGACCTTCTTCATTTTTCCCTACACACATTGAGTTTTAAGTGTGTTTAGCAACCCAAGAAGTGTTGGGTACTTTCTTCTTGTTAACTGATTTAGCAGAAGTAGAGTTAGAAGTCTCAGAAAGAATAGTGTTCATAGATGTTCGTGCATTCTCCCTTGCAGCTGTAGATCCAATATTAACTTCTTTAAGATATACTCTCAGCTTGTGGCAACCCTTTATTACTTTTAAATTACAGGGAATGCAGTCAAACTTATCACATAATGAATATGGATAATTTGTCTTGGCTTTATTATACTTGAAGGCTCCCTCAACTAGCTTGCTAACCATCTTTTTACAAAGATAGGTTAGGTAATTAACAGAGCCACACTTTTCATATTTGTTTCTTGGAGCATCTGCAACATAATCAAAGTTGTTGCTTTTGTTTATTCCAATTTTACCATTCATATTCTTCTTCTTCTTTCTTGCATTTTGAGTTTTTATTTCCTTGACAGGTGTCTTGAAGTCTTAATTATCCATGAGCTTCATTTTAACTTCAATAACAGGAGAGCTTTCTTCACTTGTCCTTGCAGCATCTTCATCTGCTAGCTCTTGTTTGAATATTAACTCATTTTCACTAAAGTTAATTTCTCTAGCCTTGAACACAGGTGACTTTACTTTTCTCAGAATTACTGGGACATCTTCACTAACAATGCTCTTGTCTTTATCATCTGCAACTTTCTTTTTTCTATTCAAGGCTTCATAATCAAATCCAATGGCTATGTTAGCACATGGTTTGTTTTTCTTATGATATAATCCAACCAACTCAGATGCATTCTTGAAGGATTTTAATTTAACTTCATTTTTCTCTAGCTTCCCCTTAACACAGCTTCAACCTCATTTGCACACTTGAGCTTATTTTTCAAGTAAGCGTTTTCTTGTTTCACAACTTCAAGCTCTACCATCAACAATTCAGTTTTTTGTTTCTCATTTTCAAGCTTCTCATTTATCTTTGTCAGTCTGCTAACTTCTTCATTAGCAACAACCATACTTGTATGAATGTGAAATATTTATGTGCTCATCTTTTCAACAGTTTCCTTTCATTGATTCACATTTAAATCAATGATGGTAAGAGTTGGTACCTGTGTTTTTGATGAGGATGACTCTCCTTGATCCAAGGCCATTAGTGCATAATTTCCAACTTCCTCATCTTCATCATTATTAGAATCATCCCAACTCTTTCCCTCTGCAATATAAGATTTGCTTTGTTGTTTCTTTAGAAGAGCTTCATACTTTGCTTCTAACTCAAGATAAGCTTTGTTTTTCTTTGATTTCTTGGGTTTCCTGCATTCTATAGCAAAATGGCCTCTCATCACAGTTATAGCACCTTATCTTTGATCTGTCAACAGATCCAGTTTTGTAACCATTTTTGCTATCAGATGTGTACTTCCCTTTTCCTTTCCGGTTGCTATCTTTGTTGAAGGATTGTCCTTTACCCTTGAAGAATCTTGGCTTATTTACTCTAATGTTAGAGAAATTTCTTGCCAGATAGTCCATTGACTGATCTAGCTCATCAAGTTCATCCAGGGTGTAGAACTCATCTACTTCCAATTCCAGTATGACTTGTTCCTGTGAATCATTATTTCTTTGCTCACTTGTTGAGGCAACTGGAGTCTGAAATCTTGGCTCATCATTAGAGGTCTGGTTTTTACTAACAATAGGAGCACTTGAACCATCTACAACATGCCCTTAACCAGATCTTAATGATTTCTTTGAATCATTTCCAATTCATATGTTTTTAAGATTCCATATAAGACTTCCAAAGTTATTTTTCTCAAGTCTCTCCCTTCTCAGATTGCTGAGATTTTCTGTTCCAAATGATCAGGGAGAGTGAGCAAAAACTTCAAGTTCACTTCTTCAGTTTTATAATATTTATCATGCAACTGCAAGTCATTTATCAGCTTTTTAAACCTTTTAAACACATCAGTAATGCTTTCCTTTGGCTTAGCCATGAAACCCTCATACTATGAAATCAGTATACTTCTTTGATTTGACCTAACTTCCTCAGTTCCTTCACATAATATCTCTATCTTTTCCCAGATCTGCTTAGCAGTGTCACAGTTGACAATGTTGTTGTACATTACATTGTCAAGTGACTCTATTAAGATCAGCTGCAAGCCACTATCTAGGGAGACTTTTTCTTTCTTAGGCTCAGTGTATTCTGAAGGATCTTTAGGAGCATAATAAGATGGGATAACCATGTCTCCATCTGTAGATTCCTCAACTCTCATCATAGGAGTGAAGGGCCCATTCTTAAGGATCTAAATGTATAGTGCATTGGCCATCCTGACAAACAACAATATTTTCTTCTTCCATAGAGTGTAGTTAGTTTTTTCAAAAGTAGGGATTTTGATGCTACTGATTTTCTGTGTATGTTAGGAAATGAATAACACACAGGGGGTGAATGTGTTTTAGGTGTTTTTGTGCTTTTCTTGAAATTATTATGGTTTAAACAAAGTAAATGTAATCTTGTAGTGATATGTGTTAATACTGAAATTTAAACAATCAATAACAGTGAACACAGATCTTTCAAAACTCAATTAATTTTATATTAAAATTAAGAATGCTTTGCTACAAAATTTCTAGGCTCTTTGTTAATAAAGAGCTTAGCTTCTTCTTGAGAGAAATATAAGATTTTCTATCTAAATTATTGTAACTAACAAAGGACCAGTATTAAATTTATATTTCAGTTAACTACTGGTTTACACAGTGTATAATAAGATATGCTATTCAATTTAGTAAGCTGTCACTAATTATTTTCATTTTGGGAAAAGTATAACTTCCATTTCTGGCTTAGCATATCTTTGCACCCTGTTTTAACTTTGATCTTCCTTTGTCAGTTAATCTTCACCATTGATCTTGCACATTCTTCAAGATGCTTTTTGTAGACTTTTCAATCCAGCTGGTTGGATTATTTGTTGATTGTAAATCTTGGATATTGAACTGGTCTGCAATTTATACTTTGAGATTTTACCTCAAGATCTCCAGTTAGGCATATAGAGATCTTGACATCTCGATAAGTATAATGACTTATCAAGATCTCTAATTCTCCATAGTAGATTTGACTTGTAGAGGTCTCTGAGTTCTCTATAAGAGAATTTGGCTTGTCGAGTTCTCTCAGTTTCATGTCTTCACTTTGACTTGTCGATAACTCTGAAATCTCTAATGATATTTTGACTTGTCGATATCTCAGAGATCTCTAGTAATATTTGACTTGTCGATATCTCTAGAGTTTTCTAGTGAAGAAATGACTTGTCGATATCTCCAATCTTCATGTCTTCAATTGGCTTGTTGATATCTCTGAGAGTTCTCTAGTAGCTTTACTGGCTTCTCGATAAGTCATTTGGAGTTCTCGGATGACTTCTCTATAACACTAAATCTGTGAATTTTAGAGATCTTGACTTAGAAATTTTTTATCAAAACAGATTTAGTCAACTCCAAGCTTCTTCATAATTCTTCTAAGGCATGATCTTCTTGATCTTCTTCCATATAGAATTCTTAGGCTTGATACTGTTTAAACAAAAAGACTCCAGTCTGCTCTTTGACATTTTTACAGACTTTAAATGTTACAATACAAAATACAAACTAAGATTACAATACAACTTACTTAGGGTTGTCAATTTAACATAGTCTTGTTAAAGTACAAGCATGTCTTGCACAACAATCTCCCCCAATTTGTGAGAAGATTGCTTAATACAAATTCATGCCTGTTAACAAGACTAACCCCAAGCTAAGATGGAAAATAAAGTAATTACATGAAAATTGACACAATTACATCTTTTATACATTAGAAGATTTACAAAGTTTGAGTAGTTACAAGCATCAGGTAAAGACTGTTTTTGCTTCTGTTTCTTCTCTAATGATATCCTTTAACTGAACAAGAAGTTCAAGTTCTTCTACAATAGGTATCCCACTTAGAGCTTCTACAAGTTTGATTATGTCTGCTTTTGGATAACCACTAATTAGTAAATCGATTCTAAATTTAGAGAATTGGCCAGCTTTGATGTTTAGAAACTTCCCATCTTTAGATATTCTTCTCCTTCCCTTTGCTTTCAGTTCTTCTGACATTTTTATGAACATTTCAATTTCCTCATCATATTTTCTCTTTGTTTCCTCATATTCAGCTTCATTTCTTTTTCTTCTTTCTTCTCTTTCAATCAACCACTCAGCCAGAATTGATCTTCATGCTCTTGTAGCAGAATCCTTATCCTTTAGCAGGCTTATCACTCTCTTGATTTCTGTGGGAGAGAGAAAATCCATTAAAGTGCAACCAAGGAAGGTGAAGGACCCATCTTCATAGTAAATTCTAACTTCTCTTAGAGATACAACCCAGACTCTAACTATTTCCTCAGCAAGTTGTTGAAAATAATCTCCATCTGAGATGCACCAATTCAAAGGTAGAAAGTCAGTTTGATTGAAACAATTCTAGATGGCCCTTTAAGTGACTTCTACTTTTTCTGTAGGCTTGGCTTTCTTAGGCTTCCTCCCAACAGATTTGTGATTGACTTTTAGTGAAGGCTTGGCTAAAGGTAAGTTTGTGATTTTCTTGAGAAATGTTTGGCTTGTGGTGATTGGAATTTTTAGAAAAGAGTTAGTTGTTTGTTTGTATAAATTTTTTGGCTTAGAGGTTAGAAGTGGTTTATTGATTGATGTTGTTGGCATAGAAGATTAAGCTAGAGGTTGAGCTAGAGCTGTTTGGATTTTTAGGGTTTGTTGTGGTTCTGAGCCATCATGTCTCCTCTTACTTCTTCTCTCACTTGCTCTCTTCTTCTCATCATTTTTCTTTTCATCCTCCTTCTTCTTCTCTCCACCCTTGCTTCCAGATAGCTTAGTGGATTGACTTGGATTTGAGCCAGAAGGATTTTGATCATCTTTCTTCTGCTCATCATCATCCAAATTATCCTTGTTGATTTGAGTTTTGGGCAAGTTGGCTTCAGCATTACTCAGGTATCTCCCCAACAGCTTTATCATCTCTACATCATCAAAATTCTCATTCTTCTTTGATTTTAAACCAGTTTCCAGAATCATGATAAGCTTCTTGTTGGAAATGACACACTGTTTAGGGATTTGGAAGTGTTTGAAGTGTTTGGTGTTAGGACATATGTATGTTATTCCCTTGTTTGGCTGTAGGTATGCTTCAAGAAAAGCAGCCACTTGTGCATTTTTCAATTCAGTTAGCAGTAGGGTGTCTTCATGAGTCACAACTCTGACTTTGGTTATCAGAATGTCCAACTCAGATGCCCTCCTTGAGACAAGATAATTGAGGGACACCTGCATACACCTATCTATCCCAGAGCCATTTGTATTGATCACTATCCTCTTTTGTTGAAAATTGTCTTGAGTTACCATGATCACCCTTAAGAAGTTTATTGTCTTGTCCAGGGCCTTTTTGTATGTGAAGTGATTATTTTTGAGAGAAGCTTTTAGAGCCTTGAGCAATTCATCAAATTCTCTTCTCAGACTTGGTCCTTCAGAAGCCCTAATAAGCCTCTCCATGTCAAGATCTACTTCTTGATTTAAGCTCTTTTCAGCACCCTGGACTTATTGATTAGATGATCTGGATCTTGCTAGCCTAGACTCTATCTCCCCCTTAGTCTTGTTGTCAGGCATGAGGAGGGGAGTAGGAATTTCAGGCCTTATCTATTCTGAAAGTGTTGGTAGAGGGATGTTGAGCTTCCCTGTGGTGGCTCCCAAAGCAACATAGTTTTGCATTTGAAGGTGCTTATGAGAGTCCATCGGGGTCTTTATGTCTGTTTGTTGACTTTTGACTAGAGAAGTCAAAGCCTGAACTTGAGTGTTGAGAGATGCATTGGAGGTTTCCAGAGAAGCTACTTGAGTCTTGAGTTCTTGAATGTCTTGTGAAGAGGAGCTTATAGTAGATAGAGTAGTAGATTGTCCAAAAGTAGCTTGCACAAATTTCTAAATTTAATCCATGACCAAAGGTGAATGAGTGTATCTTGCAGTGTGCATTTGATCCAACTTCAACCTTGTGTCATTGGATTTAGTGATGTGATCTTGAACTACTTTGTGCAAGGCTACAAATAATTCTTTGAGTTGATTTATACTTTTATCAATCCCACTGAGATCATACCTTGACATCTGTTCTGAGAAGGTTTTGAATTGGTTTTTTATCTCAGTTTGAGAGGGGATGATTTGGTCCATATTTTCCCTGGCCATCTTCATGACTTCGTCTTGATGTCCATTCAATGTGATTTGTAATGCTTTTCCAAAGTTATGGAAAGCCTTGATCTGAGCTTTGTAGACCTCATTGATGGCATCATACACCTCTTGTGGAGTGAGGGATATGGCATTGCTTCCCAGAATTATAATGTAGTCCTCCCTGAATTTTGCTAACACAACATCCATCTCAATTGTGAATTCCTTGTCCAACCAAGCATCACAGTTAGCATCTTGACCAGCTTCACCAATAAATTTTGCTTGATTATCTTCAACATCATCATGGTAGAAGAGCTGTTGTGAGATTTGAGCAAGGCCTCCAAGTTGATCAACTCTAAGATCTTCAATTGTAGAAGGTTGATTTTCAGTGTCTTGGAGCCATTGGGAGATGAGGTGTGATTGAGAGGTGGAAGGGTGTGAATCAAAACCACCTGTGACTGAAGTCACAATTTTACTCACAGATTGCTCTGTGATTTTGACAAGTTGATGTTCCTCACATAAAGTGGGAACCTCCAATTAAATTGGAGGGGATTTGACTGGGTTACTGTCATGTGCACTAGTCTCAAACCCTTATGCTTCTTGCAAAGCACTATCACTTGAATGTGACAGACTTGCCTCTCCTATAGCAGTTGTATGCAACCATTATGAAATGAGATATGGTTGTTGACGTTGAGAGGTTGAAGGTTGGTGTGTAGGGTCAAAACAACCTATGACAGGAGTCATAGTTTGACTCACAGGTTGCTTTGTGTTTATGACAGTGTGTTGTCCTCCACTTGTAGTGGGAACCTCCAATTAAATTGGAGGGGATTTGACTAGATTACTGTGTAATAACCCCAATTTTTGGAATTTTTGAAACCCTTATGAATAGTGTTTTGCTGATTATGCTGAATAAGAAAACTTTTCATGCCACACTATGTAGGGGCTCTTTTATTGATCTTCTGGGATATTATTAGTACTCTATATGATAAATAAGTGTATGTAAAGATCGTCAGAATCCAATTCGAACATTTTGATTTTTCCCGAAAATCTACCAGATACAGAAAGAATTGAGTATAAGGTAACAGAATAAAAAGGATTTAAATTGAAGGATTAAAAGAGAGGATCATGAAAGGAATATAATGTATTGAGAAAGGTTAAAGAAACCTAAGTAATAAGATCCCGGGTATGATCCCTCAAACGATAAACAAAAACGAAAGTTAAGCGAACCGTATAACAGATCAGCGGTCATTAGGCAAGCAATTAAGAGTTAATCAAGGAGGTTAGGGATGATGATGTCATCAAACCAACAAGAAGAGGACAAGTATGGAGGGTGACATCACATGATGACCAAAGCATGACATAAAGGAAAGAAGTGTGGTTGATTTATAACCACACAATTTTTTTTTCATGGTTAAAAATGATTAAAACAAAACAAAAGTCAACCAACCAAGGCAAATCAAAACAAATCACAAAAAACACAAAAGCTCTTCCCTTTTCTTCATCAAGCTCTCGGCCAAAATAAACACAGCAACTTCAAACTGCCATATCTCCTTCAATACTCACTCAAATGTTGTGTTCTATAGCTCGTTGGAAAGGTATTGAGATGGCCTACAACTCTTGTTCACACGTCTCTTCCAAATAAGCAGGGTAAGACCCTCATTTTTACAGTTCTTTCAATCAGACTTTTAGAAACTTTAAAGCCTAACTTTTTGTTCTTGATTTCTTTGGAAAGATCAAGCTTGTAGGAGGCTCCATAAGGCTTCCTAGTAACTTTCCACCCTCCAAGAAAGGTATAAATCTTCACACCCTTTAGTAATAAGTTTGAATGTTGAAGTTTGGAGATGGTTTGGATGGATGAGTAGTAATTTGAATGATAAGCATGATTCGAGCTTAATTGTTAAGTAGTTTAGTTGAATTTGGAGATGTTATAATATATTATTGGATTGAGGTCCTTGAGCTTATTATGACTGAAATCATTAGCATTGATGTGTATCTTGAGTTGTTGTTGATTGGTAGTTGGATTGATATGATTTGGAATGGTAAAAATTTGGGAAATCGCGTAAACATAGTCGTCGTAATGTCCGATTTACTTTAGACTATTTTTGCTCTTAACATCAGGACCCGAGAACTCCCTGTTAGGTTTTGACCATTGCCATGATTAGATAGTTCATGTTACGAGCTTCGTTTTGATATGTGGTTCGTTTGAATCCGATGTACGGTTTAGGAGAAACGACCGTTTTATGTAACGGCATTTCGCGACCGAACCATTACCCCTCGCCTTACTTTGAAACCTTGGTTAAGGACTTTAAATGACTATTTGGGGTATGAAACATTTATGTAAAGTGGATTAGGCAGTTGGTAAGGTGCTCGTAAAAGAATCGCCTTAAAACTCTTAATGGCTAATTTATTAAAAATGGTGGAGCCGAGGGTACTCGAGCGACTTAAGTGAATCGTTAAGCGCGAAAGCGAACATTAGGACTCTAAATGGTTAAAGTCTAGTTTCTTAAGCGACCGGGGTTTAATTCCGACTTATGTTGTTGTTCATAGGTTATCGGACCCACTCTAAGCTTAAGTCTATCCGGGAGCACTCAGGAAAGTTTTCTACCCGTTATACTGTTGTTGTGATGTATATATGTATATGCATTATCTTGTGATAAGTGCATGATTGTTATTAGCAAATTCTTGCGATATATTGGAGCATGTTGATATGATATATATGCATGCCTGTTTCGTATTCTTGATTTATATATCTGTTGGTTCAAATGCTTATTAGTTGCATATTACCTATTCTAGAGATAAACAGTAGTTGCGTATACCCTGAGTGTAGGGGACCCAAAGGTGAACCCTTTTCTAAAACTGGGAGTAGATGTTCCCGAGTATATTATATTGTTAGGAATATGTGTATTAGTTTGATGATAAGTTCATCAAAACACTTAAGTAGAAATCTAGTGTTTGTAGCCTCAACGGATAAGACCATCTTGGCTATCCGTTGAAGGAGTAGCCTTACTTAGCAATAAATTTGGTATTGTAGCACATCTCACTCTCTGGTTTCAAGCTGTAATTCTTAGATGTTGTTAGGAGATAATCAGTCATGTTGACTACTAATGGATGTACAAGTAGGAGGGCTAATTGTAAATATTTCATGCCTTGTAATTTTGTATAAGTGAAGAAGTATCAACTGATATTGAAGATCTTCAACGGATAAGAAACTAAGCTTCAACGGATGTCTCTAACGCTTCAACGGATAAGCGCTTCAACGGATAAGTGCTTCAACGGATAAAGCTTCAACTGCTAGAGCATCAACGGATAAAGCCATCAACGGATGAAAGCTTCAACGGATGCTCAGTCTCATAGCAGTTGATAGTGACAGTTAACAAAGCTGACAGAGGCACATGGATTGACAGAGATGTGGTAGCCTATTTCAGGAACAGCAGAAAAAGCAGCCGTTTTTAGTCTGGTTCAAAATGGAAAGTCAACAGATAATTCCATATTACACTGGATAAAAATGGAATAGAAACAAGTGGAGAACTATTGTCTTATTGTACTTTATCTTTGTCTTAACTTGTAAACTTGGGATATATAAACCAAGTAGTAGCTAGTAATTAGATATGAATTTTCCCTGAGCTGTTTAGAAATATCAAGAGAGAAAATCATCTAGTTTGTACTAGGAAGCAGCTGTGATTTAATTTTGAATCATAGATTTTCTGAAATAACACATCTCTGGTGGAATAACAAATCCACTAGAAAAGTTTTTAAGTTCCTCGTGTTCATTACATTTGTGTTTGAATATATATCTGTCTGCATCAGCTCCAAGTAATTCACACACATTTGATCACTCAAACACTTAGTCTTACAAACTGCTTAAAACTTGAAAAAGTTTTGAGATTTACATTCAACCCCCCTTCTGTAAATCTCATTGTTAGTCCACTGGGAATAACAATTGGTATCAGAGCAAGCTCTTAACATACAGAGAGTTTAAAGATCTATTCTGCTAACATCATGAGTAAGAAGGACATTGGTATAAAAATTCCAATCCTGGAAAGAGATAACTATCATCACTGGAAGGTGAAGATGCATTTACATCTTCTCTCTCAAGATGAAAGCTACATCAACTGCATTGAGAATGGTCCTCACATCCCACACAAGGTGGCCACAGCTGCTACTGCTACAGTTGCTGTTGGACAGTCTATTCCCAAGCCAAAGGCAGAATGGACTGTTGAAGATATTGAAGAGGTCCACAAGGACAAGAAAGCCATGAACATTTTGTTTAATGGCCTGGATCAAGATATGTGTGACAATGTCATCAATAGCTAAACTGCTAAGTAAATTTGGGATACTGTGCAGCTTATCTGTGAAGGCACGGAGCAAGTTAGAGAAAACAAAATGCAGCTTCTCATTCAACAATATGAATATTTCCACTTTGAAGAAGGAGAATCATTGAATGATACATTCAACAGATTTCAGAAACTATTGAATGGATTAAAGCTGTATGGGAGAATGTACCAAGTCAAGGACTCCAATCTAAAATTTCTAAGGTCTCTACCAAAGGAATGGAAGCCTATGACTGTTTCTCTAAGAAATTCTCAAGATTATAAGGACTTCACACTTGAAAGATTATATGGAATTTTGAAGACTTATGAACTTGAGATGGAGCAAGATGAGCTGTTGGAAAAGGGAAAGAGAAAAGGAGGATCAGTTGCACTTGTAGCTGACAGTGAAAAAGTTGAAGCCAGAAATGAGGGAAAGACAATGCCAAGTCTCAAAATTGGCACATATAAATCAGAATCAAGCAAGGGTAAAGAGCAAGTTGCTGAGGATGAAGACAATTCCAGTCAGGATGAATCTGATGATATTGATGAACATCTGGCCTTTCTGTCCAGGAGGTTTGCAAAGATGAAGTTCAGGAAAAACACAAAGTTCACTAAGCCAAACAAAAACATGGTGGACAAATCAAAGTTCAAATGTTACAACTGTGGCATTAGTGGACACTTTGCAAGTGAGTGTAGGAAGCCAAATTCTGAGAAAAAGAAATTTGAGCAAGTTGATTACAAAAGGAAGTATTTTGATTTGCTCAAACAAAAAGAAAGAGCTTTTCTCACTCAAGATGATTGGGCAGCAGATGGGGTAAATGAAGATGATGATATGGAATATGTCAACCTAGCCCTGATGGCTAATTCTGATGAAATTGAAACTAGTTCATCAAGCAACCAGGTAATTACTACTGATCTCTCTCAGCTTTCTAAACATGAATGCAATGAAGCCATAAATGATATTTCCAATGAATTATATCATTTGCGTGTTTCTCTTAAATCACTAGCTAAAGAAAACACTAGGATCAAAGAAAATAATGTGTTTTTAAGTGATAGGAATGCTGTGTTAGAGAGTCAGGTAATTGAGCTTGAAAAGATTAAACTTAAATGCTTGACTGTCGAGAGTGAACTAGAAGAAGCTGTTAAGAAAGTAGAAATTCTTTCTAAATAGTTAGAAAGTGAGCAAGAGGTAATCAAGGCCTGGAAAACATCTAGGGATGTTGGTGTTCAAATTGCCAAGGTTCAGGGAATTGAATCATTCTGTGAGGATGCCTGGAAGAAAAACAAAAAGAAGTTAGAATTAATTGATGGATTGTCAACGGATGTGGAATCAACGGATGATGAAAGTTATTCGTTGAAGGAAGAAAAGGAGCATCCGTTGAAGGCTCATCAATTAAAACAGGCAAGTTCTTTTAAAAATAAAAAGAATGATTCAACTCTCAAGAACTTTGTCAGAGAAGGAGCAAGTACATCCAGAGATGTCAGTAAGGTGAATATAGGACACATGACTTTAGATCAGTTGAAAGATAGGCTTAAGTTGGTTGAGGATAAGAAGGAAACTAAAAGAAAATCTAAAAGAAATGGGAAGGTAGGGATTAATAAACATAACAATTACACACCTGATAGGTATGCTCCTAGAAAAAGCTGTGTACATTGTAAAAGTGTTAATCACCTATCTGATAATTGCAAATCTGTTAAAAATGCTCCCATGCCTTCAAATCCCTCCATGTCTAACATGTCTATGTCACCTCTGCATGATATGCCTGTTATGTCTCACCAGAATCCCCATGCACATTTTGCAAACATGCCATACATTAACAATCCTTACTTTACTGCATTTAGTATGCCTCAAATGCCATACAATATGCCTATGTGGAATAACATGTTTGCACAACCTATGCCTTATCAAATTCAATCAAATGTGTTAAATGATTCCGTGACTAACCCTACACTTCAACCAACCACATCTGAGACCAAGGTTGATCCAAAGTTACCTAAGTCAAAAGATGCAGGAGGAATGAAGTCTAGGAAAAAGACTAACAAGGCTGGACCCAAGGAAACTTGGGTACCAAAATCAACTTGATTGATTTTGTTGTGTACAGGGACAAAGAAGGAATCTATGGTACTTGGACAGTGGTTGTTCAAGACACATGACAGGAGATTTCACCCTGCTCACAGAATTTAAGGAGAGAGCTGGCCCTAGCATAACCTTTGGAGATGACAGCAAAGGATTCACTATGGGATATGGCTTGATTTCAAAAGAAAATGTCATCATTGATGAAGTTGCATTGGTTGATGGTCTCAAACACAATTTACTGAGCATCAGTCAACTATGTGATAGAGGGAATACTGTTTCCTTCAATTCTGAAGCCTGTATTGTCACAAGTAAAAAGGACAATAAAGTGGTTCTAACTGGAGTTAGAAAAGGAAATGTGTACTTAGCTGATTTCAACTCTACAGATGCAGAATCCATTACTTGTCTTCTCAGCAAAGCAAGTACAGTTGAAAGTTGGCTATGGCATAAGAAGCTGTCCCATTTGAATTTCAAAACAATGAATGATCTGGTCAAAAAGGACTTAGTTAGAGGAATGCCTCTAGTGGAATTCACAAGGGATGGACTGTGTGATGCTTATCAGAAAGGAAAGCAAAAGAAAGTATCATTCAGTAAGAAGCTTGAATCTGCAATTGATGAACCACTGCAACTTCTTCACATGGATCTCTTTGGACCAGTCAATGTACTGTCAATTTCAAGGAAAAGATACTGCCTAGTGATTGTAGATGATTTCTCAAAGTTTTCATGGGTTTATTTTCTTGGATCAAAGGATGAAGCTAGTGAAATCATCATCAATCATATCAAGCAAGTCAACAATCATCCTGATTTCAAAGTAAGGAATATTAGGAGTGACAATGGAACTGAGTTCAAGAATTCAACCATGAAGATGTTCTGTGGAGTAAATGGGATCATGCATGAGTTCTCAGCTCCAAGAACTCCACAACAAAATGGTGTGGTGGAAAGGAAGAACAGATCACTAATTGAAGCTGCAAGGATAATGCTTGAGGAGTCAAAGCTCCCAACTTATTTTTGGGCTGAGGCTGTTAACTGTGCATGTTACACTCAGAATATTTCTCTAATCAAACAAGCAAAATGCATGACTCCCTATCAATTATTCAAGAGAAGAAAACCAACTTTAAACTTTCTACATGTCTTTGGTTGCAAATGTTACATCTTAAGGAATCAATCTGATCACAAAGGAAAGTTTGATGCAAAGGCTGATGAAGGAATATTTGTTGGTTATTCTGCTGGAAAATCATATAGGGTCTACAATCTAAGAACCAACATTGTCATGGAATCTGTACATGTTGTGTTTGATGATAAAAAGATTGATGGACTAACAGATGAGGGACATCATGAAGGACTCAAATTTGAAAATATTGAGATATATTGTGATGATAGTGAAGATGAGAATGATGAAGAAGACATCTCAAGAAGAAACCAGAGTCTGTCTTTGGATAATGCACAGAATGCTGCATCCGTTGAAAGTCAGAATTCAGCTTCCGTTAAAAGAAGCAATGCAGCATCCGTTGAAAGACAAAGTGCATCATCCGTTGAAGTTCATAACGAAGCATCCGTTGATCACAGTCTGTCAACGGATAATCACTTCACCTCATCAGTTGATAGAACTCCCATTTCCTTTCAAAGGATCAGCAACTCAGGGGGAGTTTCAACAAATCAACATTCTATCTCTCATCATGACAATACTGAGGCAACCTCATTAAGGGCTAATCTACCACCTCAAAGGAAATGGACCAAGAATCACCCTTTTGAACTGATCATTGGTGATGCTACATCAAAAGTACAAACTAGAAGGGCTACTCAAGATGAATGTCTGTATAGTAGCTTTCTATCACAGGAGGAACCTAAGAGAGTGGAAGAAGCTCTATTGGATCCAGATTGGATTTTAGCAATGCAAGAGGAGCTAAACCAATTTGAGAGGAACAAAGTATGGAAGCTGGTACCCAAGCCAAAGAACAAGAGTTCTATTGACACAAAATGGGTATTCAGAAACAAGATGGATGAAAATGGCATTGTCAAAAGGAATAAAGCCAGATTGGTTGCCAAAGGCTATTCTCAACAAGAGGGAATAGATTTTGATGAAACATTTGCTCCAGTTGCAAGACTAGAAGCCATCAGAATCTTTCTAGCCTATGCAGCTAATGCCAATTTCAAAGTCTATCAGATGGATGTCAAGAGTGCATTTCTAAATGGGGAATTGGAGGAAGAAGTTTATGTAACCCAACCTCCTGGTTTTGAAGATCCAAATTTTCCAGACAAAGTGTATTATTTGTTGAAAGCACTCTATGGACTAAAGCAAGCACCTAGAGCCTGGTATGAGACTTTATCAAAGTTCCTTCTAGATAATCACTTCACAAGAGGTACTGTTGACAAAACTCTCTTCTTTAGAAATGTTAATGGCTCTAAGATACTTGTACAAATTTATGTAGATGACATTATATTTGGATCTACAGATGATAAACTTTGTAAAAAGTTTGCTAAATTAATGTAAAGTAAATATGAAATGAGCATGATGGGAGAGCTAACTTACTTTCTTGGTTTACAAGTTAAACAAGTTAGTGGTGGAATTTTCATTAGTCAAACTAAATATATTTATGATCTTTTAAAGAAGTTTGACTTAATGGATTGTTCACCTGCAAAAACTCCCATGGCCACTGCAGCCAAGCTTGAATTAAACAAGGCTGAAAAGTCTGTGGATATTACAAGTTATAGAGGCATGGTTGGCTCACTTTTATATTTAACTGCCAGTAGACCTGATATTATGTTTTCTACATGTCTCTGTGCTAGATTTCAAGCTGACCCTAAAGAATCTCACTTAGTGGCTATTAAAAGAATTTTCAGATATCTCAAAGGGACTCCAAATCTAGGAATTTGGTACCCTAGAGAGTCTGGTTTTGATCTAATTGGCTACTCAGATGCAGATTATGCAGGTTGCAAATTAGACAGGAAAAGCACAACAGGCACCTGTCAATTTCTAGGAAACAAGCTTGTATCATGGTTCGGCAAGAAGCAGAATTCTGTTTCCACATCAACAGCTGAAGCTGAATACATTGTAGCTGGTAGTTGCTGTGCACAAATACTGTGGATGAGGAATCAGTTATTTGACTATGGTATAACTGTTGACAAAATTCCAATATTTTGTGACAACACAAGTGCCATTGCCATTACTGAAAATCCAGTGCAACACTCAAGAACCAAGCACATTGATATCAAGTACCACTTCATTAGGGAACATGTGATGAAAGGTACAGTGGAACTTCATTTTGTTCCAAGTGAAAAGCAGATTGCAGACATATTTAACAAGCCACTTGATGAATCAACATTCACAAGATTAGTAAGTGAGTTAGGTATGCTTAACTATTTATAATCTATATCATCTATGTAATCTGTCTTGTAGCCTGAAATGAATCTGCTGCAAGAACAAAGTTGGCTTTAATCAAGACTTATCCTATCAACGGATATTCCCTATCCGTTGAAAGCCAAAATTGTTCTATCAACGGATATTCATTATCCGTTGAAAGACAAATACATTTCTAGTAATTTTATCCTTCAACGGATAAAATAATGTTGTTCATCAACGGATAACTATTTACCTTATCCGTTGATGTGTCACGTTAGTGAGTCACAGCCGTTGATTCTTTTACTCAACCGTTGATACAGATATACAGTGTTGTATGTATTTGTATTTACGGTAGTTTTCAGAATTTCTACAGTTTCTTTTATTCCTGAACGGCTTTCACTTACTTAAAAGTATCATTTAATTGTTTTAAGTTGTGTTTTAATTCAAGAAAGTATAAAAGCCCAATTGAATTCTTATTTTCACTTTACGCTTTCTTGCAATTATCATTCTCTTTCTCTCTCAATTCTCAAGTTCTTCTCTGCAACCTCTACTCACAAAAATGGCACCAGTAGTCAAAATTATGTCTCAAACAGGATTTGTTTATGAAAAGAATAATTTCATAGTCTTGGTTGAAAAGAAGGAAGCCCATTCTGATTATCACAAGATGATGGACTTCATAAAGAACTGCAAACTGAGCTATGCAATGCTGGAAGCCCCAACCATCTACTGTGAAGGGATTGAGGAGATTTGGACAACTGCAGAGTTCAACTCCACATATATGACCATTGCCTTCTCTCTCAAAGGTAAGGACTATTGTATTAATTGTGATGATTTACAATCTTGCTTTAAGTTGCCTGAGAATAATGCCATGACACCACACACTGATAAAGATGTCTCTGCTATGCTAGATTCCATAGGCTATGCTTTTGATTCTACTAGTTTAGGTAGTATTAGAAGGAAAGGCCTTAGGAAAGAATGGAGTTTTCTTGGAGATGCCTTTATTAAGGTTTTCTCTGGGAAGATTAGCAATTTTGATGCTATCACTTCATCTCTTGTTAATATGCTCTATATGCTAGTTTCTGATAGGTACTTTAATTTTAGCAACCGTGTTATGCTAGAATTAGGTTCCAAATTAGGTAACAAAGCTAATAGACCACATAACATCTACTTTGTTAGATTCTTTATGTTATTGGCTAACCATGTTGCTGAAGGTTTAGTTATATCCAATGAGAATAATAAACTCAAATGCTGGGCACAAGAGAAAAGGGTCCTTGCAGACCTTTTGAGAATGAACCTCAACAGCCAGGTGCCATTGGTATACTTGCCAATCATGAATGCACCACAGGTAAGTGAGGTAAATGTTTCTATAACTCCTACCATTTCCAACCCCAATGTTTCTTTGCCTTCTAGTGTGGCTATGGAACCTGTGTCATTGTCCAAACAGGCTCCTACCAAAGCCACCAAATCTAAAATCTCCAAAGTCAAGTCAAAGAAACCTACCTCTGTTGTTTCTCAAAAGACAACAGTTGTAACAACTACCATAAACCCTGAAGGGAGTGAACAGGGTGTGAGTGGTGAGGGGAGGGGTGAACATCAAAAAGCCCCCCAGGATAAGGTGAGAGAGGTGAGTGGTACCCATTCCAGCCAAGCCACGGTCTCTCAAAAGACTGTAGTGGTTCAAAAGGAGTCCATCACATCCCTAGTTGCATCCTCCCAAAAGGATGTAACTATTGAAAATAGTCCCCACCCAGGGAAACAGAACAAAAGAGGGAGGGACACTGAAGCTAAACATTCACCAATTCAAGCCTTTTCAAGGAAGAAGAAGGCCAAAACCCTAGTTTCCACACAAGGGGCACACACAGCACAAATACACCCACCAGTATCTGTGCCTTCTCAAATTCCGCTTGATGTGATTCCAGCAAATGTGGAATCACAACCCCATTCTCTCAATATAGACACACACCATTCCTCAAACTCTCCTACTCCCTCTCTGGATGTGGATATGATATTCACATCAATTCCTGATTCTCCCTCATTAAAACTCAGGGAGGAGCCCCACTCAAAACCTGGTGATCATCATCTTTTAGATGATTTGTTGGATCATCAGCCAATTCTTTCAGATGTAGTTGCAGAATTTGTGTCACCTCACTTAAAATCAATCCACACAGATTCAAAAATTATATCACTTTCTATCTCTACATCATTTCCTTCTTCAACGGATATCTCTCATCCGTTGACAAGTGGTTGTTCTTCAACGGATAAGCTTAACAGAAGTTATCCGTTGATACCATCAGTTTCCACTTCAACGGATACTCCCTATCCGTTGATGGCCTCTACACACTTAACAGAAACAACTCCAACTGTAGAGGACATGGCAACTGTACAATCACTTTTAGGCTTGAGGGAAGGGAGTGATTTTTTGAGTGAGAGGCTGGGTTGCTCCCAGGAAAAAGGAGAGGATGAGAGTCACCAAATGCATGCTATTTCTTCCAGCATGGCAAAAGTAAGTGAGAGGAGTGCCACCTTAGAAGGTGAAGGTGAGGGTGTGAGGGTGTGTGTGAGCCAGGGGGAGCCCCTGATGCAAGAAAAGAGAGAAATTGAGAGAAAGGCAGGTACAGAAGCTATAAGGGTGGATCCAGCCATTGCTAGTGAGTTAATGAAAGTGGATGATGCAGATAAGGGAAGACAATTTCAGCAACACTACAAAGCAGTCATTGATAACATTTCCTTGGATGCTGACACTTTTACTCACCCTGTTTCAGCCTATCAATTATTGGCTGCACAGGGCAATGTGGAGGCAGAACAGACACTACACATTGTACACACTTCAGAATCTCTTCTAAGAGACAAAGCTGCTGTTAACAGGCTGCCTTCTCAAGCTGGTGAGCCACACAATCTAAGTGTGGATGAGCTCAAGCTGGACATTGCTGATCTGAAATCCTACAATGCTGAGAAATTGGATTCAGTTATACCCTATGGTACTATGCAAGATTTGTTGGGGAGACTAAGGAAGGCCTCTGATGCTGATAAGAGGTTGGCCAGATTGGAAGATAGGGTTCAAATAATTGAAGACTCTATGGTCGCCATTCTTCAGAATCAACAAACTCAAACAAATCTCCTCATGCAGCTGGCACAAGCACAAGGCTTGACCCCTACCCTTGATGATAATAAAAAGGGGGAGAATAAAGGGGAAGGGGAAGGAGATCCATCTACAACAGTTCACATTTCTCAAGTGCTAGTTCCTGTCATCACAATTTCTCCACCAATTCAAGTCAAAGGAAAGCTAGATGTAATTGATCTAATCCAGATAACAGCAGCTGAATTGCAAGTCAAAGAGCAAAGGAAGAAGATTGATGAAAAGATGCAACTAATATTTGGTTCTACAACTTCTCAATCACAATCTGTGAAGCATAGCATAAAAGTGGAATCAATTATTATGGAACTCAAGCCAGTAGGGAGGCATAAGGATGGAGAAACTTCTTCCAAAGATCTGCAACCTATGGTTCTCAAGCCCAACAACAGATCCAATAAGGACTCTACAAAGAATCCTCTAAAAGAGGTGGATTTTCCTCTTCCAAAAGCAGATGAGGACAAGCTTTTAGGAAGGAGTATTGCATATCTCAAAGAGACCATGGATGAGGCTGTAAGGAGAAACATGGCTATTATTTTCAGAGAGGGAAAGAGCATATGTGTGATGCAAGGACATCCCAAATTCTCAATAGCCAAGAAGGAAGAAACCAAAAGGTTGAAGGAAGAAGCCAAACAGCTAAAGGCTGACAAAAGAGCACAAGCAAAGCTTGAAAAACAGCTAGAGTCAAGTCAGGCTGAAGATCAAAAAGTAATTGAAGACAAAGGTGAAGATGAAGCTATGGGGGACATGGTTGGTACTGAGATGGAGGAAAGAAGTAAGGAAGAATGGCAGAAAGGGAAAAGAAAGAAGGTCAATGCAAAGAGAAAGAAGGTAGATAAGACTGAAGAAACCCAATCAATATCCAAACCACTACCCTCCATTCCTGAACCCATTGTACCTGACCCCTTCATGAACATTCATGGTGAAACAATCATTCCCAAGGAGGAACCAATTGATTGGGACACCATCAAATTGCCCACCTTCCTAACCTCTTCTCCATCATCAAAGAAGCAGAAAAGAAGAATCAAATCAACACCCTCTAAAGCCTCAATCAAATTCACACAGAAGCCTAAGTCCAAACCTCAAAACTCTAAAGATGATTATGTTCACATCTGTGACATAAAAGAATTTTCAGACATTGAACTCTATCTGGATGAGCTGGAGGATGTAAGGGGAATAGCTGCCTACAGACAGCTATCAGAAAGACTAGTGTTCAAATACAAAGGAGCTGGGGAAAGAACATGGCCTCTTCACAGAATTCTGAATGAAGGCTACACTACCTTGATTAGAGTCTACTCAGCCATACATAAGGATTCTGGCTTTACCAGAACTGCCAGGACTGAGATTCTCAACAAGATTGCCAACATAAGGAAAACTTGGAGGGAGCCCAATGCTTTGCATAGAACTTTACTTATTCAAGAGAGAGGTATTACAATTCACAAATCACCTCATTGGTTGATGGAGTTCAGAGACAACAAAGGAGTCAGAAGATTTTTCAGAATTGAAGATCAGCTAAAGATTGCCAGTAATGAAACTCTCAAGGATATGCAATCTAAGTTAGATATCAATGAAGAAGATGAAGCTGAATTCTACAGACAACTTCAACTTCAAATGGAGGAAAATGACAGGAGGCTAGGAAAGAAAACCAGGGATCAAAGGAAAAGAAAGTAATTTGCTCAAGCTAAAGGAGCACCCTTGGAAACAATGTATTTCTTCAATTTCATCTCAGCATATACATTTTTGCAGCACTTTTGAATTTCTGCTTAGTTATAGTTTATATATTTGTTAAGTGTTTTGTTATCATCAAGCTTAACCCAAATTTATGCCTACAGTTCTAGTAGACATAAATAGAGGGAGACTGTTAGGAATATGTGTATTAGTTTGATGATAAGTTCAGCAAAACACTTAAGTAGAAATCTAGTGTTTGTAGCCTCAACGGATAAGACCATCTTGGCTATCCGTCGAAGGAGTAGCCTTACTTAGCAATAAGTTTGGTATTGTAGAACATCTCACTCTCTGGTTTCAAGCTGTAATTCTTAGATGTTGTTAGGAGATAATCAGTCATGTTGACTACTAATGGATGTACAAGTAGGAGGGCTAATTGTAAATATTTCATGCCTTGTAATTTTGTATAAGTGAAGAAGTATCAACTGATATTGAAGATCTTCAACGGATAAGAAACTAAGCTTCAACGGATGTCTCTAACGCTTCAATGGATAAGCGCGTCAACGGATAAGTGCTTCAACGGATAAAGCTTCAACTGCTAGAGCATCAACGGATAAAGCCATCAACGGATGAAAGCTTCAACGGATGCTCAGTCTCATAGCAGTTGATAGTGACAGTTAACAAAGCTGACAGAGGCACATGGATTGACAGAGATGTGGTAGCCTATTTCAGGAACAGCAGAAAAAGCAGCCATTTTTAGTCTGGTTCAAAATGGAAAGTCAACAGATAATTCCATATTACACTGGATAAAAATGGAACAGAAACAAGTGGAGAACTATTGTCTTATTGTACTTTATCTTTGTCTTAACTTGTAAACTTGGGATATATAAACCAAGTAGTAGCTAGTAATTAGATATGAATTTTCCCTGAGCTGTTTAGAAATATCAAGAGAGAAAATCATCTAGTTTGTACTAGGAAGCAGCTGTGATTTAATTTTGAATCACAGATTTTCTGAAATAACACATCTCTGGTGGAACAACAAATCCACCAGAAAAGTTTTTAAGTTCCTTGTGTTCATTACATTTATGTTTGAATATAAATCTGTCTACATCAGCTCCAAGCAATTCACACACATTTGATCACTCAAACACTTAGTCTTACAAACTGCTCAAAACTTGAAAAAGTTTTGAGATTTACATTCAACGCCCCTTCTGTAAATCTCATTGTTAGTCCACTGGGAATAACATATATATATATATATATATATATATTTATATATATATATTGATGTAGTTTTCAAAACTATTAATCGAATAAGGTTTATTAGATAACTTTATATTATTTAATGAATATTATTTCGAATATTCATTCGGGGGCTTATGACTCCTTTTATTTTATTTAATGAATATTATTTCGAATATTCATTCGGGGGCTTATGACTCCTTTTATTTTATTTAATGAATATTATTTCAAATATTCATTCGGGGGCTTATGACTCCTTTTATTTTATTTAATGAATATTATTTCGAATATTCATTCGGGGGCTTATGACTCCTTTTTTTATTGAATATTATTCGAATATTCATTCGAGGGCTTATGACTTCTTTTATTTTATTTAATGAATATTATTTCGAATATTCATTCGAGGGCTTATGACTCAGTTTATTTTATTAACTGAATAGTATTTGAATATTCATTCGGGGACTTATGACTCAGTTTATATTATTTAATGAATATTATTTGAATATCCATTTGAGGACCTATGACTCCGATTATTTACTGAAATATATTCTTTATTTTATTAAAGAATAAGGTGTCGATAATCAAACTTATTTTTGATTATTCAAATAAAGATAGTACTTTCGTATAAGTATCTCTTTGGTTATTTAATACTCATTTCAAGTATAAGTTTTACAACTTCTACTTCAATTATTTGTATAAAGATTATTCTTTATTGGAATATTATTTAAATAATAATATTCAAATATTTTCTAATATATTGGGACTGATTTACTTTATTAAATCAGCATTACTCCAAACACTCTTTAAAGCGTTTTCGAGTCTTTAAAATGATTTTTAAAAGTTAGAGCGGATCCCAAAACTCATTTTTGCCTTTTTCTTAGTGCTCATAGAACCTTCCCATTATATATTTAAGATCTTCCTTTTAAAGGGGATTTAAATACTCGCTCAAAACCAGAGGGATCCGGCTCTGTGGTGTATTTTATATTCGCAACAAGGTTGCGGTTTTGGTAAATGAATTGATTACTTACCCAACGTTCGGGAAGTAAGTCCATCTATTTGAGTCGGCATAAGCAACATGGGCTCAGTGGGCGCCCATGAAAGTGTAAGTGGCTCAGTGGGAGTCCATCAAATGCGTAAGTGGCTGAGTGGCAGTCCAGCATAAGGTCCTATTGCGACCAGGGTGATGACCAGTGGGGAATTCGTCCGTCTACTAGTAGAAAAGGTTACTTATTGGTATCTTTGCCTGATCAGCAAGATATCAGGTTTATGCCAAGGTTTTCTCCTTTCCAAAATTCATTGGATATTGCAACTCTGTTTATAATTTTTATAACAGAGGTTTTCAAGGAGTGTATGAAATGTATATATATATAGGTGTATATATATATATATATCGGGACTTAATGAAGTATCTCGTAACTTCATTATTTATAATGATATTTCAAGGATTGAATCTATTCAAGTCTTATCTTGTAGTCTCATCTGGGTGATGAACTTTTGAAACTGATTATAACTTGAACGGTGGTAGTTCAAGAGGTATTCAGATATAAGTATATTGGAGTATCTTGTAACTTCATCTTTTAAACTTATATCTAGTAAATGATTATTTTGTGCATGTCAAAGATTTCGGAAAAACGTTGAGACAAGGTTAGATATAGGAGATCACCTTGCAACGATATTTTATACAGTTATAAACTGGAACTCTGTGTAAATTATACATGTCAGAGGATTTCAAAGATTGTGAAAAGTATATATGTATATATATACTGAATATTTTGTGACTTGGTCACGTTAAGGTATCAACTTGGTTCATTTCTTCTTGACCAAGACTTTCATGAGTACTATGAGAATGCTCATATATTGTTAATTATTATACATATTTTTTCGGTGGGCTTGTTGCTCACCCTTGCTTTCTTCTTTCATCACACAACATCATATAGACAAGATGAACAGGACCAAGCTCCCAATTCACGAGCGGATAGGAAACATTCCGCAGTTTTCTATAGGCGTTGATGTCGCTGTAGCTGAGGTAGGAACTACCAATAGGCTAGGCTTTCAACTTTTGATGTATCAGACTTATGTATCTCTATCAATTGTAATAATGGCAAAGAAATGTAAATTTATTCAGAAACCCTTTTAAGGTGTAATGGCATATAATTTTGGAATAAAATGACTCGTGTTATTTTTGGATATTCATCTCTGAGACTATAACTTGTGGTGTGTGTGTTTATTATGGGGTCACAGTACAGAGTAGTTGATTTTTATTAAGATTGGGTGTTATTAAGGGAAATGGAACTCGTGACAACCCAGATCCCCGACCCCGGATTTGGGGGTGTTACAGAAATGGTATCAGAGTTAAGCGTTATAAACCTCAGAGATGATATGACGTTAAAATAATAAGTTCACTAAGATAATAAGAACTCTTGCCAAGTCATAGTCGGGCTACCTAACGTAGTACTGACAGTTAAAACCCTTATGGGAACCCTTATAAATATCGTGATAGAAGCGTAGTTCGTTATCGTAGATGGTAGCGGGACTCCGAACCCTGAGGTTGAGGAGCAACAACGCGATGATGTTTTATTACTAATTGGAGATCGGATTGTGGATCCGATAGAGCGTCCTAACGCAGGACCGGATGATGTTCATATTGAGGATGTAGTGGTTGAGGATGTTGTCCTAGATGGGATTGTTGCTGAGGAGGATCTCGTGGAGGATCCTAACAAGAATGAATAAAGGACCACTGAGGAATTGATGACCATGGTTAGGGCGACTACCAGAGGTAGGATTGGCCGGTCACTACAAAATGTTCGTTCAAGTTTGTAAAGATAGTAGCCCCTTTAATGCGGCTTACTCATAAGACTGAGAAGTTCGAATGGACAGAGAAATGTGAGAACAACTTTTAAGAACTGAAGCAATGATTGGTGACGGCCCCTATGATGGCATTGCCGGATGGAAAAGGAGATTTTGTGATCTGTAGTGACGCTTCGCATAAGGAATTAAGGTGCTTATTATACAGCACATCAAGGTAATCGTGTACGTGTCAAGACAATTAAGGGAATATAAAATTCGATATTCCCACCCATGAGCTTGGGCTCGTGGCAATAGTTTTGCCCTAAAGATTTGAGGCACTACTTGTATGGAGAGAAGTGCGAGATTTACCTAAGCCATAAGTGCTCTAATACATTTTCACGCAGAAAGAGCTCAACATGCGCCAAATGAGGTGGTTAGAGCTAATCAAGGATTACGATTATGAGATTCTTTATCATTCGGGGAAAGCCAATGTGGTGGCTGATGCCCTTAGTAAAAAGGAGAGACTCAAGATGATAATGTCTTTGAGAGAGTTTATAAGAGGTTTTGAGAAAATGGAAATATAAGTGAAGGTAACCGGAGCCGGTACCGAAAAGCTGTTTGAGATTGCAATACAGCCCGAATTATTGGAAAACAACAGATTGTGCCAGAAAAATGATGAATGAAGGCAGAGAGCCAACAAATAGATAAGAGATTAATACCGAGAAAGATGATAAGGGAATAATGAGGTATTCCTACAGAATTTGGGTTCCAAATGTTCAGGAGCTTAAAGATGAGATCTTAGATGAAAGCTAGTTTGAGGAATAAGATTTAGAGCAAACCCTGAACGTGATAGTCAGGGAGGTCGCCATCAAGATAGAAGGAACCCATAACATGATGAAGTGGAAAATGAGGATTTAAAATATGTAGGAGGACCCCGATTATGGGGAGGAGGAGGGAATGTTCAGACTAAGGAAACAGAAGTTGAGTAAGGAAAGGAGACCCGAGACGGTACTCCTATACGAAAATTTATGGACCTTTCTAGACAGAACTTAGACTATTATCCCCAACGACCACCCTGAGGAAACAATGCGGTGAGAAATTCTTTCAGGACCTTTAAGTCGCTAAGCCCTTAGAGTTCCAAGGAACAAGCTGACCCAGTCGAGGCAAGAGCCTGGCTAAAGGAAATATAGGAATCATTTGAGATTCTAAATGATGGACGAATCACAAAAGACTATTTTTGTCACTTACCCTCCTAAGAGAAGGGCCACCACTGGTGAAAGACCAAGAAAGACACAGAGCCAAAGGTTAGAATAAACTGATTAAAGTTCAGTCAATTGTTTTCGGGAAAGTAATTCCCAAGGTTATTGAGATAGTGTAAAAGCTTTAGAGTCAGAACAAAGGCGGACGAGTATGATGAAATATGAAGCTAAGTTGTAAAAGTTGTCAAGATTCGTTCTGATGACAAGAATCCCAGAACGATGTGATGCTTGAAGTCAATGATTAGTGGGTTCATGAAATAATGATAAGAGAAAGGAAAATAAAAAGAAACTGAAGTGGAAAGGAATATAAAGGCAATAGAGTTTGAGGAATGATAAAGGAGTTGGGTATGAGGAAACCCTAAAGACTCGTAGCAATAGAAATAGAAAAGTATGTAATCGTCAGGATGAGGGTGATTCACCATGAGTTAAAGTTGATGATTGAAGGAATAAGAGATATATATATTTTATCCCCTGTAAGTTGGGAGGATTTGAGGAAACCTTGAGATAGTTCGAAGGATAATTATTGAGACGCGGATAGACTGAGGAGACAAGGAAGTAAGAAATTAGGAAAATTGGATGAAGGAAGTGACCTTCAAGAATGTGAAGTGTAAGACCGGTGGCTTGATACCCAGGAAGGGAGACGCCAGGTATGAGAGATATCCCAACATTGAGCTGACTGTTGAGATAAACAACAAAAGTAAATACAGAATTATTAAGAAGAAGTTCACGTTGAACACGACCAATGTCTTCCAGAACATCCTTGTTATCGTTACCAAATCAAGCAAGAAAAGTAGATAACCGTAGTTATCTTTGGAGGCCATATTGATTGACCTCATTTTGAATACAGATGTTATTGTGAAATTAGGCATATACTATCGAGGTGGGAATGATTGAATAAGACACCCTTATCAGGGATATATGACTTGATTTATCCATGGAAGGATGCATGTACCTTTTTAAAGGTGGCATTAAAGATAGAACATCGGTAACTTAAAATGAATCCTAGGGGAATGCATAAAGGTTGGCATTTCACCCTTTATAGGGATAGTATGAGTTTTGACAGTATGAATTGGAAAGGATTAAGGTAATAATAACGTTTAAGTATCAGTGGGGAAATTTTTCAGAAACATATAGACAATGGTTCTAGTATTAATAAAGGGTATTTCGATATGCCCTGTATCTAGGGAATACAGGAGGAACGATTCAAGGATAACCTTATAGGTTTTACAAGGAGAAAGGTAATATTCAAAATTCTCAGGAGTAAAAATGTTGATAAAGGAAATATGACGTAATTATAATAATGCCAAGTGGGGCACGTGTTAAACCACGAGAAAGTATGGATCGAACCAGTAAAGGTCGAAATTGTTCAGGGCCATTAAGGCCTAAGATAAAAGATGTTCTAAGTATGATTGAGAGTCAGTCGTGGCAATGTTCACATCTAATGACTAAGGCAATGACTTATGGAAAAAAATGGTGATTTTTTTTTCTTCTCACCAGGATTTAAGAAAAGCATTTTCACATAAGCAGTGATTGAAATGAGGTAGAAATTTTAGTTGGAGGTGGTTAAAATGACATTGATTGTAAGGAAATTTTACTATCAGGAAAGGCCAAAGAGGTGGCCGACACTTTAAATGTAAGAGGATAATTATAGGCGCTCGTGTGAGAGGAATACATTGATGATGGTTGAAGCCGGGAAGGTTGTATTACGGTTCGGAAGATTGACATTCCTTCTGATGACTGTGCAATACTCAACCGTAATAGTAGTTGGGTAAAGGTTTAATTCGTGTAATCGCCATGAGCGGGCTATCTATCTTAGAAGGTACTATCTTGAGATAAGCCAGGACCATGTTTCAAGAAGGACTAAACGAACCTTTGAGTTAAGTCTTCTATTGAAGGCATATGATTAAGAAGGGTATTAACCTGCTATCGTTGCTTTGATTGAAACTCTTCTGCAATTTTATCTGCTTCATGTCATGAATGTACGCCAGGATCTGGAGTGTTCTTCATGAATTATGAATGGTGATTATGTTAACTCCTTAGAAGAATTCGATAAGGTAGGTATGGACTTTGTATGGTTATATATAAAGATTTCATGGAAAATGAATGACTACAGTAGGTCAGTGGTAGACCATAGTAATGCTCCAATGAGTCTATTAATAATGAGACAATGACAACTGTGAGAGTTGTACTGTAATGAATGTTGAGATTGAGTACCACTAATGGGTCATGGTGATGTATAAGTTATCATTGAATAGACTAATTAAGTAGATTATTTACCTATTGAATATTTATTCCTCCTTATCAATAGAGGGTCGTATGACTATACGAGGAAGGTTACGATGCAAGCATAGAATTCTAGTAACGATGATGTCTAGAATGAGATCCCAGATTTGATTTTCAATGTCGAGGGAGTTTCAAAGGTGATTGTGTATAAGCTCGAGGAAGAGCATGGGTCCATAGAATGATGGACGGAATAGCAAAAATATTTAAGCATGTGAAATGCGATGCGATAATACTTGATGTTGATATATATACGTATATGATTTGTTCTCCTATGACAAACCTCTATAGTTCAGAGGTAGATTCCAAGCCAGATTTTTTGTGGCAGTATATTTTATATATATACAATTCTCTTCAGTTCGTTCTTTTCTCTCCTTTTCATTTCATATAAGCTGAGAAGAACAACCCTTCCAGAAGGGGAGGTATTACCGAATGACTATCTATCTGTGTGATAGAAGCCTAGTAGGATACCATCTATTGTTTAATTGCTTGTCAAGTACTAAAGGCTGACCACCTTCTGTACTAACTATGCGATATAACAAGTGTTCATGATCATAGTGATATCTCAATAAATTCTTTTACTTCTATATGAAGGACCAAGCTTTCGACGATGGAAGCAACTAAAGGAAGTAGTATCAGTACGGTGGTATTCCGATTCTAACGCGTTCGTGATACTAAGGTTGACGTGGTTATTAAAAGGTTATAGAACGCTAACGAGCAAAAGTGTAACCAGTATAGTATTATGTACGGAAGATAGTAATGACTACAAACTGGAAAAGAATGGGTATTGAGAAGCAAAAGCCATAGTGCTAGAAGCTATGATGAGAGTCTGTGCAATAGACTTGAATGAATTTAGAATGATTACTTAACGCGGATTGAGTTTTCTTATGAAAATAGATCATATGTCATTATCGAGATATCGCCTTATAAGATCCTTGAGGGAAGACAATGTCGATCTCCCTTATGATATGATGATGTTGCAGAGCGCAAGATGCTTAGACCAGCAGTGGTCCAAAGGACCAAGGATATAATAGATTTAATTAGAGGACGGCTGGTAGTAGCCCAAGATGGGCACACGAAGTATGTTGATTTGATATGAAAAGACAGGGAATAGGAAGTAGGGGACCTAGTGCTGTGATAGGTATTCCCTTGGAAAGGATGGATGAGGTTCGGAAAGAAAAGAAAGCTAAGCCCACGAATTGTTGGACCCTTTGAGGTATTAAGATGTACTGGGAAGTTAGCATATGAGCTAGCCCTACCCCCGAACATGTAGCAAGTTCATAACGTGTTCCACGTATCAAAATTAAGGAAGTCTAATTCGGATGCCAGACAAATAAGGGCATATGAGCGCATAGACATGCAACACGACGTAACCTATATGGAGCAACCAGGAAGGGTTATAGATTGAAAAAGGAACAAGTGCTTAGGAGAAGGGTTATCAAACTATTCAGAGTTTGATGGAAGAACCACAATGTGGGAAAATTTACTTGAGAATTAGAAAGTGCAATGCTAAGAAAGTATCCCAATTCATTTTCTATCTGATTCCGGGACGGAATCCTTTTAAGGAGGGGAGACTGTAATAACCCCAATTTTTGGAATTTTTGAAACCCTTATGAATAGTGTTTTGCTGATTATGCTGAATAAGAAAACTTTTCATGTCACACTATGTAGGGGCTCTTTTATTGATCTTCTGAGATATTATTAGTACTCTATATGATAAATAAGTGTATGTAAAGATTGTCAGAATCCAAATTCGAACACTTTGATTTTTCCCGAAAATCTACCAGATACAGAAAGAATTGAGTATAAGGTAACAGAATAAAAAGGATTTAAATTGAAGGATTAAAAGAGAGGATCATGAAAGGAATATAATGTATTGAGAAAGGTTAAAGAATCCTAAGTAATAAGATCCCGGGTATGATCCCTCAAACGATAAACGGAAACGAAAGTTAAGCGAACCGTATAACAGATCAGCGGTCATTAGGCAAGCAATTAAGAGTTAATCAAGGAGGTTAGGGATGATGATGTCATCAAACCAACAAGAAGAGGACAAGTGTGACGCCCTCCAAACCCGGGGTCTAGATTTGGGGGTCACTTGCCACTAAATTATAATAAAATAATCACAGCGGAATAATATAATAAATACGACCCCTTTACCTGCACTGGATCGATCACAGGTTATAGTATGGAACAGGCACTACTACAAATCAAGTGTTATTACAACCCATAAGTCTAATTAGTTTTACAGATTATTCAAATTTTATTACAAACCTCTAGACTATCCAAGCGTCCCAAAACAGTCTACCTGGAGTACACACCACTATTTACAAACACTCGACTTCTGACCAAACCTGGATCTCAAGCTTGCTCTGGCTTAGCTGAAAAATTAGATTGATAAACAAGTATGAGCGAAAGAAATGCTCAGCAAGCAATATAAAATGTACTTGTAATGATAAACCACATTCCAATAATAACTGAACAAAAGAATAAAAGCAGTAATATTTGATCATTAATAAAAGCTTCACAAACTATCAACAATAAACGATAACTTTTAGATTGGAATCTAACTCCGACGGACGTACTATCACATGCTGATCAGCCCGTGTGATAGCACAAGGTCATGATTCATAGAAACATGTCCCCAAAATACGAGTACTCAATTAAAAAGGCAATATACCTGCCTGTGGCAAAAATGGTGTCATAGTATTTCATACAACACATAGAAATAGCCCTCCGCTGGACCGTCCGTCCCGGTCACTTACGCATTCATCCAATCCATAAAACCATTTTCCGTCAAAGGAGTCGAATCAAATGACATCCTTAACCATATAACTCCCCATTTCTCATGGTCCGGAGTTTTCTCAACAACCAATGGCGAAATAACCAGAACAATTAGTTATTCGCTAGTCTCAATTCAAAGCTTCACTGTATAGAGTAAGTTATAGCGAAATGTAAAAATATTTAACTATTCTGAACTTAGAATAGTAGAGAAATTGAAAGAATAAAGTTCAGAGTCAATATCGATTGAATGATAAATGAAGATATAGGTACTTGCATAATATAATTCAAATTAAACGTCACTTGAACAATAAGTGAAGTCAGGGATACTTGCCTGGTATGCTCAATAACTTCTTACTTTAACTCTGCTTATAACTGCTGGCTACTATCTCCGTCTAACACTTGACTGTACTCCTTGCTACTCGATTCTATAAACAAAAGGACTATTTTAATTGACAAAACTAAACTCAATTGACGTAACTATACGTCTTGACATCTACCCGATCGTTTATAACTAGCATGGCATTTTAAAACTGTAACAGACAGCATGTATATCACGTATCACGTAATCATGGTATTTATATAACACATACTCACATATTTTATGTAACACATAAGTCAAATCATTAAGAGATACATCTCCGTGCGTTCAGAATAAAATTTAGGTCATTATTAGCATTTACCGACCAAATACCGACTTAAACTGATACACAAATCAAATGACATTGCAATACAAAAGAAATTAGGTCTCAAAAGTATTTTTATTAAAAGCGCAATATTTTTCTGAATCTGTACGCGTTCGTTTCGTATTAAACGGACAAACGGTTGATTTATTATGAATTTTTGAACATTTTTCGGAATAAAACGGGTCTCCGAATCATTTAATAATTAAATAATAAGGCTCGAACACTCGAAAATAATTTTATAAAAATTATCGAGTTTGGAAAATAATTTAAAATAATATTTTAAAGCTCGAAACTATTTTTCAGAATTTTTAAATCAATTTTAAATAATTAAATCTAATTAAATAATCAATTAAAATTAATTAATAACTAATTAAATTAATTAATCAATTAATATTTAAATTAATTGACTAATTAAATAATTAATTATCAACTAAAATTAATTAACAAAATAATTTGGATTTATTTTTGAATTAAAATAAATTTTCAGAATTAAAATAATGATTTTTAAAATAAAAATAAATTTTCAGAAATTAAAAATAGGATTTTTGAATTATTTGTAAAAAGAAAATCCAGAAACATATTTTTAGAAATGTTAATGGACAGGCAAGGATCAAAGTCGGGTTTTCTGGCGGGTCAAAACCCGGGTCATAATTGACCCGAACGGGTCGCCTAAGTCTGAAGAACACGGTGGTCGGGAAAGAATCCGGCGAGACAATTCTTGACAGAAACGGGGCTGCTGAACTCGATTAGTGCGGGGTTATCATTCTAAACTCAGCCAGGAACACATTGGAATCGTTTAAACCAACAACTTACTTCCTGAACTCTGATTCCGGTGAAAATCGAACCAAGCCCGACGAATATCCGGCGAGCTTCGTTCATAGTCTTCCCGGAATCGATTGTAACATTAAGATATATATTTCGACTGCAAATCGAGCCAGGAACATAATCATGCTATCATAATCAGCTAATAAACCCTAGTTAAGAAATACCCAAAATTAATCAAGAACATTCAACAAATAAACCCTAATTCGAATTTTTAACAGAATCAACCCCATTTTCACCATGTTATTGACCTCTATTTTTGACATATAATATACCAAATTGACCAGAAAAACATGCTCTACAACATGGAAGCATCAAATCACATCAACAACATCAAGAACAAAAATTCGTAATTTAATTATCAAATAATTCGAATATAAATAATTAAATAAGAAAATTACTGTGATTTCTGGAAAGAAACTGATGATTGATTCAGATAGAAGATTTCGAGAGCTTCGTTTTGATATGCTGCACGCCCGAATCGGAGTTCGATAACGCCTTCGTTCGTGTGTTTGATTCTCGGGAACGTATCGGTTTTCTCGGGTTTTTCTCTGTATTTACGGTGTTTTAACTGGTTGCAAATGAAAAACGGAATAAACGAAATAAGAAATAGGCTATTTATATTTATGGAATATTGGATCGTTCTGGATCGTTTTGGATCATTTTGGATCATTAAATTAGTTGCTTAGCCGCTAAGTAACTGCAGTAACGATCCGATTCAATACCAAAATTGGATAATTATCAAAACCGGGCTTTTTATAAAACACCATATACGAACATAACGTAAAAATATCCCGTCTCTCGAAAATACGGGTTTTATTGATTACCGAAATAACTATCGTATCGAAAATATTGCGCCGGGCCGCGCACGGGTCAAACCGTAATCCGGATCGAAAAAGTCAAAACACGGAAAATGTCCGGAATTACCAGATTAGGTTAGGAAGGAGTTTTCGGAAGAGTTTCGGGTTGTAAAAACGCAAAACGGTTGAAGTTGGAAGATTCCCGGCTTTATAAAATAATTTTATAATTATTCTGAAAATAATTAATAATTCATAAATCATTATAAATTCATATAACACTCCAAAAATTACCAGAAAAATACCACAATTATCTATATTTTATTCTGGACATATAAAAATTCAAATATTCAAATAATGTCACATATAACATTCAGATATCTATTCTACTTTTCAGATAATTTACCAAAAATTCACATAAAATCACATAAACAATTCCAAATAATAATAATAATATTTGAAAATATATGGGATATTACAATCTACCCCCCCTTAACAGGATTCTGTCCTCAGAATCAGCCTAGGAAAATAAATAAGGATACTTGGATCGCATTTCGCTTTCCAATTCCCAAGTCGACTCTTCAATCTTGGGATTCCTCCACAAGACTCGCACTAAAGATACAGACTTATTCCTAAGTACTCTTTCTTTCTTATCTAAAATCTGTACTGGTTGCTCTACAAAAGATAAATCTGGTTGGATCTCGATTGGCTCGTATTCTATCACATGGTTCGAATCAGGCAAATAATACTTCAACATTGACACGTGGAACACGTTATGAATATGTTGCATGTGAGGGGGTAACGCTAATTCGTAAGCAACCTTTCCCACAAGCTTCAAAATCTCAAAAGGGCCAACATAACGCGGACTTAGCTTTCCTTTCTTTCCAAATCTTGATAAACCTTTCCAAGGTGAGACCTTTAATAGCACTGCTTCACCAACTTCAAATTCCATATCTTTTCTGGTAGGATCAGCATATTTGCGTTGACGATCTTGAGCTGCTGTTAGTCTTTTCCGAATGAGTTCTATTTTCTCCTTCGTCTGTTGGATCAATTCTGGACCCAAAATCTTTCTTTCACCAACTTCTTCCCAACATATTGGAGATCTGCATCTTCTACCGTATAAAGCTTCGTAAGGCGGCATTCCAATACTGGCATGATAGCTGTTGTTGTAGGAGAATTCAACTAATGGCAAATGCTCGTCCCAACTACCTTCAAAATCTAGTGCACATACCCTTAGCATATCTTCAATAGTCTGAATCGTTCTTTCACTTTGACCGTCTGTCTGCGGATGATACGCGGTACTCATGTTCAGCTTCGTTCCGAGACAATCTTGAAAACTTCTCCAAAATCTTGAGTTAAATCGAGGATCTCTGTCTGAAACTATGGATACTGGAACTCCGTGTCTTGTCACAATTTCTTTAAGATATAACCGTACCAATTTATCCATTGAGAATCTCTCGTTGATAGGAAGAAAATGCGCTGACTTCGTCAATCTGTCGATAATAACCCAAATAACATCATGATTCGCCCTGGTCCTCGGTAATCCGACTACAAAATCCATCGCTATATGCTCCCATTTCCATTCTGGAATGTCCAATGGTTGTATCAGTCCACTGGGCCTTTGATGTTCCGCTTTGACTCGCTGGCAAGTGTAACACTTATTTACCCATTCTACAATTTCCTTCTTCATGCTTGGCCACCAAAAGTTTTCTCTTAAGTCTCTGTACATCTTCGTACTCCCGGGATGAATTGAATATCTAGAGTTGTGAGCGTCTCGAAGAATTTCATCTTTCAACTCGGCTACATTGGGTATCCATATTCTGGAAGAAAATCTTAATATCCCTTTATCATCCTTTTGACTCCCTGTTTCTTCTCCTGTCAAACTGTCTCGTTTATGGCTCATCACTTCTTCCTGACATCTTCTTATTTTCTCTAATAATTCTGGTTGAAAAGACATTGCACACAATACCTCTGTAGACATACTTGGAATATTAACCTCTATTTCCAGCTTCTCAAATTCCCTGATTAATTCCTCGGATGAAGTTATCATGTTCAACCTTTCTTTTCTGCTCAGCGCGTCGGCCACCACATTTGCTTTGCCTGGATGATAGTTAATAGTACAGTCGTAATCCTTGATTAGTTCTAACCATCTTCTCTGCCTCATGTTCAATTCCTTCTGGGTGAAGATATACTTTAAACTCTTGTGGTCCGTGTAGATCTCGCACTTTTCCCCATAAAGATAATGCCTCCAAATCTTCAATGCAAATACTATAGCTGCCAATTCCAGATCATGTGTTGGATACTTCTCTTCGTGTGGTTTCAATTGTCTTGAAGCGTAAGCTATCACCTTGTCATGCTGCATCAAAACACATCCTAATCCTTTGTACGATGCGTCACTGTAGATCACAAAATTTCCTTGTTCATCTGGCAAGACTAGTACTGGAGAAGATACTAATCTATTCTTTAATTCCTGGAAACTTTCTTCGCACTTCTCATCCCATTCAAATTTCTGGTTCTTCCTGGTGAGCTTTGTCAATGGCGTAGCTATTTTTGCAAAATCTTGCACAAATCTTCTGTAGTAACCTGCCAATCCCATGAAACTTCTTACTTCCGTTGATGTTTTTGGCCTCTCCCAGTTGATTACGGCTTCAATCTTTGCTGGATCCACTTCCACTCCTTTATTGCTAATTACGTGCCCAAGAAATCGTACTTCTTTTAACCAAAATTCACACTTGGAAAACTTTGCGTATAATTTCTCCTGTCGCAGTATCTCCAGAACTATCCTCAAATGTTCTACATGCTCCTCTTCTGTTTTGGAATAGATCAAGATGTCGTCTATAAACACGATCACGAATTTATCCAAATACTTTTTAAATACTCGATTCATCAGATCCATGAAAGCTGCTGGTGCGTTAGTTAATCCAAATGCCATCACTAGAAACTCATAATGCCCATATCTGGTTCTAAATGCGGTCTTCGGAATGTCTTCAGGCTTGATCTTTAATTGATGATATCCGGATCTTAAATCAATCTTAGAAAACCATACAGCGCCTCTCAATTGGTCAAACAAATCATCGATCCTTGGTAACGGATACTTGTTCTTAATGGTTAGCTTATTCAGTTCTCGATAGTCGATACACAGTCGCATACTCCCATCCTTCTTTTTGACAAACAGTACTGGTGCGCCCCATGGGGATACACTGGGTCTTATAACTCCTTTCTCCAAAAGATCTTGCAGCTGAGATGCCAATTCTTTCATTTCCACTGGTGCCATCCGGTACGGGGCTTTAGAAACTGGTTCTGTTCCGGGTGCTAGATCAATCGCAAATTCAATTTCTCTGTCGGGAGGTAATCCTGGTAGATCATCTGGGAAAACATCTGAAAATTCGTTGACAACTGGAATCGCTTCTAGTGCTGGAACTTCTTTACTGGTGTCTACCACATGGGCCAAATATGCTTCACAATTCTGACGCAATAACTTTTTCACTTGAGCGATCGTTAAGAACTTCTTCTCTTGCTTATTTCCTCGAAATATTATCTTCTCTTTACTATCCAAAGTCTGAAGTCTCACTTTCCTATTCTTACAATCAATCTGAGCGTTATTTTCTGACAACCAATCCATTCCTAAAATAACATCAAATTCTCCCAACTTAAAAGGTATTAGGTCGGCATAGAAATGATGTCCTCCTATCTTAATATCGCACTTCGGGCACACTCGGTCGACGGAAACTTGATCCTTATTAGCTAACTCTATCATTAATGCTTGTTCTAACAACTTAACTTCACAATACAGTTTATCGACAAAACTTTGAGAAATAAATAACCTTGTAGCTCCAGAGTCAAATAGAACTTTAGCATCTACGGAATTGACTGGAAGCGTACCTGCAACCACGTCTGAACTCTGAACAGCATCCTTCATAGTCATGTTAAATGTCCTGGCTTTTGGTTGGTCCTTTGCTGGTGGTCCTTCAATTCTTGGCAGGTTCTGAGATGGAGCACCTGTAAGCCTTGGGGTGTTGCTCGTCGTAGCTTGTGTTGGGCAATTCCTGGCGATATGTCCTGGCTTTCCACACTTATAACATCCAGTTCCCACATTCTGACCTTGAGTCTGATTCTGACACACATTAGCAAAGTGTCCCTTCCTGCCGCACCTGAAACACGTCACATTAGCATTACAATTTCCAAAGTGCTTCCTACCACAAAACTGACAATCTGGTATTGGTGGACGATTGGGCCTCTGCTGATTTGAATTCTGAAAACGGTTGCCTTGTCCTCCATTTCCTGATAATGGTCTTCTGAATCCCATATTCCTATTACCCTGAAAATCTGGCCTTTTGTTGAAACGGCCCTGAAAATTACTTGACTGCTGACCTCCCTCTGAGGTTTCCATTTTCCTTTTCTTCCCATCTTTTCCTTTCTGAGACATATCACTCCTACTCTCAATCACCATTGCCTTCTGAACCACTGCCACATATGAAGTCAACTCAAACATGGCCACTCTGTTCTGAATCCAAAATTTCAATCCCTGTTCAAACCTTCTTGCTTTCTTTTCATCTGTATCAACCTGGTCTGGCACGAACCTTGCTAACTCAGTAAACTTAGCCTCGTACTCAGCCACAGTAAGATCACCCTGGGTCAGGTTCAAGAACTTAATCTCCATTTGATTCTTCATATACCTCGGGAAATATTTCTCCAGGAACAACTCTGTGAATCTCTCCCAAGTTATAAACTCACCTCCTTCCAATGCTCGCGTGGATTCCCACCAATAGTTCGCCTCGCCCTTCAAAAAGTAGCTTGCAAACTTGGTCTTCTGCTCAGTTCCCGCTCCGACTAATTCAAAAGCCTTTTCCATTTCCTTGAGCCATGCATTGGCTTCCACAGGATCAGCACTTCCCTTGAACTCAGGTGGCTTCACTGCTTGAAACTGCTTAAAAGTCACTACAGATGGTGCTGCTCGCTGCTGCTGTTGCTGCTGCGTAAGATGTAACATCTGCTGCTGCATTAGTCCCAACATCTGGATAATCGCTGGATCTGTACGACTCTCGGTACTACCCTCTCCTGAATTATTCCTTCTCTTTGGTGCCATTATTCTGGTAAGAAACAAGCAATATATATAATAATCTGTCAAGCATTGTGTCAAATATGTAGCAATTCCTTAGCATATTAAAGTTCGCAAACACTATCTCTTCTCCAAAATATCATAAACTTGCTACCATATTAACACAAGCGACATGATTATCACATAATCCTGCTTATTATCTCGAGAATAATAACATAAAGAAAATTTACCCCGAATTATCCAAACTTTTAAAATCCTCTCTTGAAATCTTAACTAAACCAACAAAATAGCAGGGCAATGACATAAGGCCTAAAGCTAAACGCAAAACAGGAAACCTAACAACTTAACTATAACCCAGCCCAATATCCTAAATTTAATCCTATAAAAGCTAAACTACACGCACCTATCTTATGTGATTTTCCTATGACTCATCTATGACAATCCTACGCCTGTTTCAGTGACCATAACCTGTAGCTCTGATACCAACCTGTGACGCCCTCCAAACCCGGGGTCTAGATTTGGGGGTCACTTGCCACTAAATTATAATAAAATAATCACAGCGGAATAATATAATAAATACGACCCCTTTACCTGCACTGGATCGATCACAGGTTATAGTATGGAACAGGCACTGCTACAAATCAAGTGTTATTACAACCCATAAGTCTAATTAGTTTTACAGATTATTCAAATTTTATTACAAACCTCTAGACTATCCAAGCGTCCCAAAACAGTCTACCTGGAGTACACACCACTATTTACAAACACTCGACTTCTGACCAAACCTGGATCTCAAGCTTGCTCTGGCTTAGCTGAAAAATTAGATTGATAAACAAGTATGAGCGAAAGAAATGCTCAGCAAGCAATATAAAATGTACTTGTAATGATAAACCACATTCCAATAATAACTGAACAAAAGAATAAAAGCAGTAATATTTGATCATTAATAAAAGCTTCACAAACTATCAACAATAAACGATAACTTTTAGATTGGAATCTAACTCCGACGGACGTACTATCACATGCTGATCAGCCCGTGTGATAGCACAAGGTCATGATTCATAGAAACATGTCCCCAAAATACGAGTACTCAATTAAAAAGGCAATATACCTGCCTGTGGCAAAAATGGTGTCATAGTATTTCATACAACACATAGAAATAGCCCTCCGCTGGACCGTCCGTCCCGGTCACTTACGCATTCATCCAATCCATAAAACCATTTTCCGTCAAAGGAGTCGAATCAAATGACATCCTTAACCACATAACTCCCCATTTCTCATGGTCCGGAGTTTTCTCAACAACCAATGGCGAAATAACCAGAACAATTAGTTATTCGCTAGTCTCAATTCAAAGCTTCACTGTATAGAGTAAGTTATAGCGAAATGTAAAAATATTTAACTATTCTGAACTTAGAATAGTAGAGAAATTGAAAGAATAAAGTTCAGAGTCAATATCGATTGAATGATAAATGAAGATATAGGTACTTGCATAATATAATTCAAAATAAACGTCACTTGAACAATAAGTGAAGTCAGGGATACTTGCCTGGTATGCTCAATAACTTCTTACTTTAACTCTGCTTATAACTGCTGGCTACTATCTCCGTCTAACACTTGACTGTACTCCTTGCTACTCGATTCTATAAACAAAAGGACTATTTTAATTGACAAAACTAAACTCAATTGACGTAACTATACGTCTTGACATCTACCCGATCGTTTATAACTAGCATGGCATTTTAAAACTGTAACAGACAGCATGTATATCACGTATCACGTAATCATGGTATTTATATAACACATACTCACATATTTTATGTAACACATAAGTCAAATCATTAAGAGATACATCTCCGTGCGTTCAGAATAAAATTTAGGTCATTATTAGCATTTACCGACCAAATACCGACTTAAACTGATACACAAATCAAATGACATTGCAATACAAAAGAAATTAGGTCTCAAAAGTATTTTTATTAAAAGCGCAATATTTTTCTGAATCTGTACGCGTTCGTTTCGTATTAAACGGACAAACGGTTGATTTATTATGAATTTTTGAACATTTTTCGGAATAAAACGGGTCTCCGAATCATTTAATAATTAAATAATAAGGCTCGAACACTCGAAAATAATTTTATAAAAATTATCGAGTTTGGAAAATAATTTAAAATAATATTTTAAAGCTCGAAACTATTTTTCAGAATTTTTAAATCAATTTTAAATAATTAAATCTAATTAAATAATCAATTAAAATTAATTAATAACTAATTAAATTAATTAATCAATTAATATTTAAATTAATTGACTAATTAAATAATTAATTATCAACTAAAATTAATTAACAAAATAATTTGGATTTATTTTTGAATTAAAATAAATTTTTAGAATTAAAATAATGATTTTTAAAATAAAAATAAATTTTCAGAAATTAAAAATAGGATTTTTGAATTATTTGTAAAAAGAAAATCCAGAAACATATTTTTAGAAATGTTAATGGACAGGCAAGGATCAAAGTCGGGTTTTCTGGCGGGTCAAAACCCGGGTCATAATTGACCCGAACGGGTCGCCTAAGTCTGAAGAACACGGTGGTCGGGAAAGAATCCGGCGAGACAATTCTTGACAGAAACGGGGCTGCTGAACTCGATTAGTGCGGGGTTATCATTCTAAACTCAGCCAGGAACACATTGGAATCGTTTAAACCAACAACTTACTTCCTGAACTCTGATTCCGGTGAAAATCGAACCAAGCCCGACGAATATCCGGCGAGCTTCGTTCATAGTCTTCCCGGAATCGATTGTAACATTAAGATATATATTTCGACTGCAAATCGAGCCAGGAACATAATCATGCTATCATAATCAGCTAATAAACCCTAGTTAAGAAATACCCAAAATTAATCAAGAACATTCAACAAATAAACCCTAATTCGAATTTTTAACAGAATCAACCCCATTTTCACCATGTTATTGACCTCTATTTTTGACATATAATATACCAAATTGACCAGAAAAATATGCTCTACAACATGGAAGCATCAAGTCACATCAACAACATCAAGAACAAAAATTCATAATTTAATTATCAAATAATTCGAATATAAATAATTAAATAAGAAAATTACTGTGATTTCTGGAAAGAAACTGATGATTGATTCAGATAGAAGATTTCGAGAGCTTCGTTTTGATATGCTGCACGCCCGAATCGGAGTTCGATAACGCCTTCGTTCGTGTGTTTGATTCTCGGGAACGTATCGGTTTTCTCGGGTTTTTCTCTGTATTTACGGTGTTTTAACTGGTTGCAAATGAAAAACGGAATAAACGAAATAAGAAATAGGCTATTTATATTTATGGAATATTGGATCGTTCTGGATCGTTTTGGATCATTTTGGATCATTAAATTAGTTTCTTAGCCGCTAAGTAACTGCAGTAACGATCCGATTCAATACCAAAATTGGATAATTATAAAAACCGGGCTTTTTATAAAACACCATATACGAACATAACGTAAAAATATCCCGTCTCTCGAAAATACGGGTTTTATTGATTACCGAAATAACTATCGTATCGAAAATATTGCGCCGGGCCGCGCACGGGTCAAACCGTAATCCGGATCGAAAAAGTCAAAACACGGAAAATGTCCGGAATTACCAGATTAGGTTAGGAAGGAGTTTTCGGAAGAGTTTCGGGTTGTAAAAACGCAAAACGGTTGAAGTTGGAAGATTCCCGGCTTTATAAAATAATTTTATAATTATTCTGAAAATAATTAATAATTCATAAATCATTATAAATTCATATAACACTCCAAAAATTACCAGAAAAATACCACAATTATCTATATTTTATTCTGGACATATAAAAATTCAAATATTCAAATAATGTCACATATAACATTCAGATATCTATTCTACTTTTCAGATAATTTACCAAAAATTCACATAAAATCACATAAACAATTCCAAATAATAATAATAATATTTGAAAATATATGGGATATTACAACAAGTGTGGAGGGTGACATCACATGATGACCAAAGCATGACATAAAGGAAAGAAGTGTGGTTGATTTATAACCACACAATTTTTTTTCATGGTTAAAAATGATTAAAACAAAACAAAAGTCAACCAACCAAGGCAAATCAAAACAAATCACAAAAAACACAAAAGCTCTTCCCTTTTCTTCATCAAGCTCTCGGCCAAAATAAACACAGCAACTTCAAACTGCCATATCTCCTTCAATACTCACTCAAATATTGTGTTCTATAGCTCGTTGGAGAGGTATTGAGATGGCCTACAACTCTTGTTCACAAGTCTCGTCCAAATAAGCAGGGTAAGTCCGTCATTGTTACAGTTCTTTCAATCAGACATTTAGAAACTTTAAAGCCTAACTTTGTGTTCTTGATTTCTTTGGAAAGATCAAGCTTGTAGGAGGCTCCATAAGGCTTCCTAGTAACTTTCCACCCTCCAAGAAAGGTATAAATCTTCACACCCTTTAGTAATAAGTTTGAATGTTGAAGTTTGGAGATGGTTTGGTTGGATGAGTAGTAATTTGAATGATAAGCATGATTCGAGCTTAATTGTTAAGTAGTTTAGTTGAATTTGGAGATGTTATAATATATGATTGGATTGAGGTCCTTGAGATTATTATGACTGAAATCAGTAGCATTGATGTGTATCTTGAGTTGTTGTTGATTGGTAGTTGGATTGATATGATTTGGAATGGTAAAAATTTGGGAAATCGCATAAACATAGCCGTCGTAATGTCCGATTTACTTTAGACTGTTTTTGCTCTTAACATCAGGACCCGAGAACTCCCTGTTAGGTTTTGACCATTGCCATGATTAGATAGTTCATGTTACGAGCTTCGTTTTGATATGTGGTTCGTTTGAATTCGATGTACGGTTTAGGAGAAACGATCGTTTTATGTAACGGCATTTCGCGACCGAACCATTACCCCTCGCCTTACTTTGAAACCTTGGTTAAGGACTTTAAATGACTATTTGGGGTATGAAACATTTATATAAAGTGGATTAGGCAGTTGGTAAGGTGCTCGCGAAAGAATCGCCTTAAAACTCTTAATGGCTAATTTATTAAAAATGGTGGAGCCGAGGGTACTCGAGCGACTTAAGTGAATCGTTAAGCGCGAAAGTGAACGTTAGGACTCTAAATTGTTAAAGTCTAGTTTCTTATGCGACCGGGGTTTAGTTCCGACTTATATTATTGTTCATAGGTTATCGGACCCACTCTAAGCTTAAGTCTATCCGGGAGCACTCAGGCAAGTTTTCTACCCGTTATACTGTTGTTGTGATGTATATATGTATATGCATTATCTTGTGATAAGTGCATGATTGTTATTAGCAAATTCTTGCGATATATTGGAGCATGTTGATATGATATATAAGCATGCCTGTTTCGTATTCTTGATTTATATATCTATTGGTTCAAATGCTTATTAGTTGCATAATACCTATTCTAGAGATAAGCAGTAGTTGCGTATACCCTGAGTGTTGGGGACCCAAAGGTGAACCATTTTCTTAAACCGAGAGTAGATGTTCCCGAGTATATTATATATATATATATATATATTTATATATATATATATTGATGTAGTTTTCAAAACTATTAATCGAATAAGGTTTATTCGATAACTTTATATTATTTAATGAATATTATTTCGAATATTCATTCGGGGGCTTATGACTCCTTTTATTTTATTTAATGAATATTATTTCGAATATTCATTCGGGGGCTTATGACTCCTTTTATTTTATTTAATGAATATTATTTCGAATATTCATTCGGGGGCTTATGACTGCTTTTATTTTATTTAATGAATATTATTTCGAATATTCATTCGGGGGCTTATGACTCCTTTTTTTATTGAATATTATTCGAATATTCATTCGAGGGCTTATGACTCCTTTTATTTTATTTAATGAATATTATTTCGAATATTCATTCGAGGGCTTATGACTCAGTTTATTTTATTAACTGAATATTATTTGAATATTCATTCGGGGACTTATGACTCAGTTTATATTATTTAATGAATATTATTTGAGTATCCATTTGAGGACCTATGACTCCGATTATTTACTGAAATATATTCTTTATTTTATTAAAGAATAAGGTGTCGATAATCAAACTTATTTTTGATTATTCAAATAAAGATAGTACTTCCGTATAAGTATATCTTTGGTTATTTAATACTCATTTAAAGTATAAGTTTTACAACTTCTACTTCAATTATTTGTATAAAGATTATTCTTTATTGGAATATTATTTAAATAATAATATTCAGATATTTTCTAATATATTGGGACTGATTTACTTTATTAAATCAGCATTACTCCAAACACTCTTTAAAGTGTTTTCGAGTCTTTAAAATGATTTTTAAAAGTTAGAGCGGATCCCAAAACTCATTTTTTTATATATTTAAGATCTTCCTTTTAAAGGGGATTTAAATACTCGCTCAAAACCAGAGGGATCCGGCTCTGTGGTGTATTTTATATTCGCAACAAGGTTGCGGTTTTGGTAAATAAATTGATTACTTACCCAACATTCGGGAAGTAAGTCCATCTATTTGAGTCGGCATAAGCAACATGGGCTCAGTGGGCATCCATGAAAGTGTAAGTGGCTCAGTGGAAGTCCATCAAATGCGTAAGTGGCTGAGTGGCAGTCCATCATAAGGTCCTATTGCGATCAGGGTGATGACCAGTAGGGAATTCGTCCGTTTACTAGTAGAAAAGGTTACTTATTGGTATCTTTGCCTGATCAGCAAGATATCAGGTTTATGCCAAGGTTTTCTCCTTTCCAAAATTCATTGGATATTGCAAGTCTGTTTATAATTTTCATAACAGAGGTTTTCAAGGAGTGTATGAAATGTATATATATATAGGTGTATATATATATATATCGGGACTTAATGAAGTATCTCGTAACTTCATTATTTATAATGATATTTCAAGGATTGAATCTATTCAAGTCTTATCTTGTAGTCTCATCTGGGTGATGAACTTTTGAAACTGATTAAAACTTGAACGGTGGTAGTTCAAGCAGTATTCGGATATAAGTATATTGGAGTATCTTGTAACTTCATCTTTTAAACTTATATCTAGTAAATGATTATCTTGTGCATGTCAAAGATTTTCGGAAAAACGTTGAGATAAGGTTAGATATAGGAGATCACATTGCAACGATATTTTTTACAGTTATAAACTGGAACTCTGTGTATATTATACATGTCAGAGGATTTCAAAGATTGTGAAAAGTATATATATATATATATACTGAATATTTTGTGACTTGGTCGCGTTAAGATATCAGCTTGGTTCATTTCTTCTTGACCAAGACTTTCATGAGTACTATGAGAATGCTCATATATTGTTAATTATTATACATATTATTTCGGTGGGCTTGTTGCTCACCCTTGCTTTCTTCTTTCATCATACAACATCAGATAGACAAGATGAACAGGACCAAGCTCCCAATTCGCGAGCGGATAGGAAACGTTCCGCAGTTTCCTATAGGCGTTGATGTCGCTGTAGCTGAGGTAGGAACTACCAATAGGCTAGGCTTTCAACTTTTGATGTACCAGACTTATGTATCTCTATCAATTGTAATAATGGCAAAAAAATGTAAATTTATTCAAAAACCCTTTTAAGGTGTAATGGCATATAATTTTGGAATAAAATGACTCATGTTATTTTTGGATATTCATCTCTTAGACTATAACTTGTGGTGTGTGTGTTTATTATGGGGTCACAGTACAGAGTAGTTGATTTTTATTAAGATTGGGTGTTATTAAGGGAAATGGAACTCGTGACAACCCGGATCCCCGACCCCGGATTTGGGGGTGTTACAGAAATGGTATGAGAGCTAAGCGTTATAAACCTCAGAGATGATATGACGTTAAAATAATAAGTTCACTAAGATAATAAGAACTCTTGCCAAGTTCATAGTCGGGCTACCTAACGTAGTACTGAGAGTTAAAACCCTTATGGGAACCCTTATAAATATCGTGATAGAAGCGTAGTTCGTTATCGTAGATGGTAGCGGGACTCCGAACCCTGAGGTTGAGGAGCAACAACGTGATGATGTTTTATTACTAATTGGAGATCGGATTGTGGATCCGATAGAGCGTCCTAACGCAGGACCGGATGATGTTCATATTGAGGATGTAGTGGTTGAGGATGTTGTCCTAGATGGGATTGTTGCTGAGGAGGATCTCATGGAGGATCCTAACAAGAATGAATAAAGGACCACTGAGGAATTGATGACCATGGTTAGGGCGACTACCAGAGGTAGGATTGGCCGGTCACTACCAAAGGTTCGTTCAAGTTTGTAAAGATAGTAGCCCCTTTAACGCGGCTTACTCATAAGACTGAGAAGTTCGAATGGACAGAGAAATGTGAGAACAGCTTTTAAGAACTGAAGCAATGATTGGTGACGGCCCCTATGATGGCATTGCCGGATGGAAAAGGAGATTTTGTGATCTGTAGTGACGCTTCGCATAAGGAATTAAGGTGCTTCTTATACAGCACATCAAGGTAATCGTGTACGCGTCAAGACAATTAAGGGAATATAAAATTCGATATCCCCACCCATGAGCTTGGGCTCGTGGCAATAGTTTTGTCCTAAAGATTTGAGGCACTACTTGTATGGAGAGAAGTGCGAGATTTACCTAAGCCATAAGTGCTCTAGTACATTTTCACACAGAAAGAGCTCAACATGCGCCAAATGAGGTGGTTAGAGCTAATCAAGGATTACGATTATGAGATTCTTTATCATTCGGGGAAAGCCAATGTGGTGGCTGATGCCCTTAGTAAAAAGGAGAGACTCAAGATGATAATGTCTTTGAGAGAGTTTATAAGAGGTTTTGAGAAAATGGAAATAGAAGTGAAGGTAACCGAGCCGGTACCGAAAAGCTGTTTGAGATTGCAATACAACCCGAATTATTGGAAAAGAACAGATTGTGCCAGAAAAAGTGATGAATGAAGGCAGAGAGCCAACAAATAGATAAGAGATTAATACCGAGAAAGATGATAAGGGAATAATGAGGTATTCCTCTAGAATTTGGGTTCCAAATGTTCAAGAGCTTAAAGATGAGATCTTAGATAAAAGCTAGTTTGAGGAATAAGATTTAGAGCAAACCCTGAACGTGATAGTCAGGGAGGTCGCCATCAAGATAAAAGGAACCCATAACATGATGAAGTGGAAAATGAGGATTTAAAATATGTAGGAGGACCCCGATTATGGGGAGGAGGAGGGAATGTTCAGACTAAGGAAACAGAAGTCGAGTAAGGAAAGGAGACCCGAGACGGTACTCCTATACAAAAATTTATGGACCTTTCTAGACAGAACTTAGACTATTATCCCCAACCACCACCCTGAGGAAACAATGCGGTGAGAAATTCTTTCACGACCTTTAAGTCGCTAAGCCCTTAGAGTTCCAAGGAACAAGCTAACCCAGTCGAGGCAAAAGCCTGGCTAAAGGAAATATAGGAATCATTTGAGATTCTAAATGATGGACGAATCACAAAAGACTATTTTTGTCACTTACCCTCCTAAGAGAAGGGCCACCATTGGTGAAAGACCAAGAAAGGCACGGAGCCAGAGGTTAGAATAAACTGATTAAAGTTCAGTCAATTGTTTTCGGGAAAGTAATTCCCAAGGTTATGGAGATAGTGTAAAAGCTTTAGAGTCAGAACAAAGGCGGACGAGTATGATGAAATATGAAGCTAAGTTGTAAAAGTTGTCAAGATTCATTCTGATGACAAGAATCCCAGAACGATGTGATGCTTGAAGTCAATGATTAGTGGGTTCATGAAATAATGATAAGAGAAAGGAAAATAAAAAGAAACTGAAGTGGAAAGGAATATAAAGGCAATAGAGTTTGAGGAATGATAAGGGAGTTGGGTATGAGGAAACCCTAAAGACTCATAGCAATAGAAATAGAAAAGTATGTAATCGTCAGGATGAGGGTGATTCACCATGAGTTAAAGTTGATGATTGAAGGAATAAGAGATACATATATTTTATCCCCTGTAAGTTGGGAGGATTTGAGGAAACCTTGAGATAGTTCGAAGGATAAATATTAAGACGTGGATAGACTGAGTGGACAAGGAAGTAAGAAATTAGGAAAATTGGATTAAGAAAGTGACCTTAAAAAATGTGAAGTGTAAGACCGGTGGCTTGATACCCAGGAAGGGAGACGCCAGGTATGAGAGATATCCCAACATTGAGATGACTGTTGAGATAAACAACAAAAGTAAATACGGAATTATTAAGAAGAAGTTCACGTTGAACACGACCAATATCTTCCAGAACATCCTTGTTATCATTACCAAATCAAGCAAGAAAAGTAGATAACCGTAGTTATCTTTTGGAGGCCATATTGATTGACCTCATTTTGAATACAGATGTTATTGTGAAATTAGGCATATACTATCGAGGTGGGAATGATTGAATAAGACACCCTTATCAGGGATATATGACTTGATTTATCCATGGAAGGATGCATGTACCTTTTTAAAGGTGGCATTAAAGATAGAACATCGGTAACTTAAAATGAATCCTAGGGGAATGCATAAAGGTTGGCATTTCACCCTTAATAGGGATAGTATGAGTTTTGACAGTATGAATTGGAAATGATTAAGGTAATAACAACCTTTAAGTATCAGTGGGGAAATTTTTCAGAAACATATAGACAATGGTTCTAGTATTAGTAACGGGTATTTCGATATGCCCTGTATCTAGGGAATACAGGAGGAACGATTCAAGGATAACCTTAGAGGTTTTACAAGGAGAAAGGTAATATTCAAAATTCTCAAGAGTAAAAATGTTGATAAAGGAAATATGACGTAATTATAATGATGCCAAGTGGGGCACGTGTTAAACCACGAAAAAGTATGGATCGAACCAGTAAAGGTCGAAATTGTTCAGGGCCATTAGGGCCTAAGATAAAAGATGTTCTAAGTATGATTGAGAGTCAGTCGTGGCAATGTTCACATCTAATGACTAAGGCAATGACTTATGGAAAAAAATGGTGATTTTTTTTCTTCTCACTAGGACTTAAGAAAAGCTCACATAAGCAGTGATTGAAATGAGGTAGAAATTTTAGTTGGAGGTGGTTAAAATGACATTGATTGTAAAGAAATTTTACTATCAGGAAAGGACAAAGAGGTGGCCTACACTTTAAATGTAAGAGGATAATTATAGGCGCTCGTGCGAGAGGAATACAGTGATGATGGTTGAAGCTGGGAAGGTTGTATTACGGTTCGGAAGATTGACATTCCTTCTGATGACTGTGCAATACTCAACCCTAATAGTAGTTGGGTAAAGGTTTAATTCGTGTAATCACCATGAGCGGGCTATCTATCTTAGAAGGTACTATCTTGAGATAAGCCAGGACCATGTTTCAAGAAGGACTAAACGAACCTTTGAGTTAAGTCTTCTATTGAAGGCATATGATTAAGAAGGGTATTAACCTGCTATCGTTGCTTTGATTGAAACTCTTCTGTAATTTTATCTGCTTCATGTCATGAATGTACGCCAGGATCTGGAGTGTTCTTCATGAATTATGAATGGTTATTATGTTAACTCCTTAGAAGAATTCGATAAGGTAGGTATGGACTTTGTATGGTTAGATATGAAGATTTCATGGAAAATGAATGACTACAGTAGGTCAGTGGTAGACCATAGTAATGCTCCAATGAGTCTATTAATAATGAGACAATGACAACTGTGAGAGTTGTACTGTAATGAATGTTGAGATTGAGTACCACTAATCGGGTCATGGTGATGTATAAGTTATCATTGAATAGACTAATTAAGTAGATTATTTACCTATTGAATATTTATTCCTCCTTATCAATAGAGGGTCGTATGACTATACGAGGAAGATTATGATGTAAGCATAGAATTCTAGTTACGATGATGTCTAGAATGAGATCCCAGATTCGATTTTCAATGTCGAGGGAGTTTCAAAGGTGATTGTGTATAAGCTCGAGGAAGAGCATGGGTCCATAGAATGATGGACGAAATAGCAAAATTATTTAAGCATGTGAAATGTGATGCGATTATACTTGATGTTGATATATATACGTATATGATTTGTTCTCCTATGATAAACCTCTATAGTTCAGAGGTAGATTCCAAGCCAGATATTTTGTGGCAGTATATTTTATATATATACAATTCTCTTTAGTTCGTTCTTTTCTCTCCTTTTCATTTCATATAAGCTGAGAAGAACAACCCTTCCAGAAGGGGAGGTATTGCCGAATGACTATCTATCTGTGTGATAGAAGCCTAGTAGGATACCATCTATTGTTTAATTACTTGTCAAGTACTAAAGGCTGGCCACCTTCTGTACTAACTATGCGATATAACAAGTGTTCATGATCATAGTGATATCTCAATAAATTCTTTTACTTCTATATGAAGGACCAAGCTTTCGAAGATGGAAGCAACTAAAGGAAGTAGTATCAGTACGGTGGTATTCCGATTCTAACGCGTTCGTGATACTAAGGTTGACGTGGTTATTAAAAGGTTATAGAACGCTAACGAGCAAAAGTGTAACCAGTATAGTATTATGTACGGAAGATAGTAATGACTACAAACTGGAAAAGAATGGGTATTGAGAAGCAAAAGCCATAGTGCTAGAAGCAATGATGAGAGTCTGTACAATAGACTTGAATGAATTTAGAATGATCACTTAACGCGGATTGAGTTTTCTTATGAAAATAGATCATATGTCATTATCGAGATGTCGCCTTATAAGATCCTTGAGGGAAGACAATGTCGATCTCCCTTATGATATGATGATGTTGCAGAGCGCAAGATGCTTAGACCAGCAGTGGTCCAAAGGACCAAGGATATAATAGATTTAATTAGAGGACGGATGGTAGTAGCCCAAGATGGGCACACGAAGTATGTTGATTTGATATGAAAGGACAAGGAATAGGAAGTAGGGGACCTAGTGCTATTATAGGTATTCCCTTGGAAAGGATGGATGAGGTTCGGAAAGAAAAGAAAGCTAAGCCCAAGAATTGTTGGACCCTTTGAGGTATTAAGACGTACTGGGAAGTTAGCATATGAGCTAGCCCTACCCCCGAACATGTAGCAAGTTCATAACGTTATCCACGTATCAATATTAAGGAAGTATAATTCGGATGCCAGACAAATAAGGGCATATGAGCGCATAGACATGCAACACGACGTAACCTATATGGAGCAACCAGGAAGGGTTATAGATTGAAAAAGGAACAAGTGCTTAGGAGAAGGGTTATCAAACTATTCAGAGTTTGATGGAAGAACCACAATGTGAGAAAATTTACTTGAGAATTAGAAAGTGCAATGCTAAGAAAGTATCCCTATTCATTTTCTATCTGATTCCGGGACGGAATCCTTTTAAGGAGGGGAGACTGTAATAACCCCAATTTTTGGAATTTTTGAAACCCTTATAAATAGTGTTTCGCTGATTATGCTGAATAAGAAAACTTTTCAGGCCACACTATGTAGGGGCTCTTTTATTGATCTTCTGGGATATTATTAGTACTCTATATGATAAATAAGTGTATGTAAAGATCGTCAGAATCCAAATTCGAACACTTTGATTTTTCCCGAAAATCTACCAGATACAGAAAGAATTGAGTATAAGGTAACAGAATAAAAATGATTTAAATTGAAGGATTAAAAGAGAGGATCATGAAAGGAATATAATGTATTGAGAAAGGTTAAAGAAACCTAAGTAATAAGATCCCGGGTATGATCCCTCAAACGATAAACGAAAACGAAAGTTAAGTGAACCGTATAACAGATCAGCGGTCATTAGGCAAGCAATTAAGAGTTAATCAAGGAGGTTAGGGATGATGATGTCATCAAACCAACAAGAAGAGGACAAGTGTGGAGGGTGACATCACATGATGACCAAAGCATGACATAAAGGAAAGAAGTGTGGTTGATTTATAACCACACAATTTTTTTTCATGGTTAAAAATGATTAAAACAAAACAAAAGTCAACCAACCAAGGCAAATCAAAACAAATCACAAAAAACACAAAAGCTCTTCCCTTTTCTTCATCAAGCTCTCGGCCAAAATAAACACAGAAACTTCAAACTGCCATATCTCCTTCAATACTCACTCAAATGTTGTGTTCTATAGCTCGTTGGAAAGGTATTGAGATGGCCTACAACTCTTGTTCACAAGTGTCGTCTAAATAACCAGGGTAAGACCCTCATTGTTGCAGTTCTTTCAATCGGACTTTTAGAAACTTTAAAGCCTAACTTTGTGTTCTTGATTTCTTTGGAAAGATCAAGCTTGTAGGAGGCTCCATAAGGCTTCCTAGTAACTTTCCACCCTCCAAGAAAGGTATAAATCTTCACACCCTTTAGTAATAAGTTTGAATGTTGAAGTTTGGAGATGGTTTGGATGGATGAGTAGTAATTTGAATGATAAGCATGATCCGAGCTTAATTGTTAAGTAGTTTAGTTGAATTTGGAGATGTTATAATATATGATTGGATTGAGGTTCTTGAGCTTATTATGACTGAAATCAGTAGTATTGATGTGTATCTTGAGTTGTTGTTGATTGGTAGTTGGATTGATATGATTTGGAATGGTAAAAATTTGGGAAATCGCATAAACATAGCCGTCGTAATGTCCGATTTACTTTAGACTGTTTTTGATCTTAACATCAGGACCCGAGAACTCCCTGTTAGGTTTTGACCATTGCCATGATTAGATATTTCATGTTACGAGCTTCGTTTTGATATGTGGTTCGTTTGAATCCGATGTTCGGTTTAGGAGAAACGACCGTTTTATGTAACGGCATTTCGCGACCGAACCATTACCCCTCGCCTTACTTTGAAACCTTGGTTAAGGACTTTAAATGACTATTTGGGGTATAAAATATTTATGTAAAGTGGATTAGGCAGTTGGTAAGGTGTTCGCGAAAGAATCGCCTTAAAACTCTTAATGGCTAATTTATTAAAAATGGTGGAGCCGAGGGTACTCGAACGACTTAAGTGAATCGTTAAGCGCGAAAGCGAACATTAGGACTCTAAATGGTTAAAGTCTAGTTTCTTAAGCGACCGGGGTTTAATTCCGACTTATGTTGTTGTTCATAGGTTATCGGACCCACTCTAAGCTTAAGTCTATCCGGGAGCACTCAGGCAAGTTTTCTACCCGTTATACTGTTGTTGTGATGTATATATGTATATGCATTATCTTGTGATAAGTGCATGATTGTTATTAGCAAATTCTTGCGATATATTGGAGCATGTTGATATGATATATAAGCATGCCTGTTTCGTATTCTTGATTTATATATCTGTTGGTTCAAATGCTTATTACTTGCATAATACCTATTCTAGAGATAAGCAGTAGTTGCGTATATCCTGAGTGTAGGGGACCCAAAGGTGAACCCTTTTCTAAAACCGGGAGTAGATGTTCCCGAGTATATTATATATATATATTTATATATATATATATTGATGTAGTTTTCAAAACTATTAATCGAATAAGGTTTATTCGATAACTTTATATTATTTAATGAATATTATTTCGAATATTTATTCGGGGGCTTATGACTCCTTTTATTTTATTTAATGAATATTATTTCGAATATTCATTCGGGGGCTTATGACTCCTTTTATTTTATTTAATGAATATTATTTCGAATATTCATTCGGGGGCTTATGACTCCTTTTATTTTATTTAATGAATATTATTTCGAATATTCATTCGGGGGCTTATGACTCCTTTTTTTATTGAATATTATTCGAATATTCATTCGAGGGCTTATGACTCCTTTTATTTTATTTAATGAATATTATTTCGAATATTCATTCGAGGGCTTATGACTCAGTTTATTTTATTAACTGAATATTATTTGAATATTCATTCGGGGACTTATGACTCAGTTTATATTATTTAATGAATATTATTTGAGTATCCATTTGAGGACCTATGACTCCGATTATTTACTGAAATATATTCTTTATTTTATTAAAGAATAAGGTGTCGATAATCAAACTTATTTTTGATTATTCAAATAAAGATAGTAATTCCGTATAAGTATATCTTTGGTTATTTAATACTCATTTCAAGTATAAGTTTTACAACTTCTACTTCAATTATTTGTATAAAGATTATTCTTTATTGGAATATTATTTAAATAATAATATTAAGATATTTTCTAATATATTGGGACTGTTTTACTTTATTAAATCAGCATTACTCCAAACACTCTTTAAAGTGTTTTCGAGTCTTTAAAATGATTTTTAAAAGTTAGAGCGGATCCCAAAACTCATTTTTTTATATATTTAAGATCGTCCTTTTAAAGGGGATTTAAATACTCGCTCAAAACCAGAGGGATCCGGCTCTGTGGTGTACTTTATATTCGCAACAAGGTTGCGGTTTCGGTAAATGAATTGATTACTTACCCAACGTTCGGGAAATATGTCCATTTATTTGAGTCGGCATAAGCAACATGGGCTCAGTGGGCGTCCATAAAAGTGTAAGTGGCTCAGTGGGAGTCCATCAAATGCATAAGTGGCTGAGTGGCAGTCCAGCATAAGGTCCTATTGCGACCAGGGTGATGACCAGTGGGGAATTCGTCCGTCTACTAGTAGAAAAGGTTGCTTTTTGGTATCTTTGCCTGATCAACAATATATCAGGTTTATGCCAAGGTTTTCTCCTTTCCAAAATTCATTGGATATTGCAACTCTGTTTATAATTTTCATAACAGAGGTTTTCAAGGAGTGTATGAAATGTATATATATATAGGTGTATATATATATATATCGGGACTTAATGAAGTATCTCGTAACTTTATTATTTATAATGATATTTCAAGGATTGAATCTATTCAAGTCTTATCTTGTAGTCTCATCTGGGTGATGAACTTTTGAAACTGATTATAACTTGAACGGTGGTAGTTCAAGCAGTATTCGGATATAAGTATATTGGAGTATCTTGTAACTTCATCTTTTAAACTTATATCTAGTAAATGATTATCTTGTGCATGTCAAAGATTTTCGGAAAAACGTTGAGACAAGGTTAGATATAGGAGATCACCTTGCAACGATATTTTATACAGTTATAAACTGGAACTCTGTGTAAATTATACATGTCAGAGGATTTCAAAGATTGTGAAAAGTATATATGTATATATATACTGAATATTTTACGACTTGGTCGCGTTAAGATATCAGCTTGGTTCATTTCTTCTTGACCAAGGCTTTCATGAGTACTATGAGAATGCTCATATATTGTTAATTATTATACATATTATTTCGGTGGGCTTGTTGCTCACCCTTGCTTTCTTCTTTCATCACACAACATCAGATAGACAAGATGAACAGGACCAAGCTCCCTATTCGCGAGCGGATAGGAAATGTTCCGCAGTTTCCTATAGGCGTTGATGTCGCTGTAGCTGAGGTAGGAACTACCAATAGGCTAGGCTTTCAACTTTTGATGTACCAGACTTGTGTATCTCTATCAATTGTAATAATGGCAAAGAAATGTAAATTTATTCAGAAACCCTTTGAAGGTGTAATGGCATATAATTTTGGTATAAAATGACTCGTGTTATTTTTGGATATTCATCTCTGAGACTATAACTTGTGGTGTGTGTGTTTATTATGGGGTCACAGTACAGAGTAGTTGATTTTTATTAAGATTGGGTGTTATTAAGGGAAATGGAACTCGTGACAACCCGGATCCCCGACCCCGGATTTGGGGGTGTTACAGAAATGGTATCAGAGCTAAGCGTTATAAACCTCAGAGATGATATGACGTTAAAATAATAAGTTCACTAAGATAATAAGAACTCTTGCCAAGTTCATAGTCGGGCTACCTAACGTAGTACTGACAGTTAAAACCCTTATGGGAACCCTTATAAATATCGTGATAGAAGCGTAGTTCGTTATCGTAGATGGTAGCGGGACTCCGAACCCTGAGGTTGAGGAGCAACAACGCGATGATGTTTTATTACTAATTGGACATCGGATTGTGGATCCGATAGAGCGTCCTAACGCAGGACCGGATGATGTTCATATTGAGGATGTAGTGGTTGAGGATGTTATTCTATATGGGATTGTTGCTGAGGAGGATCTCGTGGAGGATCCTAACAAGAATGAATAAAGGACCACTGAGGAATTGATGACCATGGTTAGGGCGACTACCAGAGGTAGGATTGGCCGATCACTACAAGAGGTTCGTTCAAGTTTGTAAAGATAGTAGCCCCTTTAACGCGGCTTACTCATAAGACTGAGAAGTTCGAATGGACAGAGAAATGCGAGAACAGCTTTTAAGAACTGAAGCAATGATTGGTGACGGCCCCTATGATGGCATTGCCGGATGGAAAAGGAGATTTTGTGATCTATAGTGACGCTTCGCATAAGGAATTAAGGTGCTTCTTATACAGCACATCAAGGTAATCGTGTACGCGTCAAGACAATTAAGGGAATATAAAATTCGATATTCCCACCCATGAGCTTGGGCTCGTGGCAATAGTTTTGCCCTAAAGATTTGAGGCACTACTTGTATGGAGAGAAGTGCGAGATTTACCTAAGCCATAAGTGCTCTAATACATTTTCACGCAGAAAGAGCTCAACATGCGCCAAATGAGGTGGTTAGAGCTAATCAAGGATTACGATTATGAGATTCTTTATCATTCGGGGAAAGCCAATGTGGTGGCTGATGCCCTTAGTAAAAAGGAGAGACTCAAGATGATAATGTCTTTGAGAGAGTTTATAAGAGGTTTTGAGAAAATGGAAATAGAAGTGAAATTAACCGGAGCCGGTACCAAAAAGCTGTTTGAGATTGCAATACAGCCTGAATTATTGGAAAAGAACAGATTGTGCCAGAAAAATGATGAATAAAGGCAGAGAGCCAACAAATAGATAAGAGATTAATACCGAGAAAGATGATAAGGGAATAATGAGGTATTCCTACAGAATTTGGGTTCCAAATGTTCAGGAGCTTAAAGATGAGATCTTAGATGAAAGCTAGTTTGAGGAATAAGATTTAGAGCAAACCCTGAACGTGATAGTCAGGGAGGTCGCCATCAAGATAGAAGGAACCATAATTTGATGAAGTGGAAAATGAGGATTTAATATATGTAGGAGGACCCCGATTATGGGGAGGAGGAGGGAATGTTCAGACTAAGGAAACAGAAGTCGAGTAAGGAAAGGATATAGGAATCATTTGAGATTCTAAATGATGGATATAGGAATCATTTGAGATTCTAAATGATGGACGAATCACAAAAGACTATATTTGTCACTTACCCTCCTAAGAGAAGGGCCACCACTGGTGAAAGACCAAGAAAGGCACGGAGCCAGAGGTTAGAATAAACTGATTAAAGTTCAGTCAATTGTTTTCGGGAAAGTAATTCCCAAGGTTATGGAGATAGTGTAAAAGCTTTAGAGTCAGAACAAAGGCGGACGAGTATGATGAAATATGAAGCTAAGTTGTAAAAGTTGTCAAGATTCATTCTGATGACAAGAATCCCAGAACGATGTGATGCTTGAAGTCAATGATTAGTGGGTTCATGAAATAATGATAAGAGAAAGGAAAATAAAAAGAAACTGAAGTGGAAAGGAATATAAAGGCAATAGAGTTTGGGGAATGATAAGGGAGTTGGGTATGAGGAAACCCTAAAGACTCGTAGCAATAGAAATAGAAAAGTATGTAATCGTCAGGATGAGGGTGATTCACCATGAGTTAAAGTTGATGATTGAAGGAATAAGAGATACATATATTTTATCCCCTGTAAGTTGGGAGGATTTGAGGAAACCTTGAGATAGTTCGAAGGATAAATATTAAGACGTGGATAGACTGAGTGGACAAGGAAGTAAGAAATTAGGAAAATTGGATGAAGGAAGTGACCTTCAAAAATGTGAAGTGTAAGACCGGTGGCTTGATACCCAGGAAGGGAGACGCCAGGTATGAGAGATATCCCAACATTGAGATGACTGTTGAGATAAACAACAAAAGTAAATACGGAATTATTAAGAAGAAGTTCACGTTGAACACGACCAATATCTTCCAGAACATCCTTGTTATCATTACCAAATCAAGCAAGAAAAGTAGATAACCGTAGTTATCTTTTGGAGGCCATATTGATTGACCTCATTTTGAATACAGATGTTATTGTGAAATTAGGCATATACTATCAAGGTGGGAATGATTGAATAAGATACCCTTATCAGGGATATATGACTTGATTTATCCATGGAAGGATGCATGTACCTTTTTAAAGGTGGCATTAAAGATAGAACATCGGTAACTTAAAATGAATCCTAGGGGAATGCATACAGGTTGGCATTTCACCCTTAATAGGGATAGTATGAGTTTTGACAGTATGAATTGGAAAGGATTAAGGTTATAACAACCTTTAAGTATCAGTGGGGAAATTTTTTAGAAACATATAGACAATGGTTCTAGTATTAGTAAAGGGTATTTCGATATGCCCTGTATCTAGGGAATACAAGAGGAACGATTCAAGGATAACCTTAGAGGTTTTACAAGGAGAAAGGTAATATTCAAAATTCTCAAGAGTAAAAATGTTGATAAAAGAAATATGACGTAATTATAATGATGCCAAGTGGGGCACGTGTTAAACCACGAGAAAGTATGGATCGAACCAGTAAAGGTCGAAATTGTTCAGGGCCATTAGGGCCTAAGATAAAAGATGTTCTAAGTATGATTGAGAGTCAGTCGTGGCAATGTTCACATCTAATGACTAAGGCAATGACTTATGGAAAAAAAATGGTGATTTTTTTTCTTCTCACCAGGACTTAAGAAAAGCATTTTCACATAAGCAGTGATTGAAATGAGGTAGAAATTTTAGTTGGAGGTGGTTAAAATGACATTGATTGTAAGGAAATTTTACTATCAGGAAAGGCCAAAGAGGTGGCCGACACTTTAAATGTAAGAGGATAATTATAGGCGCTCGTGCGAGAGGAATACAGTGATGATGGTTGAAGCCGGGAAGGTTGTATTACGGTTCAGAAGATTGACATTCCTTCTGATGACTGTGCAATACTCAACCGTAATAGTAGTTGGGTAAAGGTTTAATTCTTGTAATCGCCATGAGCGGGCTATCTATCTTAGAAGGTACTATCTTGAGATAAGCCAGGACCATGTTTTAAGAAGGACTAAACGAACCTTTGAGTTAAGTCTTCTATTGAAGGCATATGATTAAAAAGGGTATTAACCTGCTATCGTTGCTTTGACTGAAACTCTTCTGCAATTTTATCTACTTCATGTCATGAATGTACGCCAGGATCTGGAGTGTTCTTCATGAATTATGAATGGTGATTATGTTAACTCCTTAGAAGAATTCGATAAGGTAGGTATGGACTTTGTATGGTTAGATATGAAGATTTCATGGAAAATGAATGACTACAGTAGGTCAGTGGTAGACCATAGTAATGCTCCAATGAGTCTATTAATAATGAGACAATGACAACTGTGAGAGTTGTACTGTAATGAATGTTGAGATTGAGTACCACTAATCGGGTCATGGTGATGTATAAGTTATCATTGAATAGACTAATTAAGTAGATTATTTACCTATTGAATATTTATTCCTCCTTATCAATAGAGGGTCGTATGACTATACGAGGAAGGTTGCGATGTAAGCATAGAATTCTAGTAACGATGATGTCTAGAATGAGATCCCAGATTCGATTTTCAATGTCGAGGGAGTTTCAAAGGTGATTGTGTATAAGCTGGAGGAAGAGCATAGGTCCATAGAATGATGGACTGAATAGCAAAAATATTTAAGCATGTGAAATGCGATGCGATAATACTTGATGTTGATATATATACGTATATGATTTGTTCTCCTATGACAAACCTCTATAGTTCAGAGGTAGATTCCAAGCCAGATATTTTGTGGCAGTATATTTTATATATATACAATTCTCTTCAGTTCGTTCTTTTCTCTCCTTTTCATTTCATATAAGTTGAGAAGAACAACCCTTCCAGAAGGGGAGGTATTGCCGAATGACTATCTATCTGTGTGATAGAAGCCTAGTAGGATACCATCTATTGTTTAATTGCTTGTCAAGTACTAAAGGCTGGCCACCTTCTGTACTAACTATGTGATATAACAAGTGTTCATGATCATAGTGATATCTCAATAAATTCTTTTACTTCTATATGAAGGACCAAGCTTTCGAAGATGGAAGCAACTAAAGGAAGTAGTATCAGTACGGTGGTATTCCGATTCTAACGCGTTCGTGATACTAAGGTTGACGTGGTTATTAAAAGGTTATAGAACGCTAACGAGCAAAAGTGTAACCAGTATAGTATTATGTACGAAAGATAGTAATGACTACAAACTGGAAAAGAATGGGTATTGAGAAGCAAAAGCCATAGTGCTAGAAGCTATGATGAGAGTCTGTGCAATAGACTTGAATGAATTTAGAATGATCACTTAACGCGGATTGAGTTTTCTTATGAAAATAGATCATATGTCATTATCGAGATGTCGCCTTATAAGATCCTTGAGGGAAGACAATGTCGATCTCCCTTATGATATGATGATATTGCAGAGCGCAAGATGCTTAGACCAGCAGTGGTCCAAAGGACCAAGGATATAATAGATTTAATTAGAGGACGGCTGGTAGTAGCCCAAGATGGGCACACGAAGTATGTTGATTTGATATGAAAGGAAAAGGAATAGGAAGTAGGGGACCTAGTGCTGTTATAGGTATTCCCTTGGAAAGGATGGATGAGGTTCGGAAAGAAAAGAAAGCTAAGCCCACGAATTGTTGGACCCTTGGAGGTATTAAGACGTACTGGGAAGTTAGCATATGAGCTAGCCCTACCCCCGAACATGTAGCAAGTTCATAACGTGTTCCACGTATCAATATTAAGGAAGTATAATTCGGATGCCAGACAAATAAGGGCATATGAGCGCATAGACATGCAACACGACGTAACATATATGGAGCAACCAGGAAGGGTTATAGATTGAAAAAGGAACAAGTGCTTAGGAGAAGGGTTATCAAACTATTCAGAGTTTGATGGAAGAACCACAATGTGGGAAAATTTACTTGAGAATTAGAAAGTGCAATACTAAGAAAGTATCCTTATTCATTTTCTATCTGATTCCAGGACGGAATCCTTTTAAGGAGGGGAGACTGTAATAACCCCAATTTTTGGAATTTTTGAAACCCTTATGAATATTGTTTTGCTGATTATGCTGAATAAGAAAACTTTTCATGCCACACTATGTAGGGGCTCTTTTATTGATCTTCTGGGATATTATTAGTGCTCTATATGATAAATAAGTGTATGTAAAGATCGTCAGAATCCAAATTCGAACACTTTGATTTTTCCCGAAAATCTACCAGATACAGAAAGAATTGAGTATAAGGTAATAGAATAAAAACGATTTAAATTGAAGGATTAAAAGAAAGGATCATGAAAGGAATATAATGTATTGAGAAAGGTTAAAGAAACCTAAGTAATAAGATCCCGGATATGATCCCTCAAACGATAAACGAAAACGAAAGTTAAGCGAACCGTATAACAGATCAGCGATCATTAGGCAAGCAATTAAGAGTTAATCAAGGAGGTTAGGGATGATGATGTCATCAAACCAACAAGAAGAGGACAAGTGTGGAGGGTGACATCACATGATGACCAAAGCATGACATAAAGGAAAGAAGTGTGGTTGATTTATAACCACACAATTTTTTTTCATGGTTAAAAATGATTAAAACAAAACAAAAGTCAACCAACCAAGGCAAATCAAAACAAATCACAAAAAACACAAAAGCTCTCCCCTTTTCTTCATCAAGCTCTCGGCCAAAATAAATACAGCAACTTCAAACTGCCATATCTCCTTCAATACTCACTCAAATGTTGTGTTCTATAGCTCGTTGGAAAGGTATTGAGATGGCCTACAACTCTTGTTCACAAGTCTCGTCCAAATAAGCAGGGTAAGACCCTCAGTTTTACAATTCTTTCAATCGGACTTTTAGAAACTTTAAAGCCTAACTTTGTGTTCTTGATTTCTTTGGAAAGATCAAGCTTGTAGGAGGCTCCATAAGGCTTCCTAGTAACTTTCCACCCTCCACAAAAGGTATAAATCTTCACACCCTTTAGTAATAAGTTTGAATGTTGAAGTTTGGAGATGGTTTGGATGGATGAGTAGTAATTTGAATGATAAGCATGATTCGAGCTTAATTGTTAAGTAGTTTAGTTGAATTTGGAGATGTTATAATATATGATTGGATTGAGTTCCTTGAGCTTATTATGACTGAAATCAGTAGCATTGATGTGTATCTTGAGTTGTTGTTGATTGGTAGTTGGATTGATATGATTTGGAATGGTAAAAATTTGGGAAATCGCGTAAACATAGCCGTCATAATGTCCGATTTACTTTAGACTATTTTTGCTCTTAACATCAGGACCCGAGAACTACCGGTTAGGTTTTTACCATTGCCATTATTAGATAGTTCATGTTACGAGCTTCGTTTTGATATGTGGTTCATTTGAATCCGATGTACGGTTTAGGAGAAACGACCGTTTTATGTAACGACATTTCGGGACCGAACCATTACCCCCCGCCTTACTTTGAAACCTTGGTTAAGGACTTTAAATGACTATTTGGGGTATGAAACATTTATGTAAAGTGGATTAGGCAGTTGGTAAGGTGCTCGCGAAAGAATCTCCTTAAAACTCTTAATGGCTAATTTATTAAAAATGGTGGAGCCGAGGGTACTCGAGCGACTTAAGTGAATCGTTAAGCGCGAAAGCGAACGTTAGGACTCTAAATGGTTAAAGTCTAGTTTCTTAAGCGACCGGGGTTTAATTCCGACTTATGTTGTTATTCATAGTTTATCGGACCCACTCTAAGCTTAAGTCTATCCGGGAGCACTCAGGCAAGTTTTCTACCCGTTATACTGTTGTTGTGATGTATATATGTATATGAATTATCTTGTGATAAGTGCATGATTGTTATTAGCAAATTCTTGTGATATATTGGAGCATGTTGATATGATATATATGCATGCCTGTTTCGTATTCTTGATTTATATATCTGTTGGTTCAAATGCTTATTAGTTTCATAATACCTATTCTAGAGATAAGCAGTAGTTGCGTATACCCTGAGTGTAGGGGACCCAAAGGTGAACCCTTTTCTAAAACCGGGAGTAGATGTTCCCGAGTATATTATATATATATATTGATGTAGTTTTCAAAACTATTAATCGAATAAGGTTTATTCGATAACTTTATATTATTTAATGAATATTATTTCGAATATTCATTCGGGGGCTTATGACTCCTTTTATTTTATTTAATGAATATTATTTCGAATATTCATTCGGGGGCTTATGACTCCTTTTATTTTATTTAATGAATATTATTTCGAATATTCATTCGGGGGCTTATGACTCCTTTTTTTATTGAATATTATTCGAATATTCATTCGAGGGCTTATGACTCCTTTTATTTTATTTAATGAATATTATTTCGAATATTCATTCGAGGGCTTATGACTCAGTTTATTTTATTAACTGAATATTATTTGAATATTCATTCGGGGACTTATGACTCAGTTTATATTATTTAATGAATATTATTTGAATATCCATTTGAGGACCTATGACTCCGATTATTTACTGAAATATATTCTTTATTTTATTAAAGAATAAGGTGTCGATAATCAAACTTATTTTTGATTATTCAAATAAAGATAGTACTTTCGTATAAGTATATATTTGGTTATTTAATACTCATTTCAAGTATAAGTTTTACAACTTCTACTTTAATTATTTGTATAAAGATTATTCTTTATTGGAATATTTTTTAAATAATAATATTAAGATATTTTCTAATATATTGGGACTGATTTACTTTATTAAATCAGCATTACTCCAAACACTCTTTAAAGTGTTTTCGAGTCTTTAAAATGATTTTTAAATGTTAGAGCGGATCCCAAAACTCATTTTTTTATATATTTAAGATCTTCCTTTTAAAGGGGATTTAAATACTCGCTCAAAACCAGAGGGATCCGGCTCTGTGGTGTATTTTATATTCACAACAAGGTTGCGGTTTTGGTAAATGAATTGATTACTTACCCAACGTTCGGGAAGTAAGTCCATCTATTTGAGTCGGCATAAGCAACATGGGCTCAGTGGGCGTCCATGAAAGTGTAAGTGGCTCAGTGGGAGTCCATCAAATGCGTAAGTGGCTAAGTGGCAGTCCAACATAAGGTCCTATTGCGACCAGGGTGATGACCAGTGGGGAATTCGTCCGTCTACTAGTAGAAAAGGTTACTTATTGGTATCTTTGCCTGATCAGCAAGAAATCAGGTTTATGCCAAGGTTTTCTCCTTTCCAAAATTCATTGGATATTGCAACTCTGTTTATAATTTTCATAACAGAGGTTTTCAAGGAGTGTTTGAAATGTATATATAGGTATATATATATATATCGGGACTTAATGAAGTATCTCGTAACTTCATTATTTATAATGGTATTTCAAGGATTGAATCTATTCAAGTCTTATCTTGTAGTCTCATCTAGGTGATGAACTTTTGAAACTGATTATAACTTGAACGGTGGTAGTTCAAGCAGTATTCGGATATAAGTATATTGGAGTATCTTGTAACTTCATCTTTTAAACTTATATCTAGTAAATGATTATCTTGTGCATGTCAAAGATTTTCGGAAAAATGTTGAAACAAGGTTAGATATAGGAGATCACCTTGCAACGATATTTTATACAGTTATAAACTGGAACTCTGTGTATATTATACATGTCAGAGGATTTCAAAGATTGTGAAAAGTATATATGTATATATACTGAATATTTTGCGACTTGGTCGCGTTAAGATATCAACTTGGTTCATTTCTTCTTGACCAAGACTTTCATGAGTACTATGAGAATGCTCATATATTGTTAATTATTATACATATTATTTCGGTGGGCTTGTTGCTCACCCTTGCTTTCTTCTTTCATCACACAACATCAGATAGAAAAGATGAATAGGACCAAGCTCCCAATTCGCGAGCGGATAGGAAACGTTCCGCAGTTTCCTATAGGCGTTGATGTCGCTGTAGCTGAGGTAGGAACTACCAATGGGCTAGGCTTTCAACTTTTGATGTACCAGACTTATGTATCTCTATCAATTGTAATAATGGCAAAGAAATGTAAATTTATTCAGAAACCCTTTTAAGGTGTAATGGCATATAATTTTGGAATAAAATGACTCGTGTTATTTTTGAATATTCATCTCTGAGACTATAACTTGTGGTGTGTGTGTTTATTATGGGGTCACAGTACAGAGCAGTTGATTTTTATTAAGATTGGGTGTTATTAAGGGAAATGGAACTCGTGACAACCCGGATCCCCGACCCCGGATTTGGGGGTGTTACATACTGTCATGTATACCAGCCTCAAACCCTTATATTTCTTTCAAAGCACTATCACATGAATGTGATATACTTGCCTCTCCCATAGCAGGGTCATTGGCAATTGTACTCCCAACTTCAATTGTTAGAGCAATTTCAGCCAGGGTTTTGAGGGGAGTTGTTCCTGGGATAGGAACCTCCAATTGAATTGGAGAGGATTTAGATGGCTCCCCCTCAAGAGTACTACCCTCATACCTAACAACCTGTGAAGGCCGATTTGCACATGAAAGTGCATTTATAACATCCATGGGGTCTTCAGTAAAAACTGATGAATCCCCCATGGTTTTGATGGTGTCATCAAGGTCTACCTTAGCTAGTAGCCTCTCACCATCTGAATATAGTGTCTGGGTGGTGAGCAAGGTTGCTTGAACGAAGTCACTTGAGTTAGTTTGCACTTGAGAATTGGATTCAAGTGCTTTAGGTAGAGAATAAATTTGTGAGATTAGAAGTTATTGCTCAGTAATGAGTGTTGGCAGCTCCCCCTGAATGGATGAGGGAGCTTCAAAAGATGTGCTCTCACCGTGTGTGCCATCCTTATTTCTTCTACCATACACTTGGATTTGATCAAGGGCAGGCTGTGCAGACTCTATACAGGATGCATTTGGGTGAATGCTCTTTTCAATAGACACAACCTGTTGAGAGGATGTATCTAGAGTCTGTTTAATCCCTATATTTACAACTGCATCCTTTTGAGAGGATGCAGAGGTGGCTTGAGTGGCCAGCTTAGATTTCTTACTCTTCTTTGATCTTTTGACCAATGGTGACTCAGTCTCTGTTTGTTCCTCACCACTCTCATGCATAACTGTTAAGGTTACCCTCTTTCTCTTCTTTTTACTCACCACATCCTTTTGAGAAGATGAGGTGGTTGGTTTCCTAGCTACTACATGATTTGAAGAAATTGTTTTAGCTTGGGAAGGTCCCTGTGGGTGTTCTTGTGTTTGTACTTCCACAGGTTCAGGGACCATGGTTGTGTTAGTTTGTGCATTAAATCTCATCTCTGACATTGGGTAAGGGTAAGTTCTAAATCTCTTCATCATATATGGAGTGATTTTCAGACACACATTTACCTTGTTCTTTGTAGTAAGTGAGCCAAATATTATTTTGGACACTTACTTATAGTTTCCAATTTTAATGTTATTTATACCATTTAATAAGTTTATGTCTGTTACTCTATTATTTAAAGTAGACATAATGAATCTAGGAAATAATATTTCCTTACCTCTAGTAGATAGGGGCATTGTCAGCCTGGTTGCAAGTTATTCCAGGATCAATAGACCAACATTCAAGTGTCTGTTGTGGGCTATTGAGTACACCAGCTTTTGCACCACACTTGAAATGTTGTCATACCCTGTCTTCCTGCATGTGAAGGCCCTCACCATAGAATCAAAGACAAAGGACCACTCCTTCCTTAAATTGGTCATGTTCAAGCTTGACAAGTTGATTCTTCCACCATAATTTATGAATTCCATAAACTCAGTCAGGAGTTGGCACCTCCACCAGATTTGCAGTTGGCAGCCCCAAAGCTTTATTCACATCTTGTTCATTAAACTCTATTTGTTAGCCTCTAATTATGCAGGTTACCACCATAGAGAGAGAGTTATCATTCATATCTGTCCTCACTTCTGCTGTTGTCCAAAATTCATGCAGAACATCCAGATACAGAACAGGGTTAGCAGTCAAAGCTCCTGAAAGGTAATATTTAGACAAAAGTTTCAAAAACCCCCTGAAATTGTCAGGAGCTTGGTTAGCATCAGTAAAAGTGAGGTAATTTGTTCCTTTTTCTGGAATAGTATCTCTTATAATATTGAGTGCCATTGTTGATTGATGAGAGTGAATGAGTAAGATTTTTTTTTGAGAAAGGAGTAAAAATGAGAGAGAAATCGGTTTTGGATTGAAAAGCTAGGTCACTTGAGTTCTCGAAAATGTAAGTATGTATATGTATCGAGAAGTCTGGGTATTTATAGTAAAAGTTAATGACTTGTCGAGAAGTCAAAAATAGACGTTTGGCATATACTTATCAAGAAGTCATTTTGAAATGAGAGACATATCGATAAGTCATTTTATTTATTTTTGTAGAAAATAAATAAAGATTGACTTATTGAGATGTGAAATAAATACCCAGTTTGTCCAAAGTGGACTAAAAAGTTTCTAATTTTTATTTGAATAAATTCAAAATAAAATCATAATATTTCTGCCAAGAGTATTTTACCAAAATAATTTATTGGATTAAATTATTTCAGTTTTAAGTTATTGATAAGTCTAAAAATAATACTTTTTTATCGCAGGTCACCTTGTCGAGAATTCACTCGAGAAGTAAGTAAATTGACTTGTTGAGAACTCATTCTAGAAGTCTTAAAATGACTTGTCGATAAGTCAATTAGACTTATCGAGAACTCGGTTCTCTATATACTCCTGATTAATTTAATTCTGACCTGTGTTAATTTTACATATTAAGAATGTAAATTAACAACTGAGCATTTTACTTAGAATTTGGAAAATTCCAAGTTGAATTTTTATTTTTGAAGAATAAATATGCGGAGATTTCTGAAATATTCATACTTCATATTTCAGTTAATTTCTAATAAAATCAAATTAATTTTGATTTACTGGAAATTAATCTGCTGCAATACATTAACTGAGTTATTTCCTTAGGATGAAGAATTTAGCATTCCAATATCACATATAAGTCTAGTGAAAGTAGCTTCATCCAAAGGTTTAGTAAAAATGTCAGCTAATTTTTTCTCTGTTGGAATAAAAATAAGCTCAATGGTACCATTTGCAGCATGTTCTCTAATAAAATGGTACCTTACATCATTGTGTTTTGTCCTAGAATGATTAACTGGATTAGCCACAATAGATGTAGCACTAGTATTGTCACACATAATAGGAATTTTGTGTAACACTAGGCCATAGTCCATTAGCTGATTTCTAATCCAAAGCACTTGAGCACAACAACTTGCAGCAGCTATGTATTCTGCTTTAGTTGTGGAAGTTGACACATATTGTTGTTTCTTGCTATGCCAGGATACAAGTCTTTGTCCAAGAAACTGACAGTTCTCAATTGTACTCTTTATGTTCACCCTGCATCCAGCAAAATCTGCATTTGTGTATCCAACAGCTTCAAAACCAGTTCCCTTAGGATACCATAATCCCAAGTTAGGAGTCACCTTCAAGTATCTGAAAATTCTTTTAACAGCCATCAAATGTGATTCTTTTGGATTGGCATGAAATCTCGCACAAAGACATGTTACAAACATTATGTCTGGTCTATTTGCAGTCATGTAAAGCAATGATCCAATCATTCCTCTATATCTTGAAATATCTACACTTTTTCCTTTTCTGTCTTCATCCAACTTTGTTGCTGTAGACATAAGTGTAGAAGCAGGTGAACAATCAACCATACCAAATTTCTTTAATAAATCCTTGACATACTTAGTTTGGCTGATGAAGATTCCATCATTTCTTTGACTAACTTGAAGTCCAAGAAAGAAACTTAATCCCCCCATCATGCTCATTTTATATTCACTCTGCATAAGCTTAGAAAATTTTTGGCACAACTTTTCATTTGTAGAGCCAAAGATAATGTCATCCACATAGATCTGGACTAAAATCATGTCATCACCATGGTTTTTATAGAAGAGAGTCTTGTCTATGGTACCTCTAGTAAAACCATGCTTAAGCAAGAATTCTGACAATGTATCATACCAGGCTCTAGGTGTCTGCTTTAATCCATATAGAGCCTTGAGTAACTTGTAAACAAAATTTGGAAATTTTGGATCTTCAAAGCCAGGTGGCTGTTGCACATACACTTCTTCTTCTAACTCACCATTTAGGAAGGCACTGTTAACATCCATTTGATACACTTTGAAATTTGAGTGTGTAGCAAATGCTAGAAAAATTCTTATTGCTTCAAGTCTTACAACTGGAGTAAAAGTTTCATCATAATCAATTCCTTCTTCCTATGAGTAGCCCTTTACAATCTGGCTTGCTTTGTTTCTGGTAACCACACCATTTTCATCCATATTGTTCCTGAACACCCACTTTGTTCCAATTACACTTCTATTCTTTGATGAGAGAACTAACTCACAAACTTTATTTCTTTCAAACTGATTAAGCTCCTCTTACATAGCAGATATCCAATTAGGGTCCATTAGAGCTTGTTCAGTTTTCTTGGGCTCAACTTGAGAGAGAAGGCTTGCATGTAGGAACTCATTAGCAGTTGTACTTCTAGTCCTTACACCAGCATTTGGATCACCAATTATTGTATTTGGGTAGTGACTTCTATCCCATTTTCTGGTTTGAGTTTGTTGACTGGTGCATTCATCATTTTCTCCATTATTGGTATGATTTGTAGATTCTTCTTCTCTTTCTCCCCCTGAGTTTGTACTGTCAAAATCAGGTGTTTGAGATGAGCTTCCATTTTCATGATTCTATTATCCTGTAGATTCTTCATTTATTATTTGTTGTGCATTGTCTTCACCTTCTTCATCAGAATCACTGTTGATGTTTAGATTTTCAAATACAAGGGCTTCAGCTTCATTTTTATCAAGACATTCCAAGCCTGGACATTTGTCATCATCAAAAGTCACATATGTGCTTTCCATGATTTTCTTTTGATCAACCACATAAACCTTGTAGGCAGTTCTCTCCAATGAATATCCCAAAATAATTGCTTGAAAAACTTTTGAGTCAAATTTTCCCACATATTCAGAGTTATCTTTTAGAATGTAACACTTGCTTCCAAACACATGAAGATGCTTTACTGTAGGCTTTCTTTTAGACATGATTGAGTAGGGTGATTTGCCATGCATTTTGTCTGCAATTTGGCTAACACTGAGAAGATTCACTTCAAGACCAGCTACCAGTGCTACATCATCAATGACAACATTTCCATAAACAATCTTGTCATATCCCATTGTGAATCCTTTGCTATTGTCTCCAAAGGTCACCACACATCCCGCTCTTGCAATCTACGCTCTATCGGTATCCAGACGAATGCTTGAACTCAAGGATTGAATGTGTACTAGCACAAACTCATTTCTTCTCGCTCTCTCCATCTTCTCCCTTGGTGGCTAGGGTTTTAGTAAAAGTCTTGCTTACAAAATCAGCCACACAAGAGATATTATATAGAGAGTATAATAAGAATTATAAATCTTAACTAATTAGGAGTTATTATTAATTCGAAATTCCTATTTGTATAATAATTAAGTCGCACTTAATTATTTAACAAATGAATTTTATAATTAATATTAGTAAATTCGAATATCAATATTTATCTAATTAATTAAGTCATACTCAATTAATATTATAAATAATTCGAATTACTTTAATATAATTTAAATCCAATTTAAATTAAATAATCCTTCAAGCATTCTTAGTGTGTGACCCTATAGGTTATTATTACGTTGGCAATGAATTTTAAATCTAATTTAAAATCGTAAACAATGAGCGGCATCTAGTAATACATCATTGTTATCCAAGTAATAATAATTGAATCGGTGATCGATTAAACCTTTCGTGAATAACGTACAATATAATATAATCCATTTAACCAAATATTATAGAATTGCATATCATATTCCAAGGATATTTTTTAATCTAAAATTTATATCGCAATAAATTAAGAATTAATAAATTATAAAGAGAAAAATTGATAGAACATAAACATTAATAATCCTAATGTCTTAAACTAAAATATCATAGTGTTGTCTCTAGGGCACAAACACTAACAATTACGATAGTCTATCTGAGCATCATGCTTAGATAACCAATCCATTCCTGAAATAACGTCAAACTCTCCTAACTTAAATGGTATCAGATCCACACAAAACTTATTACCAGAAATTTCAATCTCATAATTTACACAAACTTGATTAACAGATACACGTTCTTGATTGGCTAATTCTACAGTCATTATTTCAGTTAAACACTCCACCGGATAATTTAGCTTATTAACAAAATCCTGAGAAATAAACGATCGAGTTGCCCCCGAATCTATTAATACTTTGGCATAGGGGTGAGCAAACAAAAACCGAAAAATCGAAACCGGACAGAAAAACTGAAAAACCGCACCGAAAAAACCAAAACCGAAGAAAACCGAAGAAAACCGTAACCAAACCGAACCGATAGAACGGTTTGGTAATGGTTATGGTTTTTCCCTTATAACCGAACCGAAAAACCGAACCATTTATATAATATAATAAAATATAAAAAAATAAAATATTAGATGATTATATACAGTGCATTATTGACTATATGCTAAGATAATGCATACAGAAACTAATGTTTTTTTCTTTTGCTTTTTTGCTGTAAACTAACCTCTGGCCCCTGAAGAAATTCTATGCAACATCTTCTTCATAAATAGCTTATATATTTTAGCAGAAAAAAATGAAAAGACCTACAATTCCATGGATGTGTGTTGTCAATATACAATCCAAACCCTATAGTTTTATGTTAACTGAAACTTTACCCCTGTAAATTTATATTAATTTTCTTTTATGTTATAATAATTTTAAGTTTTTTACAAAATTTGTACAAAATTTTTTAATTAATTAAAAACCGAAAAAACCGAAACTGATTCACGGTTAACTGAAGTGAAAAAAACCGTTATGAACGGTTCAGTTACGGTTAATAGCTAGAAACCAAACCGAACCGACATGCACGGTTTGGTAACGGTTTCGGTAAAAACTGAGCCGAACCGAACCGTGCACACCCCTGCTTTGGCACATAAAGAATTCACATTAAGCATACCTGCCACGACATTCAACTTGTTACAAACTCCTCCATGTTTCTTCTCACATACCTGACAATCTGGAAAAGTTAACCTTAGCTAATTTGGCTGGTTCACATTGGCTGGACGGTTGCCTTGACCTCCTTCGCCTGCATTTTATTTCTTGAAATTAAAATTTCTCCCTGGCTGAAACTTGCCTTTCTTTTGGTTGAAATTTGGAAACTTCCCTGCTTGGGTCTGACCTTCAGTTCCTTCAAACTTTCTTTTCTTACTCTCCTTCTCCTTTTGTGATATTTCACTCTCCGTCTCTGCAATCATGGCCTTCTATACAACTCTTGCATAGGTATCCAATTCAAATATGGCTACCTTCCCTCTGATCCATGGCTTTAAACCTTGCTGAAATCTCTTAGCTTTCTTCCTATCCGTATCATCCACATATGATGGTACAAACCTTGACAATTCCTCAAACTTACTTTCATAATCAGCTACCGACATATTCCCTTGCATTAGTTCCAAGAACTTCAACTCCATTTGATCTTGAACAAACTGAGGAACATACTTCTCTAGAAACAATTCTCTGAATCTCTCCGAAGTAATAGCATCTATACCTTCCAATGTCTTCACAGTTTCCCACCAGTAGGTGGCTTCATTCTTCAAATAATAACTTGCAAACTCAACCTTCTGTTCCTCCTTTACCTTAACCAAAGCAAATGACTTCTCTATTTCCTTTAACCAAACACTTGCTTCAATTGGATCTAAAGAACCTTTGAATTCCGGTGGATTCACTGCTTGAAAAGTCTTAAAAGTTACCTGAGGGTTAGTTTGTCTTTGTTGTTGTTGGGTCAGGTTGAGGGTCTGTTGAGCCAAGATATGAAGAATCTGGGCTACTGTTGGGTCTATGGGACCTGGATTTGCATTCTGGTTGTTATTGTCTTGGTTTTTGTTGTTGGTTTCTTCATTCTGGTTGGTAGAACGGGTATTTCTTCTGGGAGGCATTTTCTGTATAGAATCAAACAACTTATTTTGCCTTCAAATCAAATCCTTTTTATGAAAAGTTTTTGTAAAACAAAAATATCTCTTTTTGAAAACATTTATAACAGTAGAACTAAGTAAATTGCATGCTTCTTTACAGAATTTAAACAGTTAAGGGGATAGGGTACATGGTATCACAAGAGTTATAACTGGTACAATAAATAAAGTAAAATAGAACAGGTGCAATAGCGTAAATGAGAATGCTGGAAAAGAAAAGGTACTGATATATATAGATCAAAGTTTTGGTATTACAAGCGTGAAAATGTTTCAAAAGTAAAAGCAAAAGGGTACAACAGGCCTACACACTACTCAGCAGATCTAGTCTATAAATACAAGCCAAAAGTCTACTGATAGACACTACACACTAATGTACATAATAAAACAACCACAACTCTAGCTCAGCATCTCTGACTCTGCATCTTTGTCTCTAGCTCATGGCAAATCTGGACCTCCAATCTCTTCAAGCTCCTCTAAAACCCACTTAGCCCACTCCACAAGAAAGTCAGGGGTAATATCCTCATGAGTATCCTCAGTTATCTTCACAGCAGCCGCTCTCCGAAACACCTGAATCCTCTCTCTGAGCCGCCTCTCTCCACTCCCAATATCCCTGGTACGTATAATATGTAGTAACTCCCGAATCTGTCCCTGTAGATGTCGATGCTCCATAAGACAAGCCTCAAACTGATGGTAAGGAACAGGGTGCGGAGAAAACTGAAAAGGTACACCCGTAACTGAATGCCCAGTAGAATCTGAACCAGCAGGTCGGGGGTTCTCGGATAGGTGGCCTCATACTAGGAGGTGGAATAGTCCGCAGTGGTACAACCTTTGTCACAACAAGAGGTAGTATAGCCAACACCGGTGGAATAACATGATGCGGATCAGCTGACGGTCCTCCTACTGAAGGCTCTAAATGATCAGATGGTACCGGAATGATAGAATCTGCCATCTCTGCTATCTGAGATCATATCGCAAGAATAAGAATCTCGAATCACCTCACGAATCATACTAATACCTATTATTCAATCGCACTCAACCTCTCGACGTTCTATCTTTCTATTCTTACTTCTAATTCTAACCCTCTACTCATTCCCGACAATCTGGGCTTGTGTCAGTGACTTATAACCTGTAGCTCTAATACCAAACCTGTGGCGCCCTCCAAACCCGGGTCAGAAGTTTGGGGTCCACAACAACCACACACACAATATATATATATATACCTGCTTATAACAATAATAAAGATAATAATAATAATATGCAGTGACCCTACTTACCAACATACACGGATCGCAACAGGTTTAAGTTTGCACACAAGCCACACACACACACACACTTATATTACAAACGCCCAAATCCCAACTATTCAAACCTACAACTGAATATTAAGCGTTCTTACAAACTCCCAAATATAACTATTATAAAAGTCTTCAGCTAGCTTAATCTGCTTAACCTGCAATCCTAGCTCGTGCACTTGGTTGGGGATCCTCGTTACGAACAGATTCCTTCTTAACTGGAAAAGAACATAAACAGAATCGCACAAATGAGCCAACTAGCTCAGTAAGTCATATTGACAATACTGAGATTAAACAATGATCAAGTGAAATGATTTAAGGTATCAAATGTATGGCTAAGCAATGATTTAGAATTGGATATTAACTTTTCATTTTAAAAACCAAGGTTAGGCTGCTGATTAGTCACGCACTAACCCCGAGCAAGGCACACAGCTCTGCTATAATTAATGGATCCAAGGCATACATTGGCCTAATATGACCATCAATCTGGTCTGACCACGAATCTGGTCCGACCACGAATCTGGTGCCCATTTAATAAAATAATCCAATTCTATAATAATAACAGGATAAAATAATGTAAAGTAATAAACAGAATTATAAACAACATGAAGTGCCAAGTATAAGATGGTTCTCAATCTTCACAAAGGAACAACATGGTAAATAAAAAGATTGACTATCAAATAGTATAAAGGTTTGAGTGTTTAACAATCTCGGTTCGGTGATTAGTATTTAGTTTGTATGTATTTGTGAAGTAGTATCGTATATCTGTGGTTCGTGTTTGGGTGTTCAACAATCAATGGTTCAGAAAGAATAAGACTTATGGCTCAAAGATCAATAACTGGAATCAAGGTTTAGGGTTCAATACTTCAAAGCACTTGCAATATAAAACAAAACTATCAATCATTCACAACATATCTTGAGAAGGTTCAGAACACATGATGTTAGTCCCTTAACAATATAGCAAGAATTACAGAAGGGGGTTGAATGGAATTCTTGAACCTTTTTCTTGAAATAAAAATGTTCAACTCGAATATAGATATAAGTGTTTTGATAGCACAATACGGAATAGAAACTTAATTGAATCAAAACATAAGTAATTAAAAATAAGAGTCTTTAAAAACTTTCTGGTGGATTTAAACAATTCCACCAGAGATATATATATTATATATCGAGAGGACTCTGTGTGCAAGAATGCTTACAGCTGCTTACAAATCGAACTACTGAGAATACAGGGAAATGCTAAGAATTCTGCTTACAAAGATTTCTCTATTTTGTATCTCAGCTATCTTCTTTTATTTGCTACGTTCTTGGTTTATATATTACCAAGATTACAAAGTCAAAAAGACTAAATAAATATAAAAACTATCCGTCTTAAGCTTTGCTACTTTTCATTCCTAATTACCCAGTTAATGGGCTTCCACAATAGATTTGTATACATTTCGACGGTTGTGCTCAGTTTTCACTGTTCAACTGCTGTTTGAATTCTTTATATGATCATCCGTTGGACTTTATGAATATCCGTTGGATATATGATCATCCGTCAACTTTCTGAATCATCCGTTGATGGCTTCATTGATCATCCTTCGACTGCTATATTAAACATCCGTTAATAGTCATTTGATCATCCGTCGATGGCTTTGTTAATCATCCGTCGGTAGCTATTTTGGCACTTGACTTCATTTCACTTATGCAGAATTACAAGACATCATTTATATACAATTAATCAACCTATTCTGTATATCTAGTTAAAGTCAACATGACTTATAGGCTACTACACAATCTATACAAAGATGTATACATAACTGTGCTACAGACTCAATATTACATAAGCTACTCATTTGATGGATAATAAGTTAACATCCGTCGGGACTATAATGAGTTATCCGTCGGGACTATAATTCTTATCCATCGAGTGCTACATTATTTCACTAAGTAAAATATACTTAGATGTTTTGTTTATAAAATCATCAAGTACACAACATATGCACAACAATCTCCCCCAATTTATGTTTACTGGAATTATAGCCATAAATTAAGAGATACTTGATGATAACAAAACATCCAAAACATACAGCTTTAAAGATAAGCAGATAATACTGAAAGTGTTTCAATTAATCAAAATGTACAAAGTTTGGCTCACAGTCATTTCAAGATGCTCCTCTAGCCTGAGCAGATTTTTCTAGTTTCTTGAAGGTCTGGATCTTCTTCCAAGCTTCCTGTTGTTTTCATCAATCTGATTTTGGAGCTGCATGTGGAATTCCTATTCATCAGATTCTGAGAGATCTAGCTTCTCTTGCATTTCCAAGAGAGACTCATTGCTAGAGATACTCAATTGGTCTTCTAACCTGAAGAATCTTCTCACACCTTTGTCATCTATGAACTCCATCAGCCAGTAGGGCCTTAGATGCACTCTTCTCCCTGTGTATGGGATGATTAGAGTCATTGGGAGTGCATCTTTAGCTCTAATACTCCTTAGTTCTTCAATCTTCTTCAATACTAGTCTTCTTGTAGTTACATTGAACCCAAATTTCTTCTTGAAGGATGAATAAACTTTAATTAGTACAACTTGGCTTTCTTGAAGAATCCTGTGAAGTGGCCACACAATCTCCTTTCCTCCTTTATACTTGAACACTAACCTTTCAGGTAGGTTTCTGTATGCATCAATTCCCCTCACTTCATCTAGTTCATCCATATAGAGGTTTAGATCAGAAAATTCCTTGATGTCACACAAGTACAAGTAGTCTCCCCTGTTAACTTTGGGTTGAACTTTAACCACTGATTTGGATTTGAGAGGTGACAGCTTCACTTTCTTGAGTGCCCTTGACTTTGTCCTTTTTGGCTTGCTAAGGATTGGTAAACTGAAGTCAGGAATTGGTATTTTATCCCACTCTATTGGCTCATCCTTAGGCACAATAGGTTCACCATGAATATTCCTGTAGGGATCCACCACCCTTATATCTTCAAATACCACAGAGGGCTTTGATGCTTGAGTTGTAACTGGTGTGGGTACCTTAGGAAATTGATCTTCCAATCCTTTGTCAACATTATCCAGTTTCCTTTTTGTTCTTCTAGACAATTCTTTCTTTCTTGGAGATTTCTTCTGTTCTTCAATTTTCTTCTTTGATTCAGCAGCTTCAGATGGTTGAGAGGGAATTTGTTGAGATGAATTCACAGCCTGTAGTTTGGCCAAGATAGCAATCTGCTCTTTCTTTTGTTTAGTCTTCTTTGCATCTAGAGCAGCTTGCTTCTTTTCCTTCTTTAATCTGGCTTTTTCTTCTCTCTTTGATTGAGCAAATTGTGGATGTCCATCTACCACACAAATTTCCTTTCCATTTCTGAATATCTTAGCAATTCTCCTTTTTGAAGCTGAATCAGCTGGATCTTTATAGAAGACAATTGATCTTGACAGAAGCTTCTTCTCATCAGGCTTGGGTGTCTCATACACAGTGTTCAAGGGGTTCTTTAAAGATGATTTTGGATAGTTTGCCCTTGGTTTAAGAATTATTTCAGCCTTTGTAGACTTGATGCATGAAGATTGTCCTCTTTCCAGATAATTCATGCTCATCTCATTCACACTGATTTGCTTGAGTTGAGAGTGATGGATGGCTGACTTAACTGGCTCCTTAACAAGTTCAAACTTTTTATGTATCTCCTCATCAATCTTATCCCAGTTGATCAAACTCAACTTTCCTTTCTCAGCAACTTTCAAATTTGCTGCTGCTGCTTTAATTAGATCTATACCATCTGCAACTGGTGGCTTGGAGACAGTAATTGAAGGTACAATTACTTTGCTGATTTGAACTTGAAGTTTCTCCCCCTCACTTGGTTCTCTCTCCCCCTTTTTGTTATCATCAAGTTGAGGAGTTAGGCCTTGTGCTTTAGCCAGTTGCATGAGAAGATTTGTCTGAGACTGTTGATTTTGAAGAAGGGTAGCCACTGAATTCTCAATAATTTGAACTCTATCTTCCAGCTTGGCCAGCTTCTTTTCAGAATCTAATTCTCTCTTCAGTCTCAGTAATAGATCCTGCATAGTACCATATGGCATGATTGAATCCAGCTTATCAGAATTGTAGGTCTTCAAGTCAGCTATATCCTTTTTGAGTTCATCCACACTCAGATTCTGTCTTAATTGATGGATCTTCATGAGATGTAGAGAGTCTAGGTGAGCTTGAAGAATAGCCTTGGTACCAGCATTTGAAGTTTCCTGAAGGGCCTTTTGAATAGGCATAACCTGCTTAACCAAAGATACACCAAATTGTCCTGGTGTAGATTCCTTTGTCCATGCCCATTCTGGTAAATTTGGAACATAACTTGGGCTTTCATCTCCCCCTAAGTTCATGCTTCCATCCAAAGAACCAGAGTCATCATCATTAGAATTTACTTCAAATTCTTCAGATGGCTCACCAGCTTGAGAAGGCATCCTATTGACAGCAGCTTTATCTCTTTGAAGAGATTATGAAGTGTGTACTAAGTTTAAAGTCTGTTCTGCCTCCACATTACCCTGAGCAGCCAACAGTTGATAGGCTGGCACAGGGTGAGTAAAAGTGTCAGCATCCAAGGAAATGTTATCAATTACAGCTTTGTAATGTTGCTGAAATTGTCTTTCCTTTTCAGCATCATCCACAATCATTGACTCACTAGCAATGGCTGGATCCACCCTTATAGCTTATGTACCTGCTTTTCTCTCATAATCTCTCTTTTGTTGCATCAGGGTCTCACCCTGGCTCCCCACCCTCACACCCTCACCTTCACCTACTAAGGTGGGACTCCTCTCACTCACTTTTGCCAATCCTGAAAAAATGGATTGCTGATTTTCACTCTTTTCCTCTCCTTTTTCCTGGGAGCAACCCAGCCTCTCACTCAATACACTCTCCTCTCTCAGTCCTAAGAGTGACTGTACAACCACTAAATCTTCTGCACTTGAAATAATTGAGGTTTGAAGTTGTGCAGAGATACTCGACAGATAAGTGATATCCGTCGAGTGAGTGGTAATGCTATCCGACGGATAACTGCTGTTAAGCTTATCCGTCGGGATACAATCACTACTCGACGGATGAGCAATATCCATCGAGAGAGTAGAAATGAATGAGGTGGGAAGAGAAACTATTGTTGACTCTGTGTTGATTGAAGATATTTGGGGCACATATGTCACAATAGAATCTGAAAGAATTGGCAAGTGAGCCAACAAATCATCTAAAAGATGATGCTCACTTGCACTAGATTTTGGCTTCCCCAACAGAGTTAAAGAAGGGGAATCAGGAATTAAAGTGTTTATCAAATCCACTTCCAGAGAGTTTGTTGGTGAGTATGGTGTTTCAGATGCTTCTATTATTAGAGATTTTGTCTGTGACTCCACATTTATTGGAGCTACATCAAACTGAATTTGAGAGAGTGCAGGGACTGTGTCTTTAGCACCAGTTTGCACTGTGTGTGTGCCCTATGCATCCCCAAAGGTCATAGATTTCTTATTTCTTGTGTAAGTTTGGGGTGAGATTGTGTCCCTAACCCTTTTGGCCAGTGCTCTTGGCTGAGAGCTTTGTTAAATAACTGCATCCTTTTGGGAGGATGTAGCTAGAAGTGAGCTTTTATCCTTTTTAAGCACTGCAATTTGTTGGGAAACTGCAGTGTGGCTAGGCTGGGATTCACTCAACTCTCCATCCTTATTCTTGGGGTTTCTTTGATGTTCACCCCTTCCCTCACCTGACTTTCCCTCCTTCACACTCCCCTCTTTTGGTTTTGTGGATTTTACAACTGGTATCTTTTGAGAGATACCAGAGGGGGTTTTCTTTGATTTAGATTTGGAAATTGTAGAGGGTTTGGAGGCTTTGGTAGGCAACTATTTGGTCATTGGCACAGTTGCCATAGCTATTCCTGAAGTCAAAGAAATAATGGAGGTTGGAATAGTTGTAGGGATGGATGAACTTACCTCCACTTACCTGAGGTGCCTGCATTACAGGAAAGTAGAACATTGGCACATCCCTGTGATGGTTGGCCCTGTTCAGATCTGCAATTATCCTCCTCTCTTGAACCCAACAATCAAGTTTGTTGTTAGGGTTCTCAAGAACTATTTCTTCACAGAGGTGGTTAGCCAATAACATAAAAAATCTGGCATAATAAACATTCTTCCCTCTTTTATTTAGCTCTCCTAATTTGTATCCTAACTCAAACATGATAAGGTCACTGAAGTTGTAAAATTTATCTGTAACTAGCATGTATAGCATGTTAAGCATGGAAATATTCACTGAATCAAAATTACTGATTTTTCCAGAGAAGACCTTAGTAACTACATCACACATGAAACTCCATTCCTTCCTAAGACCCATTCTCCTAATATCACTCATTTTAGAAGTGGAAAGTGCATATGAATGGAATTAAGCATATTGATAATATCAGTGTCAGTGTGTGGTGAAGTCACATTGTTATCAGGTATTTTGAAACATGCTTTTATCACATCACTATTGGTACAAAATTCTTTACCTTTGATAGTTACAGTGATGGTCTTGTCAGTAGAGTTGTATATAGCAGTGGTCCACATCTCTTCAACCACTTCACAGAAGATTGTGGGTGATTCCAGCATGGCGTAATTGAGCTTGCAATTCTTCACGAAGTCCATCATCTTGTGGTAGTCCTCTGATTGCTGAATACCCTTATTGACCAATGCAGTAAAATTGTTCTTCTCATAAATGAACCCAGTTTGAGACATAATCTTTACTACAGGTGCCATTGTTAGAGAATGAAAGCTTGAAGAGAAGGAAGGTAATTACTTGAGAGAGAATGGAATTAGAGCAGTTGAATTTGAGAATGATAAAAGAGAACAATTGCAATAAAATAAGCTTTTATACTATCTCAAAAATAACTGATAAAAATAATAAAGTAAAGTAAATTAACCAATAGAAATCGCCTAAAATAGCCGTTTAAAATTAAACTGTAAAAATTCCACCCATTATCCGTCATGTAATGCTTACAAACTGTAAGTATACTCGATGGATAATGTTCAGGGAATTAACGGCTGAGATTTAGACAATTCGACAGATGAGGATAAACTGATATCCGTCGAGACATAAAGTATTCCAGAAAAATAATTGACTTTTATTAGCAAGTAGTATATCGACGGATGACTAAACTCGATGGATAAGGGTCATCCGTTGAGATGCAAATTTTGACTTAGCCAAAATTTCATCCAAGATTTAAAGATCAATTGAATTTCTGGCTGCATTACAACTTGCAACATAACTCAGATAAATTTAAGAGTAATTAAGCATACCTAACTCACTTACCAACCTTGAAAAGGTGGATTCATCCATTGGCTTGGTAAAGATATCTGCAAGATGCTTCTCTCTTGGAACAAAATGTAATTCCACAGTACCATTCATTACATGTTCCCTTATGAAATGGTACTTGATGTCTATGTGCTTTGTCCTTGAATGTTGCACTGGATTTTCAGTGATGGCAATTGCACTTGTGTTATCACAGAAAATAGGAATCCTTTCAACTTGCAAACCATAGTCTAGCAATTGATTTTTCATCCATAAAATCTGTGCACAGCAACTGCTAGCAGCAATATATTCAGCTTCAGCTGTAGAAGTAGAAACTGAATTTTGCTTTTTACTGAACCAGGACACAAGCTTGTTTCCTAGAAATTGACAGGTTCCTATTGTGCTCTTTCTATCAATTCTACAACCTGCATAATCTGCATCTGAATAACCAGTTAGATCAAAGCCAGAATCTCTAGGGTACCAAATGCCAAATTTTGGTGTTCCCTTCAGATATCTGAAAATTCTTTTAATAGCTATCAAGTGAGATTCTCTAGGATCAGCCTGAAATCTAGCACATAAACATGTAGCAAATATTATATCTAGCCTACTAGCTGTTAAGTACAGAAGTGAGCCAACCATGCCTCTATAACTTGAAATATCCACAGACTTTTCAGTCGTGTTTAGTTCAAGCTTAGTTGCAGTGGCCATGAGAGTTTTTACAGATGTGCAATCCATTAGATCAAACTTCTTTAAAAGATCAAAAATATATTTAGTTTGACTAATGAATATTCCATCACTAACTTGCTTAACTTGCAAACCAAGAAAGTAAGTTAGTTCTCCCATCATACTCATTTTATACTTACTTTGCATCAATTTGGCAAACTTTTTGCAAAGTTTCTCATCTGTAGAGCCAAAAATAATATCATCTACATAAATTTGAATAAGTATACTAGAGCCATTAACATTTCTGAAAAATAAAGTTTTATCTACAGTACCTCTTGTGAAATGATTTTCCAAAAGGAACTTTCATAAAGTGTCATACCAGGCTCTAGGTGCTTGCTTCAGTCCATAAAGTGCTTTCAGAAGATAATAGACATATTCTGGAAAATTTGGATCTTCAAAACCAGGAGGTTGACTAACATACACTTCTTCCTCCAAATCTCCATTTAGAAAGGCACTTTTGACATCCATTTGATAGACCTTGAAATTGGCATGGGCTGCATAGGCTAAGAAGATTCTGATGGCTTCAAGTCTTGCAATAGGAGCAAAAGTTTTATCAAAATCTATTCCTTCTTGCTGACAATAACCCTTAGCAACCAATGTAGCTTTATTCCTGATTACTATGCCATTTTCATCCATCTTGTTTCTGAATACCCACTTGGTGTCTATTTGATTCTTTCCTTTAGGCTTGGGTACCAGCTTCCATATATTATTCCTTTCAAATTGGTTTAGCTCCTCCTGCATAGCTAAGATCCAATCAGGATCCAACAAAGCTTCTTCTACCTTCTTTGGTTCTTCCTTTGATAGAAAGCTGCTGTATAGACATTCTTCCTGAGTTGCTCTTCTTGTTTGAACTCTAGAAGAAACATCACCAATGATAAGCTCAAAGGGGTGATCTTTTTTCCATTTTCTTTGCTGAGGTAGATTAGCTCTAGATGAAGAGACCTCATGATTGTCTTGATGTGTGATTGAGTTTTGATTGCTAGAAACCCCCCCTGAGTTTGTGGATCTTTAATTTGAGAAAGGAGAATTTTCTGTAGGTGATCTGTCTTGACCTCCTGCTCCTTTTGATAACCTGACGGATGGTGAATTTTGAGTACCGACGGATGAGGCAGGTTGTCTTCCGACGGATAACACAGATTTCCTTCCGACGGATGAAGCATTATGCAACTCGACGGATGTTGAGTTTTATGCTTCATTGGTGGTAGATTTGTCTGCATTATCCTTAGACACTGTTTCTTGATCACTCTCATCATCACTGTCATCACTAACCATCTCCACATTGTCGAATTTGAGGCTCTCATGGTAATCTCCATCTTCCAGTCCTTCAATCTTTTTATCATCAAACACAACATGTATAGATTCCATAACAATGTTGGTTCTTAGATTATAGACTCATATGCTTTACCAACAACATATCCAACAAAAATTCCTTCATCTGCTTTAGCATCAAACTTCCTATTTTGATCAGTTTGATTTCTCAGGATATAGCATTTGCAGCCAAAGACATGAAGAAAGTTTAGAGTTGGCTTCTTGTTCTTAAACAATTGATAGGGAGTCATGCATCTTGCTTGATTAATCAGAGAAATGTTCTGAGTGTAGCATGCAGTATTTACAGCTTCGGCCCAGAAATATGTTGGTAGTTTAGATTCTTCAAGCATTGTCCTTGCAACTTCAAAAAGTGATATGTTCTTCCTTTCCACTACTCCATTCTGTTGTGGAGTCCTTGCTGCTGAAAACTCATGCAGTATCCCATTTTCTTCACAAAATGCTCTCATGACAGAATTCTTAAACTCTATTCCATTGTCACTCCTGATTCTTCTAACTTTGAAATCAGGATGATTGTGACTTGCCTTATGTGATTGATGATGATTTCACTAGCCTCATCTTTAGACTTTAGAAAATATGTCCAAGAGAACTTTGAGAAATCATCTACAATTACTAGGCAAAATCTTTTCCTAGAGATGGACAATACATTGACTGGTCCAAACAAATCCATGTGAAGCAGTTGTAAAGGCTCTTCAATTGCCGAATCAAGTTTCTTCCTGAATGATGCTTTGATCTGCTTCCCTTTTTGGCAGGCATCACACAGTCCATCCTTTGAAAACTCCACTAGAGGAATACCTCTTACCAGTTCTTTCTTTACCAGCTCATTCATGGTCTTCAAGTTTAAATGAGATAGCTTCTTGTGCCATAGCCAACTTTCATCCTGACTTGCTTTACTGAGAAGACAAGTTACAGATTCTGCTTTAGTTGAGTTAAAATCAGCTAGGTACACATTTCCTCCTCTCACACCAGTGAGAACCACTTTGTTGCTTTAATTATTAGTCACAACACAGGCTTCTTTGTTGAAGGATACTGAATTTCCTTTGTCACAAAGCTGGCTGATACTCAACAGATTGTGTTTGAGACCATCCACTAAGGCAACCTCCTCAATGATGACATTGTCTTTTGAAATCAAGCCATATCCCACAGTATAACCCTAGTTGTCATCTCCAAAAGTAATACTTGGGCCAGCTCTCTCCTTAAACTCTGTGAGCAAGGTAGAATCACCAGTCATGTGTCTTGAACAACCACTGTCCAAGTACCAAAGATTCCTTCTGTTTCCCTGCACACATCAAAATCAAATCAAATTGATTTTGGTACCCAAGTTTCATTGGGTCCTGCCTTGTTAGCTTTCTTCTTCTGTTTCTTAGGTCTTAACTCATTTGACTTAAGAATTTCAGATTCTTCCTTAGTCATTTGGGTTGGGCCTTTGAAACTGTTTAATGCAACAGAATTATCATGCATATTATGGCTAACAGGAAATGGCATGCTTGGTGTAAACATGTTATTCAAGTAAGGCATGCTAAATGGCATTTGAGGCATACTGTATGCAGCATAATATGGATTAGGTGCAAATGGCATATTAGCAAAGTGTACATTCATGTTCTGTGTAGGCATATCATTAACAGGCATGGGAGGCATTGCATTCATGTTAGGAAATTGAGACTGAACAGACATGGGAGTAGGCATGGCAGATTTGCAATTAACAAACAAATGGTTTACACTACCACACTTGGCACAGATTTTTCTAAGAGCATATTTATCAGGTGTGTAGTTATTGTATTTGTTAATCCTTACTTTACCATTCCTGTTGTTTTTCCTTTTAGTCTCTGTTTTTATCTCAATTTTCTCAAGTCTGTCACTTAACTGTTTGACAGTCATGTGACCAACATTAGCCCTTTTTCCTTTCTTAACTTGACTTGACTCTCCTGAAACAAAGTTCTTGGAAACAGACCCATACTTCTCATTTAGCTTGATTAGTTTGGCTTTGCTAATGGGCTTGCTCACAGCCGACAGATGAGGATTTTCATCTTTCGACGGATAACACTTTTTGTTATCCGACGGATAGTCCTCATCATCCGTCGAGTCTACATCTGTCAGCAAACCATCTACCAAATTAGGTTCTAGTTTCTCTTTGCTCTTTTTCCAGGCTTCATCACAAAAAGACTCAATTCCTTGAACTTTGGTGATTTGAGTATGGACATCCCTGAATGTTTTCCATGCTTTAATCACCTCTTGTTCATGCTCGAGCTGCTTCTTTAAAATCTCTTCCTTTTTCAAGGACTCAGTTAATTCCTCCTTGGCAATCTTACACTCAATCCTTAGTTTCTCAAAATCAACAAACTGAGACTCAAGCACATTATTCCTCTCACTTAAAAATAAGTTTTTTTCTTTGATTTTAGCATTTTCTTTAGTGAGCGACTTAAGTGTAACACACAAATGATATAATTCTGTAGACATGTCATTTATGGCATCATTACACTCAGCTTTAGATAAATGTGCAAGGTTTGTAGTAATTACCTGATTGCTTGAGAAACTTGTCTCTGTTTTATCAGACTTGGCCATTAGGGCTAGATTGACATAGCTGACATCTTCATCTTCACCCAAACCATATGCTGCCCAGTCATTCTCTTGTGTAATAAAAGCCCTTTCCTTTTGTTTGAGTAGATCAAAGTATTTTTGCTTATAATCCACAGACTCAAACCTTTTCTTACTGGAATCTGACTTTCTACACTCATTTGCAAAATGCCCTGCCAAGCCACATTTGAAACATTTGAATTTTGACTAATCCACCATGTTTCTATTTGGCTTGGCTGCTCCAAAGTTCTTTTTAAAATTGAGCTTGGCAAATCTCCTGGAAAGAAATGCTAGGTGCTCATCAATGTCCTCCATATCATCTTGACTCAATGAATCTTCACTTTCTACTGCAAGCCCCTTACCCTTGCTTTCACAGACCTTAGAATTTGACTCAACAGCTTCCATCTTCACTTCCTTCTCCTTTTCCAAATCAGCAACTAGTGCAATGGATCCTCCTTTCTTCTTTCCTCTCTCCATCCTTTCATCCTGCTCTATCTCAAGCTCATAGGTCTTCAGGATGCCATACAGTCTCTCCAAAGTAAACTCTTTATAATCTTGTGAGTTTCTTAATGAGACTGTCATTGGTTTCCATTCCTTTGGAAGAGATCTAAGGAATTTCAGATTAGAGTCTTTAGTCTGATAGACTCTTCCATGCAACTTAAGAGCATTCAATAGTTTTTGGAATCTACTAAAAATGTCAGTGAGTGACTCAGTTTCCTCATTGTGAAAATGCTCATATTGCTGAATCAAGAGCTGCATTTTATTTTCTCTAACTTTCTCGGTGCCATCACAGATTATCTGTATAGTATCCCAGACTTCCTTGGCAGTTTTGCAGTTAATAATGTTGTCAAACATGTCTGCATCAACTCCATTGAACAGAATGTTCATGGCCTTTTTATCCTTCCTGACTTGTTCAATGTCAGGATCAGACCATTCGTGCCTTGGCTTGGGAACTGGTGGCTCATTTCCTGTTATAGCTCTCATTGGAACATGATGACCTCTTTCTATGCAGTCCACATAGGCCTCATCTTGAGAAAGCATATGAAGATGCATCTTTACCTTCCAATTATGGTAATTATCTTTATCTAGAAAAGGAATCTTGACTCCAACGTCTTTCTTGTTCATCTTGCTGAATTGTTTTGATCTTTAAACTCTTTGTAGATTAAGAGCTTGCTCTGATACCAATTGTTAGTCCCTTAACAATATAGCAAGAATTACAGAAGGGGGGTTGAATGGAATTCTTGAACCTTTTTCTTGAAAAAAAAATGTTCAACTCGAATATAGATATAAGTGTTTTGATTAGCACAATGCGGAATAGAAACTTAATTGAATCAAAATATAAGTAATTAAAAACAATAGTCTTTAAAAACTTTCTGGTGGATTTAAACAATTCCACCAGAGATATATATATTATATATCGAGAGGACTCTGTGTGCAAGAATGCTCACAGCTGCTTATAAATCGAACTACTGAGAATACAGGGAAATGCTAAGAATTCTGCTTACAAAGATTTCTCTATTTTGTATCTCAGCTATCTTCTTTTATTTGCTACGTTCTTGGTTTATATATTACCAAGATTACAAAGTCAAAAAGACTAAATAAATATAAAAACTATCAGTCTTAAGCTTTGCTACTTTTCATTCCTAATTACCCAGTTAATGGGCTTCCACAATAGATTTGTATACATCTCGACGGCTGTGCTCAGTTTTCACTGTTCTACTGCTGTTTGAATTCTTTATATGATCATCCATTGGACTTTATGAATATCCGTTGGATATATGATCATCCATCGACTTTCTGAATCATCCGTTGATGGCTTCATTGATCATCCGTCGACTGCTATATTAAACATCCGTTGATAGTCATTTGATCATCCATCGATGGCTTTGTTAATCATCCGTCGGTAGCTATTTTGGCACTTGACTTCATTTCACTTATGCAGAATTATAAGACATCATTTATATATAATTAATCAACCTATTCTGCATATCTAGTTAAAGTTAACATGACTTATAGGCTACTACAGAATCTATACAAAGATGTATACAGAACTGTGCTACAGACTCATTATTACATAAGCTACTCACTCGATGGATAATAAGTTAACATCCGTCGGGACTATAATGAGTTATCCGTCGAGACTATAATTCTTATCCGTCGAGTGCTACATTATTTCACTAAGTAAAATCTACTTAGATGTTTTGTTTATGAAATCATCAAGTACACAAGATATGCACAACACATGCCTTGTCTTATCTCGCTAACACTTCACTGGCTTTCGATCACTATCTCTTATTCCTTGACTACTTGCTTCCCTTTCCTACGCCTGGCTTCTTCTGTTCAAACACCATAAGTATCTATCAATACGAATCTCACTTGACTCTATACTGTATAAGCTTCTATCTACCCTTCGTTTCACCCAAATCCGATTTACGGATGGAAATTTACGATTAAAACAGTCAAACGATACACGTATACACATATAACACATCAATAAGTTCACATATGGCACATAACACATACAATATTCAATAAAAATACTTTTTCAAAGAGGATTTGATGTTAAAATGATTTTTCAGAGATTTAATATGAATTTTTGAATATTTTTCGGGATTAAAACGGGTCGTTGAATCATTTTAAAACAATAAACAGGGTTCGATTGCCCGAATCTGACTTTAAAATCATTTTATAGTAATTACCGAGCCTTGAAAATATTTTAAAATAATATTTTAAAACTCGAAACTATTTTTTAAAAAATTTAAATCAAATAAATAATTAAATCTAATTAAATAATTAATTAAAATTAATTAACAATTAATTAAATCAATTAATCAATTAATTTTTGAATTAACTGACCAATTAACTAATTAATTATTAACTAAAATTAATTAACTAATTAATTCAGATTTATTTTTGAATTAAAAATAATTTTTAGAATTAAAATAATAATTTTTAGGATTTTTAATAATTAAAAACAAAATTTTATAATCAAAATAAATAACAAATATGATTTTTAAATATTTTTAAAACAGGAATCCTAAATATGAAAATTCTGGAAACCTTGGGAACTAAACTGTATCATTTTCGAAAGTACAGTGGCCTGTGCAATTTTTGCAAACCCCGTCGTCGACTCGCCGGAGATTGGCCGGAGAACACGAGTCCGGCCACCTCAGGCCACCAAACTCTCCAGAATTAAAGTATGGTTACAAGGAACATGTACGAGCAATCAAAACACACAACCCTTTCCAGAATCAGCCGAAAAATGATCAAGAAACTCATCGTCTCCGGCGAGTTTTGTTTGCTTCAATTTGAGCAAATCAAGAATCGTCTGTTGATGTACTATACATGAATCGTTTGCAAATTCAACCAGGATCACGATGCAATCAACAAAAACATCTAATAACCCCTGGGGAAGAAACCCCCAAATTTCAATTAAAAACATTCATACGGGTTATAAATCCTAATTTTGAAATTCGAAATTAAAACACAGATTTGAGCATGTTATTGAACTCCAAATCAGTCATATAATATATCAAAATCATCAGGAAGAAAAGCTCTACAACATGCAATCATCAAATCATACAAACAATCCCTCGAACAAAATTTATATTTTAAATCAAATTAATTCAAAAATAAATAAAAATATAGAAAATAAACCTTTGATTCTGCAGTTAAACAAGCTCTGCAATCTGAAAGTACTCTTCAAATCCTTCGTTTTGGTTACTTGAGCGTTCCAATCGGACTTCGGTAACGCCTTGAAATTAGGGTTTAATTCTCAAAAACATATATGAATATATTGTTTTCTCTGGAAAATTATATAATTAACTTCTTGCAAATGATTTTTTTGTACGAAATAAAATACGGTAAAGGCTATTTATATTTACGGAATATTGGTACCCCATTGGATCATACCGGATATAAATTAATACGTTTATTTGAGAAAACAGATCCAAAACGGTACCAGTTTTAGGATAATTATCCAAATCTATACATTTTGTACTGCGGTCTTGGTCTCAGCGCTTTGGTTACACGTACTACGAGATGATAATTATAATAGTTTAATAAAAAGATCCCGTTTCTCGAAAATACGGGTTTTATCGATTTACCGAAACCAATTTTGTATCGAAAATATTGCGCCGGGACCCGTACGGGGAAAACCGTACGCCGGATTGAAAAAGTCAAAACATGGAAAATGTTCGGAATATTGGAATTAGGATAGGAAGAAGTTCTCGAAAGAGTTTCAGGTTATAAAAACATAAGAACGGTTGAAGCCGGTTGGTTCCCGTTATACAAAATAGTTTTTAATTACTCGGAAAAATAATGTATTAAATCTATAAATACTTTATACAATCATAAAGCAACATAAAAATTAATAGAAAGATATGACAATTATCTATAATTTATTTTGAACATATAAAAATTAAAATACCCAAACTATATCATTTTTAAATATCCAACCACATATGTCACTAAACAAATAGTTCACGGAACAATTAAGATAAATACATAATATACATTTATTAGCAAAAATAATTACACATTATGTCCCAGATATTACAAAGTATACCACTTTTTACTTCTTTTTTTCTTTTTTCTTTCTTTCTTGCGTGTAATTTATTACTAATATCATACATCTTTTTTTAAAGACATGTATACCCCCATAGTTTTCCCCAAACTAAAGCATTTACGTACCAAGTTCAAAAGGGAATAGTCAAAATTCTAACTATTAACAAGTAGTTATTCCTCAAGAAACAAGGATATCTAAATCTCAGTTCTAGAGCATAATAAAGTTGTGTCAAGAAATAAGTTTTTGCACTTGTAACACTATGCATGTAATATCATTAAAATGCGATCATAGCAAAAATCAGTCAAAAACAAGCTACACATAGTATCATCATCGGTCACTAATTTGGACTACTACTAATATGAGATCATGATGTAATATGTGATGCAATTCAACTACATGGTACAATGCTATTTTTTATGTTTTCAATTTGTTTGTTTATAATATACTTTTTACTACTAATACACTTCTAGATAACTCACACATACATAAACACACCCCCCAACTTAGCATGTTCCTTGTCCCAAAGGAACAACAATCACCAACTATAACAATATGCATAATTAAGCTAAAATAGATACGTAATAGAATACAACAGTAAGGAGAAAGGAAATTAACTTCCCCGATTCATGGTAGCGATGGCTTAAAGCTAACAAATGCAAGTACACATAGCTAATTCTCAGCCTAGTGTTAATTGAATTGCTTCTGTAATAATGAACAAAACCAAAGTACTCAGTTGCTCCTAGAGTGTGCAAAACACTTAGAGTACAAATCAATTTGCGCCTAGAGTGAAACTCATTGCCTTGGAAAATTGCTTAGTTGCGCCCAGAGTATTATAAAGTGTTTGTCTTAGAATTTGTTTCCACTTGCGCCAAGAAAGGAGAATATGCCTTGGAGATTTTAACTCCAAAGGGAAAACAAAATTCTTGACTTAGAATTATTTTTTCACTTGAGCCAAAAGGGAAAGGCTATTGTGCCTTAGAAAATTTCAGCTCAGTTGTTCCTAGAGGTGACCATGGGAACCCCACTAGCGCCTAGAGTGGGAGTGCTTCCACACTTGGAATATTTTCTAGGTTTCTTGAGTAAAGCTCTAATCTTTCCCTTGTTAATCCTCTCTTTTTTATAACAGCCTCATTTCTTCTGAATGATTAATTTAATCCTTTTCTGATGTGCTGACGTTTAAAGCGCTGGTCTGGTTCATAAAAGACTCGCACTGAATTGGATTTACTCAATCTTATTTATAATTCTGAACTAATACAACCTTTTGGTCATTCATTACTTTAATCATTGAAACCCTTGATCTTCAATACTTCAAATCAATACATTTCTTTATCACAATAAGTCCTTTGACATTTTATTCTTCACAGAGGCTTAAACATATTAATGAACTTCTTTCAATGTCCTAGTTACAGACTTGGAGCATTAATTCCATGTTTTGATTCTTTGTATTTATCCAATCTTCATCTTCATGGTTCATGTGCTTCAAAGTTAATATTATTTATCTATTTCTATTTCATGTTGAGTTATAATTCCTCAATTACATATTGCGTTACATAATGCTTTACACCACTTCCTTCAACCTCAAGGTATAAAGACATCATGTAAGGTGGGTTGGTAGTTCCTAGAGTCACGACCATTGAGAACTCATTCCCCACGGGCTGAGAGTTTAATGGCGTGTGCAGCTGTTTAAGGGGGGGTTCGTTTCTTGGAGAGTTGAGGAATTCATCCCTAGAGGTGGATCTTGGATCAGGGTATTCGTTCCTTGAGGTTGGGCGTCAGCAGCCGGTGCTGGAACTCCTCCTCTTTGTATGGCTTAGGTCAAGTGCACTGGGATCTCAACGGAGGACGAGATTGTCCTTGTAGGGATTGAATCGCCAGTTTCAATGTTAATTCTGCTTCATGTGTTTACCATGGTTGTTGTTGTTGTTATCTTCACACGGACGATGCCAAATATTGTGAAATGAAAACTAGAGTTTGTTAGTATTTAATGTTAAAATTTGTGAGTTTCGAGTTTTAATGAGTTCTCGTGTTCGTGAACTGGTTGTCCTCGCAAGATGCCTAGTATCTCTATGTTGTAGAGAACCAAGCCAAAAATATAGTTCTTGATTGAGGGATAAAGCCATTTATATAAAGGTGGGTCTACGGTTAGAATTGTGTTAGGAGACTCGGTGGACAAGTCTTCAACTTAGATGGTAAATAGGAATCTTGTAAGGCAGCGGACTCTAAATCCTTCCTTGTAGGAGTTAGTGTCCTTGGACGTCATGTCTCGAGTCTTCCAACCGTATTGGGCCTCGTCTACGAACAACTTATGTTTGTGGGATTTAACGACCCAGATCGTTCTTAATTCATGACAGGCCTTGACCGACCGGGTTTGTATTGGATTTGAATATAAATTTTAAGTGTAATTATTTGACATTTAATGTGTTTTTAAAATGTATTTTTCATCCATATCAATAATCATCACTAACACAACACTCTTACACTAATTTAACAATATTTTTTTTTGTATGAAATGTGATACGACTCCGTGAGTCCATATCAAGTAACATTCTCAGCTACAATTAGATCGAGTCAAATTCACGAGAAACAAAATACAAATTCGCGAAAATCGTTCTTTTAATATGTCACTTTGAATATAATTTTATTTGAGGTATTTAGTATATGGCAACTTTCAAGATTTTATAAAATAGTGTCTTAAGTAGTTTTTATTAATATTTTATATTTTTTTGGGGTTTTACATTGGTTTTTAAAGTATTAAGTTAATAATTATTAATTTTAGATATAAGCGTTAATTCTATTTCAACAATTTTTAATATTTTAGGGTTTAATATTTTTCATTTGAATTTTAGATTTTTTTTAAAAAAGTAATAATTAAATCGATTTAGAGTTAATATTTAAGGCCTATGGCATAAAGACTCTATACCCTAAACTAAGCGGTGACCATATTTAATAAATTTAATATATTAAGATTCACAATTTTCAATTTAAATTTCAGAAATGTAATTTAAAAAATTATTATTTGTATTTGCTTAACACCACCTAAAACGGTGTTTCCACTTTATAACACGAGTTAAGTGATGGTAAATTTTTTACTATACACATAATGGAAACATCCGTTTTTTTAAGAATATTATATTGTTATGGATCAAAAACTAGAGTATATTAATTGTTGTGCTTATTGCTAAGGTTCGGGAGCTCAAGGCCTTTAATGGCTGCTCTCGTGTTTCGTGACTTAATTATGCCTTTACGAGATGCCTACGTATCTCTGTGAATTAGAGAATCAAGCCAAAAAACGTAGTTCTGATTTGTGGGGTGAGACCCCTTATATAGATGTTGGGAGTCCTTAAATTGGACTTGGGTTAGGAGACTTGGTGGACAAGTCTCTGAATTAGAATGGACTTTGGAGTCCTAAGAAGTAGGAAGCTGATTCCTTATCCCATGAGGTTCCTTGGAGGCCAATCTACAAGGATTTATATCCTCACTAGGACTCATCTTAATAGTTGTTTTTCTCCCTTATTAATTAATTACGAAATTAATTGATATTCAGGGTTTTGGGCATTCTTTGTTCCATCAGGCCTGATCTGGTCCATCAGGCCTGATCAATGTGTTAACCTTTTTGGTTTGAATGTCATACATCTTCTTATTGGGCTTCGTGGCCCAAGTCATGTGTAATTAATGCAATATTAATTACGTAATCACGATTTATTTACTCCCTATCAGTAAAACATATATTGAAACTAAGTACTTAATAGTAATGAAAGACGTAACTCTTTTTTTCATTCTCCCTTATTGTAGAATAAGATTTATTAAAAGAAGATAAATTTGTGTGCATTGCAATAGTAAACATCTCTTTTAGTTATGTAAACACGTTTCATTTGACGGTAGCAGGCCTGAGACTAGGTGTTGTACGGGGACCAATTGTATATAATTAATTAGTTACCACAGCAGACTAGTTAGCAGACTAGTTACCCAATGACCCTAGAATGGAATATAAATAAGCTATAGGACCATAATATGAAGAACGAGACAAGACAGTCAACTGCTTTGTGAATGTTAGATTCTCATTTACCCTGGTTTTCCAATGAAACTAGGCATTTTCTTTTCATCTCCACTCAGCAATAGTCAGAACTCAGAAGGGCAGTAGTCCGATAAAAGTTGCAGTCTCGCAGAATACTGATTTCCGTTAGGATATCACGCCAAAGCTCTCTTTAACACTTGGTAAGTGGGGAAATATGCCGACACGTCACCACTATCAACCTTTTATTCGCCAACTCCAGAACATTCTTGCCAATTTTCACCGGAGACATACATGTTTGTTATACTTCCAAGAATATGCACTTTCGGCTCTTTGACCTGCAACAGAGACAATGGTGGACTTTTTTTGTAATATCTTTTTTATTATATAGGATACAAATTTATGCAAGTCCTAAGTCCTTGTTAGAATTTCAAACTCTTTTAGATTCATTATTAATATAATTAACTTCTTGGAGTAATATGAATGAAAGAAAATAAGAATCACATTAATAGTAATACAACTATGGAGTTGAAGGTGCATGCATGAACCAGTTGGAGAAATCAACGAGAAAGAATCACTGCAGCTGTAAAATTTCAAAAGAACAATAAAAGTCAAAGAATGTGGCTATCTAGAAGAATTATTAGTAGAAATGCAAAGCTGGAACCTGGTTGTTAATTAATTATCCCATGAAAAATGGTGGTCTGTAGTTTGACAATCTTTAGGAGCCTGCATGGTAATCTGGTCATACTAGAAGATACAATTGTTGCTGATCGGATAGTCTAGTTTGTAGGCTGTAGTATTAATTAAGGCATGATGTAAGGCATGATGTAAACTCTAAGTCTTAAGACTATAAATAAGGCACCCTCTGTGTAATATTATGTATTAAGTGAATTGTAAGAGTAAAAAGAAAAGAGCTGTAGCTCCAGAGAGATAAAAAGGCTGAAGCCTGTGAAAGAAAATCTGTTGTATGCTCTATATACAAAGTGCGTTGAGTGTGAGTTTTATTATCAAAATAATATAAACATACAGCCTGTGTTCTTGAGTCAAAGAAGTTGTGTAAAGCCCATTCACGTTTCCAACAAGTGGCATCAGAGCTAAGGTTCCGTTCGTGAAAAATGGCGACGATGGTGCAACCACAAATCCCGAAATTGATGGCAACAAATTACGAGAACTGGAGTATCCAAATGAAGGTGTTACTCGGTTCATACGATAATTGGGATATTGTTGAAAGTGGTTATGACGAGCCCGTAGATGCTACCACTGAAGCGGCCCTTTCAAATGCGGAGAAGATGATTTTGAAAGAGACCCGGAAAAAAGATAAAAAGGCGTTATATACAATTATTCAAGGAGTTGACGAATCAACCTTTGAAAAAATTTCAAATGCAAAAACGGCGAAAGAAGCATGGGAGATTCTGCAAAAATCATTCCAAGGAGTCGAAAAAGTCAAAAAGGTGCGGCTCCAGGTGTTACGCGGGGAATTTGAAAATTTAAAGATGAAGAATTCAGAAAATATTGGTGAATTTGTTACGCGCTTGAAAGCCGTGACAAACGAGATGAAAAGAAATGGTGAAAGTCTCGATGATATTCGGGTGATGGAAAAATTACTCCGTTCGTTGACGAGGAAATTTGATTACGTTGTTACTTCTATCGAGGAATCAAAGGACTTGTCCATAATTTCTATTGATGAGCTCGTAGGTTCACTTCAAGCTCATGAGCAGCGGATGAACCAGTATGATGATGCAAGCCATTTGGAAAAGGCGTTGCAAAGTAAGGTGTCTATTGGTGACAGTTTTGGAAGTAGCAGTTCTGCACGTGGAAGAGGTGGCTTTAGAGGTGGCTACCGTGGTGAACGAGGACGAGGAAGGCAATCCTTCAATAGAGGCCATAATTCTGAAGGGTATCGGCCATCTAGTCGTGGTCAAAATTTCAGAGGCCGTGGAAGAGGCGGATTTCAACAACGAGGTGACAAGTCTCAATTTCAATGTTATAATTGTAATAAATTTGGTCACTTCAGTTATGAGTGTAGAGCACCAAAAGTGGAAGAAAGGAGTCACTTTGCTGCAACAAAAGAAGATAAAGACGTTGGCACTGCTATGTTCCTCACTTATAAAGGAGATGAGGAAAACAAGAAGAATGTTTGGTATCTTGACTCAGGGGCCAGTAATCACATGACTGGTCACAAGGAATTATTCACGGAGATAGACGACACCATCAGCGGAGAGGTTACTTTTGGTGACTTGTCAAAGATTCCGGTGAAAGGAAAAGGTACCGTCACGATCATGTCAAAGAAAGGTGAAAAGAAATATATAAATGATGTTTATTATATTCCTGCATTGAAAAATAATATTATCAGTCTTGGCCAGCTTGTGGAGAAATGATATAATATATAGATGCAGGACAATTCCCTCATTATCAGAAATCAAGCTCGGGAATTGATTGCAAATGTGGAGATGTCAAAGAATTGTTTGTTTACGCTTGATATGCAAACAAATATGAAGAAGTGCTTAAAGTCGGTCATTAGAAATGACTCGTGGTTGTGGCATTTGAGATATGGTCATCTTGGATTTTCTGGTCTGAAATTATTGTCAAAGACAAAAATGGTGGATGGTTTGCCAGAAATCAACGAACCAGAAAATTTGTGTGAAGCATGTGTAAAGGGGAAGCAACATTGACAAAGTTTTCCCGTTGGAAAATCTTGGAGAGCCAGGAGGCCATTGGAGATTGTTCACACAGATATTGCTGGTCCATTTGATATCTCATCACTTGGAGGTAATATGTATTACCTAACTTTTATTGATGATTTTAGCAGGAAAAGTTGGGTGTATATCATCAAAGAAAAGTCAGAGACTCTTGATAAATTCAAGGAGTTCAAAGCACTGGCAGAAAAGCAAAGTTGTCATTATTTGAAGGTACTCAGATCAGACAGAGGAGGCAAGTATACTTCTAATCTGTTTAAAAGCTTTTATAGAGCACATGGAATCAATCATCAGTTGACAACGACCTATACTCCTCAACAAAATGGCGTTGCAGAAAGAAAGAATCGCACTATTCTTGACATGGCAAGGAGCATGGTGAAAGCAAAACACTTGCCGAGAACCTTTTGGGCCGAAGCCGTTTTATGTGCAGTTTATTTGTTGAATCGCTGTCTAACAAAAAGTGTTAGAAACAAAACTCCAAATGAAACATGGAGTGGTAGCAAACCATCAGTGGGACATCTCAAAATTTTTGGGTGTATTGATATGCCCATGTTCCTGATCAGAAAAGAAAGAAGTTGGATTATAAAGGCGAGAAGTGCATATTTACTGGATATGACAAAAGGAGCAAGGCGTACAGACTTTACAATCCCCTGACGAAGAAATTAATCATTTCTCGAGATGTTGAGTTCGATGAATCAGATTACTGGAGATGGAGCGAGGATGAAAGAAAAGTTGCTGGTTTATTTTTCAATGGCGATGACGATAACGGTGATAACCAGAACATTAAAGATGACGGAGATGATGATCAAACTCCTCCACCAAGTCCAAATCAACAAACTCCTAGATCGACACCATCCACGGGATGAAGCAGCAGCTCAGGGGGAGCACCACGAAAGATGCGGAGTCTGGATAATATCTACGAAGCTACAAGTCCGGTACAAACATCCTTTGATTATTCCTTGTTTTGCTTAATGGCTGAATGTGACCCAGTTACATTTGAGGAAGCTTCTGAAGAAAGCAAATGGAACAAAGACATGGATGAAGAAATTGGCGTAATCAAGAAAAATGATACATGGGATCTCACAGATCTTTCAGAAGGACAGAAAGCAATTGGTGTCAAATGGGTCTACAAGACCAAGACGAATCAAGATCGAGAAGTGGAGAAATACAAGGCAAGGTTGGTGGCTAAAGGCTACAAGCAAAGATACGGAATTGACTATGATGAAGTGTTTGCTCCAGTTGCACGAGTTGACACAATCAGACTTCTTACAGCAATTGCCGCTCAGAATCAGTGGAAGATTTATCAGATGGATGTGAAGTCGGCATTTCTAAATGGTTATCTCGAAGAAGAAGTTTACATCGAGCAACCTCCCGGATATGTTCAAAAAGGCCAGGAAAATAAAGTCTACAAACTGAAGAAAGCACTATACGGGTTAAAGCAAATCCCGAGAGCATGGAACACAAGGGTTGATGAATACTTCCAGAAAAATGGTTTTGTAAAGAGTCCATACGAGCATGCCCTCTATACGAAGACAAATTCAGGGGGAGATATTATGATTGTGTGCTTGTACGTGGATGACATGATCTTTACAGGAAACAACCCTGGTATGTTTGATGATTTTAAGAAAGTTATGACTAACGAATTTGAGATGACAGATATTGGTCAAATGTCATACTTTCTTGGAGTCGAGGTGAAGCAAAACAAAGACGGGATTTTTATGTCTTAGAAAAAATATGCGGAGCAGATTTTAAAGAAGTTCGGAATGGAGGAATGCAAACCAGTGAGCACTGTTATTCCCAGTGGACTAACAATAAGATTTACAGAAGGGGGGTTGAATGTAAATCTCAAAACTTTTTTAAGTTTTGAGCAGTTTCTAAGGCTAAGTGTTTGAGTGATCAAATGTGTGTGAATTGCTTGAAGTTGATGCAGACAGATATATATTCAAACACAAATGTAATGAACACAAAGAACTTAAAAACTTTTCTGGTGGATTTGTTGTTCCACCAGATATATGTTATTTCAGAAAATCTGTGATTCAAAGAATTAAATCACAGCTGCTTCCTAGTACAAACTAGATGATTTTCTCTTTTGATATTTCTAAATAGCTCAGGAAAATTCATATCTAATTACTAGCTGCTACTTGGTTCATATATCACCAAGTTTACAAGTAAAGACAAACTGTAAAATACAATTGAAAAGATTCTTCACATGTTTCTTCTTCATTTCTCTATCCAATGCAATCTAGGATAATCTGTAAATCCTTGAATACTTCCTTGTTTGCATCAGAATGGAAATGCTGCATTTTCTTGATTCCTCCTAGAGGCTTCCACATTCCAGTGTGTCTCTGTCAACCCATGTGCCTCTGTCAGCTTGTGAATTGTCACTATCAACTGCTAATGAACTAAGCATCCGTTGAAGCTTTCATCCATTGATGCCTTATCCATTGAGGCTTTATCCGTTGAAGCTTTATCCGTTGATGCATTATCAGTTGAAGTCTTTATCCGTTGAAGCACTTATCCGTTGATGGATATTATCCGTTGAAGCATTAGAGACATCCGTTGAAGCTTTGTTTCTTATCCGTTGAAGGTCTTCAATATCCGTTGACACTTCTTCACTTATACAAAATTACAAGGCATGAAATATTTACATTTAGCCCTCCTATTTGTACATCCATTAGTAGTCAACATGACTGATCATTTCCTAACAACGTCTAAGAATTACAGCTTGAAACCAGAGAGTGAAATGTGCTACAATACTAAACTTATTGCTAAGTAAAGCTACTCCTTCAACGGATAGCCAAGATGGTCTTATCCGTTGAGGCTACAAACACTAGATTTCTACTTAAGTATTTTGCTTAACTTATCATCAAACTAATACACATATTCCTAACAATCTCCCCCTATTTATGTCTACTAGAACTGTAGGCATAAATTTGGGTTTAGCTTGATGATAACAAAACACTTAACAAATATATAAACTGTAATAAAGCAGAAATTCAAAAGTGCTACAAAAATGTATATGCTGAGATGGAATTGAAGAATTACATTGTTTCCAAGGGTGCTCCTTTAGCCTGAGCAAATTACTTTCTTTTCCTTTGATCCCTGGTTTTCTTTCCTAGCCTCCTGTCATTCTCCTCTATTTGAAGTTGAAGTTGTCTGTAGAATTCAGCTTCATCTTCTTCATTGATATCTAACTTAGATTGTATATCCTTGAGAGTTTCATTACTGGCAATCTTTAGCTAATCTTCAATTCTGAAAAATCTTCTGACTCCTTTGTTGTCTCTGAACTCCATCAACCAATGAGGTGATTTGTGAATTGTAATTCCTCTTTCTTGAATGAGTAAAGTTCTAGGCAAAACATTGGGCTCCCTCCAAGTTTTCCTTATGTTGGCAATCTTGTTGAGAATCTCAATCTTGGAAGTCCTGGTAAAGCCAGAATCCTTTTGTATGGCTGAGTAGACTCTAATCAAGGTAGAGTAGCCTTCATTCAGAATTCTGTGAAGAGGCCATGTTCTTTCCCCAGCTTCTTTGTATTTGAACACTAGACTTTCTGGTAGCTGTCTGTAGGCAGCTATTCCCCTTACTTCCTCCAGCTCATCCAGATAGAGTTCAATGTCTGAAAATTCTTTTATGTCACAGATGTGAACATAATCATCTTTAGAGGTTTGAGGTTTAGGCTTAGGCTTCTGTGTGAATTTGATTGAGGCTTTAGAGGGTGTTGATTTGATTCTTCTTTTCTGCTTCTTTGATGGTGGAGAAGAGGTTAGGAAGGTGGGCAATTTGATGGTGTCCCAATCAGTTGGTTCCTCCTTGGGAATGATTGTTTCACCATGAATGTTCATGAAGGGGTCAGGTACAATTGGTTCAGGAATAGAGGGTAGTGGTTTGGATATTGATTGGGTTTCTTCAGTCTTATCTACCTTCTTTCTCTTTGCATTGACCTTATTTCTTTTCCCTTTCTGCCATTCTTCCTTACTTCTTTCCTCCATCTCAGTACCAACCATGTCCCCCATAGCTTCATCTTCACCTTTGTCTTCAATTTCTTTCTGTTCTTCAGCTGACTTGACTTTAGCTGTTTTTCAAGCTTTGCTTGTGCTCTTTTGTCAGCCTTTAGCTGTTTGGCTTCTTCCTTCAACCTTTTGGTTTCTTCCCTCTTGGCTATTGAGATTTTGGGATGTCCTTGCATCACACATATGCTCTTTCCCTCTCTGAAGATAATAGCCATGTTTCTCCTTACAGCCTCATCCATGGTCTCTTTGAGATATGCAATACTTCTACCTAAAAGCTTGTCCTCATCAGCTTTTGGAAGAGGAAAATCCACCTCTTTTAGAGGATTCTTTGTAGAGTCCTTATTGGATCTGTTGTTGGGCTTGAGAACCATAGGTTGCAGATCTTTGGAAGAAGTTTCTCCATCCTTATGCCTCCCTACTGGCTTGAGTTCCATAATAATTGATTCCACTTTTGTGCTATGCTTCACAGATTGTGATTGAGAAGTTGTAGAACCAAATATTAGTTGCATCTTTTCATCAATCTTCTTCCTTTGCTCTTTGACTTGCAATTCAGCTGCTGCTATCTGGATTAGATCAATTCCATCTAGCTTTCCTTTGACTTGAATAGTTGGAGAAGTTGCGATGACAGGAACTAGCACTTGAGAAATCTGAACTGTTGTAGATGGCTCTCCTTCCCCTTCCCCTTTATTCTCCCCCTTTTTGTTATCATCAAGGGTAGGGGTCAAGCCTTGTGCTTGTGCCAGCTGTATGAGTAGATTTGTTTGAGTTTGTTGATTCTGAAGAATGGTGACCATAGAATCTTCAATGATTTGAACCCTATCTTCCAGTCTGGCCAGCCTCTTGTCAGCATCAGATGCTTTCTTCAGTCTCCCCAACAAATCTTGCATAGTACCATAGGGTATAACTGAATCCAATTTCTCAGCATTGTAGGATTTCAGGTCAGCAATGTCCAGCTTGAGCTCATCCACACTTAGATTGTGCTGGTAATGCTGCAACTGCAAGAGATGCAGAGATTCCAGATGAACTTGAAGAATTGCCTTGGTACCAGCATCCTGAGTCTCCTGAAGGGCCTGCTGAATTATCATGACTTGTCTGACCAAAGTGACACCAAATTCTCCTGGTGTTGATGGTTTTGCCCATGCCCATGCAGAAAGATTAGGAACAGAACTTGTGCCTGCTACTCCCCCTAAGTTCATGCTCTCATTCAAAGAATTAGAGTCATCATCATTAGAATTTACTCCAAATTCTTCAGATGGCTCACCAGCTTGAGAAGGCAGCCTGTTGACAGCAGCTTTGTCTCTGAGAAGAGATTCTGAAGTGTGTACAATGTGTAGTGTCTGTTCTGCCTCCACATTGCCCTGTGCAACCAATAATTGATAGGCTGAAACAGGGTGAGTAAAAGTGTCAGCATCCAAGGAAATGTTATCAATGACAGCTTTGTAATGTTGCTGAAATTGTCTTTCCTTATCTGCATAATCCACTTTCATTAACTCACTAGCAATGGCTGGATCCACCCTTATAGCTTCTGTACCTGCCTTTCTCTCAATTTCTCTCTGTTCTTGCATCAGGGGCTCCCCCTGGCTCACACACACCCTCACACCCTCACCTTCACCTTCTAAGGTGGCACTCCTCTCACTCACTTTTGCCATGCTGGAAGAAATAGCATGCATTTGGTGACTCTCAACCTCTCCTTTTGCCTGGGAGCAACCCAGCCTCTCACTCAAAAGATCACTCCCTTCCCTCAAACCTAAAAGTGATTGTACAGTTGCCATGTCCTCTACAGTTGGAATTGTTTTTGTTAAGTGTGTAGAGGCCATCAACGGATAGGGAGTATCCGTTGAACTAGAAACTGATGGTATCAACGGATAACTGCTGTTAAGCTTATCCGTTGAAGAACAACCACTTATCAACGGATGAGAGATATCCGTTGAAGAAGGAAAAGATGTAGATATAGAAAGTGACATAATTGTTGAATCTGTGTGGATTGATTTTAAGTGAGGTAACACAGAATCTTCAACTACATCTGAAAGAATTGGCTGATGATCCAACAAATCATCTAAAAGATGATGATCATCAGGTTTTGAGTGGGGCTCCTCCCTGAGTTTTAATGAGGGAGAATCAGGAATTGATGTGAATATCATATCCACATCCAGAGAGGGTGTTGGAGAGTTTGATGAATGGTGTGTTTCTATATTGAGAGAATGGGGCTGTGATTCCACATTTGCTGGAATCATATCAAGCTGAATTTGAGAAGGCACAGATACTGGTTGATGTATCTGTGCTGTGTGTGTCCCTTGTGTGGAAACTAGGGTTTTGGCCTTTGTCTTCCTTGAAAAGGCTTTAAATGGTGAATGTGTGGCTTCAGTGTCCCTCCCTCTTTTGTTCTGTGTCCCTGGTTGGGGACTATTTTCAATAGTTACATCCTTTTGGGAGGATGCAACTAGGGATGTGCTGGACTCCTTTTGAACCACCACAGTCTTTTGAGAGACTGTGGCTTGGATGGTTTGGGTACCACTCACCTCTCCCACCTTATCCTGGGGGGCTTTTTGATGTTCACCCCTCCCCTCACCACTCACACCCTGTTCACTCCCTTCAGGGTTTATGGTAGTTGTTACAACTGTTGTCTTTTGAGAAACAACAGAGGTAGGTTTCTTTGACTTGACTTTGGAAACTTTAGATTTGGTGGCTTTGGTAGGAGCCTGTTTGGACAAAGACACAGGTTCCATAGCCACACTAGAAGGCAAAGAAACATTGGGGTTGGAAATAGTAGGAGTTATAGAAATATTTACCTCACTTACCTGTGGTGCATTCATGATTGGCAAGTATACCAATGGCACCTGACTGTTGAGGTTCATTCTCAAAAGATCTGCAAGGACCCTTTTCTCTTGTGCCCAGCATTTGAGTTTATTATTCTCATTGGATATAACCAAACCTTCAGCAACATGGTTAGCCAATAACATAAAGAATCTAGCATAGTAGATGTTATGTGGTCTATTAGCTTTGTTACCTAATCTGGAACCTAATTCTAGCATAACACAGTTGCTAAAATTAAAGTACCTATCAGAAACTAGCATATATAGCATATTAACAAGAGATGAAGTGATAGCATCAAAATTGCTAATCTTCCCAGAGAAAACCTTAATAAAGGCATCTCCAAGAAAACTCCATTCTTTCCTAAGGCCTTTCCTTCTAATACTACCTAAACTAGAAGAATCAAAAGCATAGCCTATGGAATCTAGCATAGCAGAGACATCTTTATCAGTATGTGGTGTCATGGCATTATTCTCAGGCAACTTAAAGCAAGATTGTATATCATCACAATTAATGCAATAGTCCTTACCTTTGAGAGAGAAGGCAGTCATATCTGTGGAGTTGAACTTTGCAGTTGTCCAAATCTCCTCAATTACCTCACAATAGATGGTTGGGGCTTCCAGCATTGCATAGCTTAGTTTGCAGTTTTTGATGAAGTCCATCATCTTGTGATAATCAGAATGGGCTTCATTCTTTTCAACCAAGGCTATGAAATTATTCTTTTCATAAACAAATCCTGTTTGAGACATAATTTTGACTACTGGTGCCATTGTTGTGAGTAGAGGTTGTAGAGAAAAACTTGAGAATTTAGAGAGAAAGAGAATAAGAATTGCAAGAAAGCGTAAAGTGAGAATAAGAGTTCAATTGGGCTTTTATACTTTCTTGAATTAAAACATAAATAAAATGATTGAATGATTATTTTAAGTAAGTTACAGCCGTTCAAGAATAAATAAAACTGTAGAAATTCTGAAAACTACCTTAAATACAATTACATACAACACTGTATATCTGTATCAACGGTTGAGTAAAAGAATCAACGGCTGTGACTCACTTATAGTAACTGACGTGACACTTCAACGGATAAGGGAAATAGTTATCCGTTGATGAACAACACCATTTTATCCGTTGAAGGATAAAATTACCAGAAATGTATTTGTCTTTCAACGAATAATGAACATCCGTTGATAGAACAATTTTGGCTTTCAACGGATAGAGAATATCCGTTAATAGGATAAGTCTTAATTAAAGCCAACTTTGTTCTTGCAGCAAATTTCATTTCAGGCTTCAAGACAGATTATATAGATGACATAGATTATGAATAATTAAGCATACCTAACTCACTTACTAATCTTGTGAATGTTGATTCATCAAGTGGCTTGGTAAATATGTCTGCAATCTGCTTTTCACTTGGAACAAAATAAAGTTCCACTGTACCTTTCATCACATGTTCCCTAATGAAGTGGTACTTGATATCAATGTGCTTGGTTCTTGAGTGCTGCACTGGATTTTCAGTAATGGCAATGGCACTTGTGTTGTCACAGAATATTGGAATTTTGTCAACAGTCAGACCATAGTCAAATAGTTGATTCCTCATCCATAGTATATGTGCACAACAACTACCAGCAACAATGTACTCAGCTTCAGCTGTTGATGTGGAAACAGAATTCTGCTTCTTGCTGAACCATGATACAAGCTTGTTCCCTAGAAATTGACAGGTGCCTATTGTGCTTTTCCTGTCTATTTTGCAACCTGCATAATCTGCATCTGAGTAGCCAATTAGATCAAAACCAGACTCTCTAGGGTACCAAATTCCTAGATTTGGAGTTCCCTAGAGATATCTGAAAATTCTTTTAATAGCCACTAAGTGAGATTCTTTAGGGTCAGCTTGAAATCTAGCACAGAGACATGTAGAAAACATTATATCAGGTCTACTAGCAGTTAAATATAAAAGTGAGCCAACCATGCCTCTATAACTTGTAATATCCACAGACTTTTCAGCCTTGTTTAATTCAAGCTTGGTGGCAGTGGCCATGGGAGTTTTTGCAGGTGAACAATCCATTAAGTCAAACTTCTTTAAAAGATCATAAATATATTTAGTTTGACTAATGAAAATTCCACCACTAACTTGTTTAACTTGTAAACCAAGAAAGTAAGTTAGCTCTCCCATCATGCTCATTTCATATTTACTTTGCATTAATTTAGCAAACTTTTTACAAAGTTTATCATCTGTAGATCCAAATATAATGTCATCTACATAAATTTGTACAAGTATCTTAGAGCCATTAATATTTCTAAAGAAGAGAGTTTTGTCAACAGTACCTCTTGTGAAGTGATTATCTAGAAGGAACTTTGACAAAGTCTCATACCAGGCTCTAGGTGCTTGCTTTAGTCCATAGAGTGCTTTCAACAGATAATACACATGGTCTGGAAAATTTGGATCTTCAAAACCTGGAGGTTGGCTTACATAAACTTCTTCCTCCAATTCCCCATTTAGAAATGCACTCTTGACATCCATCTGATAGACTTTGAAATTGGCATTAGCTGCATAGGCTAGAAAGATTCGGATGGCTTCAAGTCTGGCAACTGGAGCAAATGTTTCATCAAAATCTATTCCCTCTTGTTGAGAATAACCTTTAGCAACCAATCTGGCTTTATTCCTTATGACAATGCCATTTTCATCCATCTTATTTCTGAATACCCATTTTGTGTCAATAGAACTCTTGTTCTTTGGCTTGGGTACCAGCTTCCATACTTTATTCCTCTCAAATTGGTTTAGCTCCTCTTGCATTGCTAAAATCCAATCTGGATCCAATAGAGCTTCTTCCACTCGCTTAGGTTCCACCTGTGATAGAAAGCTACTATACAGACATTCATCTTGAGTAGCCCTTCTAGTTTGTACTTTTGATGTAGCATCATCAATGATCAGTTCAAAAGGGTGATTCTTGGTCCATTTCCTTTGAGGTGTTAGATTAGCCCTAGATGAGGTTGCCTCAGTATTGTCATGATGTGAGATAGAATGTTGATTTGTTGAAACTCCCCCTGAATTGCTGATCCTTTGAAAGGAATTGGGAGCTCTATCAACTGATGAAGTGAATTGATTATCCGTTGACAGACTGTGATCAATGGATGCTTCATTATGAACTTCAACGGATGATGCACTTTGTCTTTCAACGGATGCTGCATTGCTTCTTTCAACGGAAGCTGAATTATGACTTTCAACGGATGCAACATTCTGTACATTATCCAAAGGCAGATTCTGAATTCTTCTTGAGATGCCTTCTTTATCATTCTCATCTTCACTATCATCACAGTATATCTCAATGTTGTCAAATTTGAGTCCTTAATGATGTCCCTCATCTGTTAGTCCATCAATCTTTTTATCATCAAACACAACATGTACAGATTCCATGACAATGTTGGTTCTTAGATTGTAGACCCTATATGATTTTCCAGCAGAATAACCAACAAATATTCCTTCATCAGCCTTTGCATCAAACTTCCCTTTATGATCAGATTGATTCCTTAAGATGTAGCATTTGCAACCAAAGACATGTAGAAAGTTTAAAGTTGGTTTTCTTCTCTTGAATAATTGATAGGGAGTCATGCATTTTGCCTGATTGATTAGAGAAATATTCTGAGTGTAACATGCACAGTTAACAGCCTCAGCCCAAAAATAAGTTGGGAGTTTTGACTCTTCAAGCATTGTCCTTGCAGCTTCAATTAGTGATCTATTCTTCCTTTCCACCACACCATTTTGTTATGGAGTTCTTGGAGCTGAGAACTCATGCATGATCCCAATTTCTTCACAGAACAACTTCATGGTTGAATTCTTGAACTCAGTTCCATTGTCACTCCTAATATTCCTTACTTTGAAATCAGGATGATTGTTGACTTGCTTGATATGATTGATGATGATTTCACTAGCTTCATCCTTTGATCCAAGAAAATAAACCCATGAAAACTTTGAGAAATCATCTACAATCACTAGGCAGTATCTTTTCCTTGAAATTGACAATACATTGACTGGTCCAAAAAGATCCATGTGTAGAAGTTGTAGTGGTTCATCAATTGCAGATTCAAGCTTCTTACTGAATGATACTTTCTTTTGCTTTCCTTTCTGACAAGCATCACACAGTCCATCCCTTGTGAATTCCACTAGAGGCATTCCTCTAACTAAGTCCTTTTTGACTAGATCATTCATTATCTTGAAATTCAAATGGGACAGCTTCTTGTGCCATAGCCAACTTTCAACTGGACTTGCTTTGCTGAGAAGACAAGTAATGGATTCTGCATCTGTAGAGTTGAAATCAGCTAAGTACACATTCCCTTTTCTAACTCCAGTTAGAACCACTTTATTGTCCTTTTTACTTGTGACAATACAGGCTTCAGAATTGAAGGAAACAGTATTCCCTCTGTCACATAGTTGACTGATGCTCAATAAATTGTGTTTGAGACCATCAACCAATGCAACTTAATCAATGATGACATTTTCTTTTGAAATCAAGCCATATCCCATAGTGAATCCTTTGCTGTCATCTCCAAAGGTTATGCTAGGGCCAGCTCTCTCCTTAAACTCTGTGAGCAGGGTGAAATCTCCTGTCATGTGTCTTGAACAACCACTGTCCAAGTACCATAGATTCCTTCTTTGTCCCTGCACACAACAAAATCAATCAAGTTGATTTTGGTACCCAAGTTTCCTTGGGTCCAGCCTTGTTAGTCTTTTCCCTAGACTTCATTCCTCCTGCATCTTTTGACTTAGGTAACTTTGGGTCAACCTTGGTCTCAGATGTGGTCGGTTGAAGTGTAGGGTTAGTCACAGAATCATTTAACACATTTGATTGAATTTGATAAGGCATAGGTTGTGCAAACATGTTATTCCACCTAGGCATATTGTATGGCATTTGAGGCATACTAAATGCAGTAAAATAAGGATTGTTAATATATGGCATGTTTGCAAAATGTGCATGGGGATTCTGGTGAGACATAACAGGCATAGCATGCAGAGGTGACATAGACATGTTAGGCATGGAGGGATTTGAAGGCATGGGAGTATTTTTAACAGATTTGCAATTATCAGATAGGTGATTAACACTTTTACAATGCACACAGCTTTTTCTAGGAGCATACCTATCAGGTGTGTAATTGTTATATTTATTAATCCCTACCTTCCCATTTCTTTTAGATTTTCTTTTAGTTTCCTTCTTATCCTCAACCAACTTAAGCCTATCTTTTAGCTGATCTAAAGTCATGTGTCCTATATTCACCTTACTGACATCTCTGGATGTGCTAGCTCCTTCTTTGACAAAGTTCTTGAGAGTGGAATCATTCTTTTTATTGAGACTTTTATTTTTAAAAGAACTTGCCTGTTTTAATTGATGAGCCTTCAACGGATGCTCCTTTTCTTCCTTCAACGGATAACTTTCATCATCCGTTGATTCCACATCCGTTGGCAATCCATCAATTAATTCTAACTCCTTTTTGTTTTTCTTCCAGGCATCCTCACAGAATGATTCAACTCCCTGAACCTTTGCAATCTGAACACTAACATCCCTAGATGTTTTCCAGACCTTGATTACCTCTTGCTCACTTTCTAACTGTGTAGAAAGAATTTCTACTTTCTTAACAGCTTCTGCTAGTTCACTCTCAACAGTCAAGCATTTAAGTTTTATCTTTTCAAGCTCAATTACCTGATCCTCTAACACAGCATTCCTATCACTTAAAAACACATTATTCTCCTTGATCCTAGTGTTTTCTTTAGCTAGTGATTTAAGGGAAACACGCAAATGATATAATTCATTTATGGCTTCATTGCATTCATGTTTAGAAAGCTGAGAGAGATCAGTAGTAATTACCTGGTTGCTTGATGAACTAGTTTCGTTTTCATCAGAATCAGCCATCAGGGCTAGGTTGACATATTCCACATCATCATCTTCATTTACCCCATCCGCTGCCCAATCATCTTGAGTGAGAAAAGCTCTTTCCTTTTGTTTGAGCAAATTAAAATACTTCTTTTTGTAATCAACTTGCTCAAATTTCTTTTTCTCAGAATTGGGCTTCCTACACTCACTTGCAAATTGTCCACTAATGCCACAGTTGTAACATTTGAACTTTGATTTGTCCACCATGTTTTTGTTTGGCTTAGTGAACTTTGTGTTTTTCCTGAACTTCATTTTTGCAAACCTCCTGGACAGAAAGGCCAAATGTTCTTCAATATCATCAGATTCATCCTGACTGGAATTGTCTTCATCCTCAGCAACTTGCTCTTTACCCTTGCTTGATTCTGATTTGCTTGTGCCAATTTTGAGACTTGGCATTGTCTTCTCCTCATTCCTGGCTTCCATCTTCTCACTGTCAGCTACAAGAGCAACTGTTCCTCCTTTTCTCTTTCCCTTTTCCAACAGCTCATCCTGCTCCATTTCAAGTTCATAAGTCTTCAGAATTCCATATAGTCTTTCAAGTGTGAAGTTCTTATAATCTTGAGAATTTCTCAAAGAGACAGTCATTGGCTTCCATTCCTTTGGCAGAGACCTAAGAAATTTTAAGTTGGAATCCTTGACTTGGTACACTCTACCATACAACTTCAATCCATTCAACAGTTTCTGAAACCTGTTGAAGGTATCATTTAATGATTCACCTTCTTCACAGTGAAAATATTCATACTGTTGAATAAGAAGCTGCATCTTATTCTCTCTGACCTGCTCGGTACCTTCACAGATGATTTGTACAGTATCCCAAACTTCCTTTGCAGTTTGGCTATTGATGACATTGTCAAACATATCTTGATCTAAGCCATTAAATAAAATGTTCATAGCTCTCTTATCCTTGCGGATTTCTTCCATGTCTTCAATAGTCCATTCTGCTTTTGGCTTGGGAATGGACTGTCCAACAACAACTGTTGCAGTAGCAGCTGTGGCTACTTTGTGAGGGATATGAGGACCATTTTCAATACAGTTGATGTAGCTTTCATCTTGAGAAAGAAGATGTAAATGCATCTTCACTTTCCAGTGATGATAATTATCTTTTTCCAGGACTGGGATCTTTACACCAATATCCTTCCTACTCATGATGTTAGCAGGATGATTCTTCTGTGAACTCATGATGTTAGCAGAATAGATCTTTAAACTCTTTGTATGTTAAGAGCTCGCTCTGATACCAATTGTTATTCCCAGTGGACTAACAATGAGATTTACAGAAGGGGGGTTGAATGTAAATCTCAAAACTTTTTTAAGTTTTGAGCAGTTTCTAAGGCTAAGTGTTTGAGTGATCAAATGTGTGTGAATTGCTTGAAGCTGATGCAGATAGATATATATTCAAACACAAATGTAATGAACACAAAGAACTTAAAAACTTTTCTGGTGGATTTGTTGTTCCACCAGAGATGTGTTATTTCAGAAAATCTGTGATTCAAAGAATTAAATCACAGCTGCTTCCTAGTACAAACTAGATGATTTTCTCTTTTGATATTTCTAAATAGCTCAGGAAAATTCATATCTAATTACTAGCTGCTATTTGGTTTATATATCACCAAGTTTACAAGTAAAGACAAACTGTAAAATACAATTGAAAAGATTCTTCACATGTTTCTTCTTCATTTCTCTATCCAATGCAATCTAGGATAATCTGTAAATCCTTGAATACTTCCTTATTTGCATCAGAATGGAAATGCTGCATTTTCTTGATTCCTCCTAAAGGCTTCCACATTCCAGTGTGTCTCTGTCAACCCATGTGCCTCTGTCAGCTTGTGAATTGTCACTATCAACTGCTAATGAACTAAGCATCCGTTGAAACTTTCATCCGTTGATGCCTTATCCGTTGAGGCTTTATCCGTTGAAGCTTTATCCGTTGATGCATTATCAGTTGAAGTCTTTATCCGTTGAAGCACTTATCCGTTGATGGATATTATCCGTTGAAGCATTAGAGACATCCGTTGAAGCTTTGTTTCTTATCCGTTAAAGGTCTTCAATATCCGTTGACACTTCTTCACTTATACAAAATTACAAGGCATGAAATATTTACACTTAGCCCTCCTATTTGTACATCCATTAGTAGTCAACATGACTGATCATTTCCTAACAACGTCTAAGAATTACAGCTTGAAACCAGAGAGTGAAATGTGCTACAATACTAAACTTATTGCTAAGTAAAGCTACTCCTTCAACGGATAGCCAAGATGGTCTTATCCGTTGAGGCTACAAATACTAGATTTCTACTTAAGTGTTTTTCTTAACTTATCATCAAACTAATACACATATATTCCTAACAAGCATGCCAGCAGAACCGAGCATAAAGCTCAGAGTTGATTCAACGAGGGAGTCGGTAAATCCGACACTATTCAAAAGTTTAGTTGGAAGTCTGAGGTACCTAACTTTTACTCGTCCAGATATTATGTATGCAGTTGGATTGGTTAGTAGGTACATGGAGAAGCCAAAGCAAGATCATTTCATGACGGCTAAAAGAATTTTGAGATACATAAAAGGTACGCTAGATCATGGCTTATTTTACACGCATTCTCAAGATTCGAAATTAGTTGGCTACTCAGACAGTGATTATGGCGGTGATTTGGATGACGGAAAAAGCACACCGGGATATGCTTTTCATATCGGTTCAGCAATATTTTCATGGTCATCAAAGAAGCAACAGACAGTTGCCCTCTCAACATGTGAGGCGGAGTACATGGCAGCAGCAGCATGCGCATGTCAGGCTATGTGGCTAGGCTACATATTGGGCGAGTTAAATCTTGCGAAGGAAGGTCCGGTTAAAATTTATGTGGATAATAAATCTGCAATTTCTCTAGCGAAAAATCCAGTATCACACAGTCGGAGCAAGCACATCAATATCAAATATCACTTCATTCGAGAACAGGTGAACGAGAAAATTGTGAAGTTAGTGCACTGCAAGACAGAAGAAAATTTAGCGGATATATTTACAAAGCCGTTGAAGCCGAACGTGTTCTATAAAATGAAAGAGAAGCTTGGAATGCAAAGTCGAGTTTGAGGGGGAGTGTTAGAATTTCAAACTCTTTTAGATTCATTATTAATATAATTAACTTCTTGGAGTAATATGAATGAAAGAAAATAAGAATCACATTAATAGTAATACAGCTATGGAGTTGAAGGTGCATGCATGAACCAGTTGGAGAAATCAATGAGAAAGAATCACTGCAGCTGTAAAATTTCAAAAGAACAATAAAAGTCAAAGAAGGTGGCTATCTAGAAGAATTATTAGTAGAAATGCAAAGCTGGAACCTGGTTGTTAATTAATTATCCCATGAAAAATGGTGGTCTGTAGTTTGACAATCTTTAGGAGCCTGCATGGTAATCTGGTCATACTAGAAGATACAATTGTTGCTGATCGGATAGTCTAGTTTGTAGGCTGTAGTATTAATTAAGGCATGATGTAAGGCATGATGTAAACTCTAAGTCTTAAGCCTATAAATAAGGCATCCTCTGTGTAATATTATGTACTAAGTGAATTGTAAGAGTAAAAAGAAAAGAGCTGTAGCTTCAGAGAGATAAAAAGGCTGAAGCCTGTGAAAGAAAATCTGTTCTATGCTCTATTTATATAATATATATACAAAGTGCGTTGAGTGTGAGTTTTATTATCAAAATAATATAAACATACAGCCTGTGTTCTTGAGTCAAAGAAGTTGTGTAAAGCCCATTCATGTTTCCAACAGTCCTTTCAAGCCAGATCCTGAAAGTATCAATCACTGTAGCATCTGGCTGGCTAGTGAAGGGATTCATTGAATAAACTGCGTAGCAAGTTCGGCTGTCTTTGTAACAAATTTATGGCATTCTCTACTTGGGCACAACCATTAGGTTGCATGCTAATTTCCCACCTTGCATCGACATGGAACTTATATTAAACCTCACAATTTTTGCCCTCAATCCAAGAAAGGACACCACTCTCCAAGACAATAAATCTAAACTAATCATCAGTGTCCAGAAGCTCATGCAGAACTTTAGTACAAACTGGTCGTCGTATAGACATACAGATGTATTTATGGGCTTAAAGGGTCAGAACCAGCTGTAACGATCTCTTCTTCCCATTCGTTCATTCTTCCTTTCTCGCAAGAATGGCACAACATTTTTTGAAATAAGAACAAGTCCATTTGGAGGAACCTTGTATAGCTTAGTCTTTGTTAAGCATATGTAATTTCAACTAAAGCGGATGGACAGTTAACCCTCCTCATTAAGTTTTTTTGTGGTTCAATATTGATGCAGGAGCCTCTTTGTGACACAACAGATTTATGAGCAAGATTTCGAACCTCGGTAACCCCAAAATTTTGGAAACATATCATTGGTGACATTGAGGTCTAATATTGCTGGCTCCTACTGATCCACTCTTTAGCACCAAATGGGATTTCAAGTGAGGGGGCGTAATGACATAAAATTTATAATTATATCGAGTCCTCCAATCACCTTACGATTTCAGAAAAGTTGGTAATCTTACAATATATATATAAAAACCTAGAAAATGTGAAGCTTACCAGTGAAACCTGGGGAAAACCAGTTTGAAGTTGAAGATGCGAGAAACCATTTACAGTAAATAAACACTTGAAACCTCTGATATCGCGGTTCTCACTACATTGAATATGGATGTCAGAGAAGATACTAAGCTCAAGAACTATAACATTGCAGTTCATTGCTGGTAATGTTTTTTAAGAAAAAATAAATATTGGAACTCACTTCAGAAGATACGTAAATTTTCTGTGACGGTATTCATCCAGAGGTATATCCTCTTCTTTAGAATACCTGGACACCAAATCAACCCAAGTACAAATTGTCAAACAAACGTGCAGGTAGGAGATATTAATGATACTAGAACATAATATGGCAATCATCTTAGACTTTGTCAAGAAAGCAAACTCACATAAAAGAACTATGGTGGCTTACATAAGCAAATTGCTCATTCTACAAACATTCAATAAAATGTGATGCATCCAATGCTAATGCAAAAGATGATATTTGAGACATTCCAGTTAGTTAATAAATAATTCATATAGTACATGATTGCTCTGGAATACTATTTGCGGCACAGTAGAAAGATTGGTTTGGAATTCGAGTAGATGGCAGGCATATCACCATCTATTTCACAAAATATGACAGAAGATTGTTATATATTGACGCACATCAAAGATCAAGCCACGTCTGAATTAAGGGGGCGTTTAGTTCGTACTAGGTAAACGGATTGGAGCTTAGAAAGGAAAAGAAGGAGATAGGAAAGAAATAACCCAGAATCATTTCCCCTGTGTGCCTTTGATTTGAAACAGAATGAACAACCCCTAACTTATTTATTTATTCTTTTGAAAAAATCAATATCATTAGATTGATTTTTGTAACGAGTTGAACCCTAAGCAAAAACAAGAACATCTAATTAATACAATCTAGTTACCCATTTCGTTTATACGCATATGAGTGAGTGAATTTGCAGAGTAAACATGTTGATATCTAGATATGATGCACATCAAAGAGAAAGCCACGTCTAAATTAAAGGAGCATTTAGTTCGTATTAGGTAAAAGGAATGGAACTTAAAAAGAGAAATAAGGAAAAGGAAAGGAATAACCCATAATTGTTTTCCCTATTTGGATTTGATTAAAAACAAAATGAAGAATCACTTAAATATTATTTTTTATGAAAAACCTCAATATCATTATATCGATTTGTAACAGGTTCACCCTAAGCAGAAAAAAGTTAGAGAAGAATAGGGACATCTAATTGGGCCGGAGGAATGAACCTATTTCAAGTGGCTCATATCGTACCAGAAAAGCCTATATCGTACCAGAGGGCGGGAGAGAGGGGAGAGAGAGGGGGAAGGGAAGAGAGAGAGGGGGCGAGAGACGGGGGGAGAGAGACGTGGAAGATTTCCTAAACGGTAAAAGTTATTCCTTAGCATTGAGGCCTAGTAAATACCTCTTAACGATCGAGGGTTTAAGGCTCAATGAAGGCTGGGGTGTAAGTATTAATTGACCATTGAGAAAATATAAATATATTCAACCCAATTGTAATCAAAATCAAATTCATCTTTTGCATGAATGGTTACTACGACAACAAAAGGAAACAGTTTACTTAATGACAGTGACAAAGTTTTAGCTAAATTACTGAAATTCATTACTACACCTCCATGGGAAACCATTTTCACAGAATCTGGATACTCCATTCATTGCAGAGAAGGTATCTACGTCAACCCACACTTTTTAGCTAATGATGAAACATAATTTTTCTTTGTCATCTGTACTGTTGGTGACATAACCTGTGTACGTAGAACAAAATTACTTTATATGAAAAAACTAAAGAAATTATAAAAAAAACATATCTAGTTCTACTGACATCAAGAGATTTGTACTGAAAAAGGTGAAAGAGCACAAACAAAAATGCGCAAGATGGTTAATGGGATTGCATTTTAAGACTATTAATCGAAGGCCTAGCTCCACAAACTGTTGAACCAAAGATAAACAAGAGGAATATATGCAAACCATGAAATTTACTACGCTTGGTTTTTATTTAACAAAGTGCGTGTATGTGTGTAGGGAAACAACTTCTGTGGAATTTGACATTACGGCTCTGTTTGGGATTGTTGTTAAAAATTGTTGTGCTGGTAGAAAAAGTGCTGCTGAAAAAAGTGTTGTTGTAAAAATCAGATGACTGTTTTGTAATTTTTTTGATACGTATATGTTTTGATGCAAAAAATTAAAAATAATGATGCTTTTGATAAGGTTTGATGGTGAAATCGACATCTGCTTCCCGCAACAGCTGAAAAACAGCTTTCTCTAAAAGCATGGGGAACTTACTTTCTCTAACAACAGCTTTTAGGCTAAAAGCACTTTTCCGAAAAGCAGCTTTTAAATTTTACCAAACAGTTTTTTAACTGCGCTGTTGTTGCTGTCTGCAACAGCAATACCAAACACACCCTACATTACGATCAGCAACAGCAATATCAAACACACCCTACATTACGATCAAAATTATGATTGATTGATATTCAAGAGTGGTATGTATTGTCCAAGCCCATATGTTTAGACTGCACAAACCAGAATGAACACCTTAATCTGGTGCGGTGGTTTTATCATATATATGATACTGATGCCATGACTCTCAAAGTGAATGCAACCCAACATAGATCACCCTGTTGGTAGCTCTGGCATGATAGTTTTCCTTTGTGCTTGATTTCGAGAACTTCCTATTTAATAAGTGCACCAGGTAATCTGAGGATGACCAATATAGGCTCATATTCTGTGACAGACAGACAGGTACGGTGGGGGTGCAGGGATAGCATGAGAGGATGCTACGTTCCTTATGTCAAAGTTGCAAGGAATATATAGTTATTGTTGCAGGATGGGGAGGGGTTAGTTCATCAGGAGTAAATTTTAAACTGCAGCCAAAGGGATAACAATTCAAATAAGTACCATTTACCAAGGAATAAACCCATCCACACTGACAAAACAAAATAGTTTTAGCAAATAGCTATTCTCATGGATCCCAATTATACTTCAACCTGCCACCCGTCCTGAGATTAAAGTTAATGCGTGTAAGATATTAATTTGGTGTATTCTGCACACCCATAACACAGGGTTGCAAGTTATATATATAGCAGAGTTCATTACAATTTATCACCGGTTGGATATACATGAGATCCACAAATTTAGAGCTACAAATATATCTTGATACAATGAGGAGATAACTATTAACCATAACATTATGTGTTATCATCGTTATCCTTATCTAGAGATTGACTAACTCTAACAGGCCCCCTCAAGCGAAGCGGATGTGAAACAACCGTGAGCTTGTCACGAAGAAGCAGGAACCGAGCACGAGATAAAGGTTTGGTAAGAGCATCATTAATCTGATCTGAGGTGTCAATATGCTGAACAATGAGTTGTTTTTGAGCAACTCTCTCTCGAACAAAGTGAAAATCAATTTCCACGTGCTTAGTTCGAGCATGGAAGACAAGATTCTTGGTGAGAAAAGTGGCACCTAGATTGTCACACCATAGGACTGGTGGTGGAAGTAAACCGATGTGAAGCTCACACAGCAATTGTTGAATCCAAATAGTTTCCGTAGTGGCACATGCAAGGCTTCGAAATTCAGATTCGGTACTCGAACGAGATACTGTATTTTGCTTACGAGAACTCCAAGAGATCAGATTTGGGCCCAAGAAAATACAAAATGCACCTTGAGATCTACGATCATCGGGGCAACCTGCCCAATCAGCATCAGAGAACACTTGAAGAGTAAATGAAGGACATTTCTGAATTAACAAACCATGGGAGATAGTATCCTTCAGGTAGCGTAAAATACGCTTCATAGCCACCCAATGTAATTGTGTAGGAGACTGCATATACTGACAAACCTTGTTAACCACGAAAGAGATGTCAGGTCTCGTAATAGTTAAGTACTGGAGAGCACCAACTATACTCCGATACAATGTTGGATCTGGAAATAATTCACCAATATGGGAACTTAAGCGGGTTGAAGCAGACATAGGAGTGGCTATGGGCTTACACTCTCCCATTTTGGTTCTCAATAATAAATCCTTTATATATTTCTATTGGGACAACATCATGCCAGCAGGAGTTTGTGAAGCTTCAATACCCAAGAAAAAATGAAGAGAGCCAAGATCTTTCAACGCAAATGATAATGATAATGCTTGAATAACCTTTTCTATATCTTCAGATGATGAGCCAGTAATTAATATGTGTCAACGTAAACTAAGACATATGAAACAGAAGAAGAGTTATGCTTAATAAAAAGAGAGACATCAATATGTGATTCCACGAACCCCATTTGAAGTAAACTGTCTAAACCATTCACGAGGTGATTGTCGTAAGCCATATATGAAAGGAATATGTCCTAAGTCCAATCATGTATTAGGATTTAGGAATAAGTTCCTGTGTAATCTGTTTTGATTTCATTGATATTAATAAAAGACTAGTTTTGTTTTTATTACGGGCTTTATCTATTTAAGTGTTTAAATAAGATATACCATAGTTTAGAGTAAAGCTTTTTATGGATTATGATGAGATCATAATAGTGAGACCTAAAAGATGATAACTCTAAACTTAAATAGTTCCTGGTCGTAAGATTACTAACTGGTAATTAATAATCCGCAGAGATCGGTACATACTATGCTTGCTTCATTATGAAGGATGTCTGTTCTCATAGACATTTGTGTGGTGACACTATAGCTAGTATGTAGGTGCTTATTATAGAATAAGTTCACTGAACATGACTCGCCCAGCTGAACAACTGATGGAGTTCACTCACGTGTCAGCAGTTGTTCACATAGTGATAGTTGTACAAGAATCCTTAGATTTGAGGTCATCATAGTCGTCTTGTGTACACTGAACTATGCTTTGGTTTAGTTCTTAGTCTCCAGGAACAATTATTAGGGGTCTACTGGGTATAGGAATTTGTACGCAAAGATAGTGTATGATCAATAAAGGATCTACCCCTTCCAGTGAAGGAAGCGAATGTTCAAGGCTGATCCACTTATGCTAGTTTAGGAATCTCTGGCCAGAGTGAATGAAATTAGAAAGGAGTTTCTAATTTGCATAGAAGTAAGTATTGTAAATGGTAAGCAAGTGATTAAATTAGATAGGCTTGACACGAGATCCATGTCTTGTATTTAATCGGGATATTGTAGGGTAGAAGGAGTTTATTGTACGGTAACTATTCACTGAATAGGTTCTAGGTATTCTAAACAGTGAATTCATATTATCCGGATAGTTGCGATATGCTGAGAAGTATCCCTCACGATGTAGAATTAATGTGATTAATTAATTAATTATATTTAATAAATTAGAGAATTTATATAAATAATGATAAAATAGTTTTATTATTATTTATTTCTACTACCGGCTTAATATTGAACCTACATGGTCACACCATAAAAAGAGAATGATTTAATGGTGGAGGAATTAATTAATAATGGCTAATAATTATTTATTTGTGAAATAAATAATTAATTGGCAAATTTAATAATTGATTAAATGAGATTTAATTGATTATAAATTAATTAAGAAAAGTTCTTAATATTATTAATTAAGGATTTAATTTTTTGGAAATTAAATCAAGAGAGAGAATTATTTCTAAAGTGTTTAGAAAAAGGATTAATAATTAAAAGGTGTTTTAATTATTAATGAGAATAATAAATGGGATAATAATAATAATATTTATGGGAAAATTTCAGCTGAAAATTTTGCCTATAAATATACTATTATAAACCCTATTTTTATTCTAACCCCAAAATTTTATAAAACCTAATTCTCTCCACCTCCTCCTCCTCCTTAACATCGTTTTCTTGGTGGATACCGGTGGAGTGCTTCACGTTTGAGGAGCAGCTGCTAAGGATCTCCGATCGTTGCTCTTGGATCGCATATTAAAGGTTAGTAATCGATCCCTATATTTTTACCACGATTTATATGCTTTTATTTGGATTTTGTATGTGTAAAAGTGCTTTTACATGCTTCCGCTGCGATTAAAATCCAACATTGGTATCAGAGCTTAGGTTGTATGCATATAGATATGTGATAAAAATTTCAGAATTTTATGTGCTTGTATGAATTAATTATGATTTTTACAAGTTATATTATGGATTAATTTTGTCTGATGAGAAATCGTTTCTCATAATAATTTTGAATGTTGATCTGGGTTCTACAAGTGTTGTAGATCGTCTGAGTATTTTTTTCATAATTTTATGATGTATAGATTTTTTATCATGAATTTTTGAATTTGTTGCAATTAAATTCGTAATTAAATAATCATATATATATAAAAATTGTTAGTACGTATATATATATATCTGCTGTGTTGGGTTCTACTGTTGAATGCACGGAAGAAAAGGTACAGAAAAGACAGTCAGGACGGCGACACGCTAATCGAGAAAAGGCGGCGACTCACAGCAAAGGGAAGGACCGCGCGACTAGCGTTCACGTACGGCGCGTGCCGGACACGCGCTGGTCAAAGGTCAGACGGATGCTGACGTCATCAGATGACGTCATGCTGACGTCAGCACAGGGGTTCGGGCGCGTGGGGAACAGTCACACACGCGCCTGACAGTGCGTGTGCACGTGGCCGCGCGTGGGGAAACTTCTTTCGGCGCGTGAGGGCGCGTGCGAGCTCAGAATAGGGCGATTTTGGTGCCGTTGGATTCGTCTTTTCGAGACGCTTCTAATGGTATATTATATGATATTTTATGAAATTATTTCGAACTGTTTATAGCTAACATAAGTGTTTTTAAGCTGTTTTTGACTGTTTTAATTGCTTTTAAATGCTTCATGTGATACATAGAGATGTATAATGCTTAGACTAATGTGCTAGATGATATAACATGCCTACCTTGATGTTTATTCATGTTTATATATGTGATATATGCTTAGTTTATCATGCGATGATAGATTTAGGTGAACTTAAATGAACATAAGGCGCTTGTTAGACAATCTAGTATAGTGAAATTGTTTCATAACCTTAAGAATAATATTATGAATACAATCATGAGATTCTTGTGTTTATGAAACACGTAATTGAATATGAATTTTCAATATGAGAGAAAGGATGATTCTGTCAACAACAGATTTTTATCTGTAAGAAAGGGTTATTAAGTGACGCCTCTTGACAATGCTCCACCCGATCTGGGAATCATCTGATTATTGATTATTGATTTGAAATATTTAATTGAAAAGGAAGAATCTCTTTATAATATGATTATGATTGTAACGTAATATAATCCCTCTAAAATTAAATAATATCAAGTAGTAATTGGCCAATGACACAACGGGCTTGTGTCTGTCATAGCCTTCCAACATGATAGAAAAGTAGTTCTTATTTTTGAATCATTGTCGTTTCGTGCTACAGCCGAGGGCTTTGATTTCGAAATAAGAAATAATTGTCTATAACATAGAGATGTGTATATTGAATAACAATCTAAAGGTCGTTACGTGCCACAGCCGTGGGCCTTTGGGGACTGATTCAATTGTATAGAATGTTGGGTTAGACTTGACTTAGAATATTGACTTTGTCGTGCCACAGTCGTGACTCAATTATTCAAGAGGCTAAAGTTTGATTAGGGAATAACATTAGATGTAATTGACAAGAGTTGTCTGCCTATTGAACATTACATGGCTGTTCGTGCCACAGCCGGGGTTGTGTAATGGAATGTAGGATCCCTATTCCCACTAGCATTATGAATGCTTAATTTTTCACGTAGGGGGTTGAATAAATTAGATAAACTAGTGGGAGCCACTTATGAATAAAGACCCGATTCATATAGTGATTTGAAATGAAATTGAATATTTGCTAAGTGTTGTTATGTGTTTATCATTTACAGATTTACAATATACATTATGTCTTCTACACTATCACTCAGGAGCGTACTGGATGCTCACAAGTTGACTGGTCCTAATTATGCTGACTGGCTTCGAAACTTGAGAATTGTTCTCAGGATTGAGAAGCTGGAATACGTGATTGACTCACCTAAGCCTACTGAACCTGCTAGTGATGCACATAATGATGAACATGTTGTGTATCGTAAGTGGATAGATGATGCAAATGTTGCTCAATGCATCATGCTAGCTTCCATGAACATTGAGCTACAGAAGCAACATGAGCATATGGATGCTCACACTATCCTCATGCATCTACAAGAGTTGTATGATGTGGCGGGGATGACAGCTCGATATGAGATATCGAAGGAGCTGTTCGGTTGTAGGATGTCTGAGGGATCATCTGTGAATGACCATGTACTTAAGATGATCAATTTGATTGAACGTCTTGGACAACTTGGTTTTGCCATGGATGGGGAGCTGAGCCAAGACTTGGTCTTGCAATCGCTTCCGAGTTCGTTCTCGCAGTTTGTTGTGAACTTTCACATGAATAAGTTGGATGTCAGCCTGCCTGAACTCCACAACATGTTGAAGACTGCGGAATCGAATTTTCCCCCTAAGAAGAGTTCTGTTCTTCTAATTGGTGAAGGTTCCAATCCTAAGAAAAGGAAGAGAAACTCTTCCAAGAAGAAGAAAGTAGGTGAAGAAAAGCCGGTTCCACCAAAAGCTGAAGACCCCAAGAGCAAAGTTGTTTGCTTTCACTGTAACAAGGTGGGGCACTGGAAGAGGAACTGCAAGGTTTACCTTGCAGAATTGAAGAAGAAGAAGGGTAGTGAGAATGCCGCTTCTGATTTAGGTATGTTCATGATAGAAGTGAATATGTCATTAAGCCAAATTTCTACTTGGGTATTATGTAACACCCCCAGATCCGGGGTCGGGGATCCGGGTCGTCACGGTCTTTCTTTCCACAATATCACTTCACTTAATTAATAAATAACCTTATGCAGTGACCCCACACTAACACACACCACAACCCGTTATAGTCTCAGAGATGAAATTTAAATAAGTACAAGTCTTTGAATCCACAATTTAAAAGTTATTACAACCCAAAATGATTACTTGATAAATTTACAGTTAATTGCCATTATCTGCCACAAGTTATAATTATACATAATTGATTCTCGAAAGTAGATGGTCTGATCTACAATAGATCTACCTCTGCAGCTATAGCAGCTACAACATCAACGGGAAGACGCAGGACGCTTCCCACGCGCTTGCGCTGGGTCTGCTGGAGTCTGGCCATCTTTCCTAACTGTTGTTGTGTGATGAAGAAATAAAGCAAGGGTGAGCAGCAAGCCCACCAAAATAATATGTATAATGATTAACAATATATGAGTCTTCTCATAGTACTCATGAAAGTCTTGGTCAAAAGAAATGAACCAAGTTTGATATCATAATGCGATGAAGTCGCAAAATATTCAGTATATATACATATATACTTTTCAAAATATTGGAAGTCCTCTTCCATGCATAATACACACAGAGTTCCAGTGTATAACTGTATAAAAATATCGTTGCAAGGTGATCTCATATATCTAACCTTGTCTCAACATTATTCTGAAAATCTTTATCATGCATAAGATAATAATTTACTAGATATAAGTTTAAAAGATGAAGTTACCAGATACTCCAATATACTTATATCTTTTCCAAATACTACTTGAACTACCACCGTTCAAGTTATAATTAGTTCAAAAGTTCATCACATAGATGAGACTACAAGATAATACTTGAATAGATTCAACCTTTAAAATATCATCAAAATAAAATGAAGTTATGAGATACTTCATTTGATGCAAACATTATTTTGAAAACTTGACCCTGCCAACACTCAACAATCGCCCAACCGTAGCCTTTCTATCGAAGTGCTTTGGGTAGTGTTGCAGAAATATCCAATTGGATGATGAACTCATTACGGGAGTTTACCGCGCCAGGAAGACCACTTACGATGATCAGTCGTAGTAGTACAACCCCACCATTTTCTACATGTAGAGGAGAACCTGTCGGATTTACTTGTCAACCGAACACTGAACTCCTAAGGAATGGACCGCCTTAGCGGAACTTCCAGGCCATTTGGGCCAATATAATAAGGCTGGGCCGGCGCTACTCGACCACTTACGCCACTCCTAGTTCAGATGAAATCCATGACTCTGAAACGTAAAGCTCGTTTCCCCCTTTCCCCAAGTAGAAACTTGTTGATACGGCTCCACCAAGAAGTCGTACCTAGTTGGAAAGGAAAACTCACCGATATTTCCCAGGCGATGCCTGTTAATGGATTAACTTGTTCCAAGAATTTTACTTCCCGAATATTGGGTAAGTAATCAAAAACTCTTTTACCAAGACAGCAACCTTGTTGCGAATATAAAACACACCACCGAGCCGGATCCCCCAGGTTTTGAGCGAGTATTTAAATCCCCTTTTTAAAAGGAAGATCTTAAATATAAAAATAGTTTTGGGATCCGCTCTAACTTTTGAAAATCATTTTAAAGACTCGAAAACACTTTAAAGAGTGTTTGGAGTAAAACTGATTTAATGAAGTAAATCAGTCCCCAGAATATTTAGAAAATGTCTGAATATTATTATTTAAATAATATTCCCATAAAAAAATAATCTTTATAAAATAATTGAAGTAGAAGTATTAAAACTTATACTTGAAATGAATAGCAAATAATCAAAGATATACTTATACGAAAGTAATATCTTTATTTGAATAATCAAAAATAAGTTTGATTATCGACACCTTATTCTTTAATAAAATAAAGAATATATCTCAGCAAATAATCGGAGTCATAGATCCTCAAATGAATATTCAAATAATATTCAATAAATAAAATAAGCTGAGTCATAATACCTCGAATGAATATTATAAATAATATTCATTAAATAAAATAAAGGAGTCATACATCCTCAAATGAATGTCCAAGTAATATCCAATAAATAATGTAAAGGAGTCATACGCCTTCGAATAATATTCGAAATAATATTCAATAATAAAATAAAGTTAAAGTTATCGAATAAACCTTATTCGATTAATAGTTTTAAAAACTATATCCATATATATATATATAAATAAATATATATATATATAATATACTCGGGAACATCGAATCCCGGTTTAGAAATATGTTCACCTTTTATCCCCTATACTAAGGGTATACGCAACTACTTGCTTATTTCTAGCATAGGTATTATGCAACTATAAGTATTGAAATCAACAGATAGATAACCAGATTACGAAACAGACATGCATATATACCATATTAGCATGCTCCAATATATCGCAAAATTTGCTAATAACAATCATGCAATATCACAAGATAATGCATATACATATATTTACATCACAACAACAGTATAACGGGTAGAAAACTTGCCAGAGCGACTGGGGTTACGAATGGCTCGGGACGAGTCTGGTAACCTATAAACAACAAGTAAGTTGGAATTAAACCAAAGTCACTTGTAAATCTATACTTTAACTAACTTAGACTCTAACGCTTGTTTTGCGCTCACTGATTCGCTTAAGCCACTCGGGTACCCTCGGCTCCACCATTTTTAATAATTTAACCTTTACGAGTTTTAAAGCGATTCCTTCGCGAGTGTCTTACCAACTGCCTAACACACTTACCATAAATGTTTCATACATTAATTAACCCTTTTTGGTCTTTAACCTATGTTTCGAAGTAAGGCGAGGGAAAAAGTTTCGTTCACAAAACGCCGTTACTTGAAACGGTCGTTTCTCCTAAACCGTGCATCGGAATCGAACGAACTACATATCAAAACGAAGCTCGTAACATGAGCTATCTAAACATGGCAGTGGTCATAATCTAGCAGGGGGTTCTCGGGTCCTAATGCTATGCACAAAAACAGTCCAAAGAAAATCGGACGTTACGACGGCTATGTTTACGCGATTTCCCAATTTTAAGCCATTCAAAACCAACCACAAATCAACCCCAAATCAATCACACAACCAATATCCCTCCAAACCACATCATAACAGCCCCAACAAATCCACATTAACCATTTATACTTATTCCTCACATGAACTAAAAGCTTTACTTAGGTTCTTTAACTAATTACCAAGATTTACAACTCCAACAATGCAACAAAACCAACTAATCTCTACAAACTCAACCAAACTTCAACCAATCAAGCATCATGCTTCACATATGCTATATCAAACACATTCAATCCTAATTACTCAAAACTAAAGCTAGGGTTTGTAGTTTATACCTTCCTTGAAGTGGTGGGTGGAGCTAGGAAGCCTTAAGAAGCTTTGAGAAGTCTTAAGAATGCTTGGATCTTCAAGAAAACAAGAAAAAGTTCAAGTTAAAAACTTGAAAACACTATTCATTGTCTTCTTCTTTGATTAAATGAAGAAGATTGAGAAGGAATTAATGGCTTAAACTCATGATATAGTCCTAACTAAGCATGAAGATGATTAGGGAATTATCTTACCAATTTAGGAAGCTTGGATCTTGGATTTTGAATTTCTCTTGCCTTTTGAATAGTGAAAAGCCGTGAGCAATGAAGAACAAAGCCTTGGTTGCTTTTGATTTTTGATGAAAATGATTTTACTTGGCTTGGTTGATTGGTTTTTGTGCTTGCTTTAGTCAATTACCTTCTTGCCCTTGGATTTGTGTGGTTACAAAGCCACCACACCTCCTTCCTTCCCATGTCATGCTTATGTCATCCTCATGATGTCATCCTCACTTCCTTGTCCTCTTTCTATTGGTTGGATGACATCATTCCCACTAATCCCTTTGATTAACTTCCTAATCGTTTGCCTAATGACCGCTGATCTGTTATACGGTTCGCTTAACTTTCGTTCTCGTTTATCGTTTGAAGGATCATACCCGGGATCTTATTACTTAGGTTCCCTTAACCTTTCTCAATACATTATATTCCTTTTTATGATCCTCTATTATAATCCTTTACTTTAAATCCTTTTTATCCTGTTACCTTATACTCAATTCTCTCCGTATCTTGTGGATTTCCGGGAAAAACCAAAGTGTTCGGAATTGGATTCTGACGATCTTTACATACACTTATATACTTCATAGAGTACTAATAATACCCCATAAGATCAATAACAGAACCCCTACATAGCGTGGCATGAAAAGTTTTCTCGTTCAGCAAAAACACTATTCATAAGGGTTTCAAAATTTCTCAAAAATTGGGGTTATTACAGTCTCCCCTCCTTAAAAGGATTCCGTCCCGGAATCAGATAGAAAACAAATGGGGATACTTTCTTAGCATTACACTTTCTAACTCTCGAGTCAATTTTCCCACATTGTGGTTCTACCACCAAACTCTGCCTAGTTTGATAATCCTTCTCCTAAGCACTTGTTCCTTTTCACTCTATAACCCTTCCTGGTTGCTCCATATAGGTTACGTCGGGTTGCATATCTATGCGCTCATATGCCCCTATTTATCTGGCATCTGAATTACACTTCCTTAACATTGATACGTGAAACACGTTACGACCTGCTACATGTTCGGGGTTAGGGCTAGCTCATATGCTAACTTCCCAAACGTCTTAATATATCCAAGGGTCCAACAAATTGTAGTCTTAGCTTTCCTTTCTTTCCGAACCTCATCAATCCTTTCCAAGGGGTACCTATAACATTACTAGGTCCCCTATTTCATACTCTTTATCCTTTCGTGTCAAATCAACATACTTATCATGTCCATCTTGGGCTACTACCAGCCGTCCTCTGATTAGATCTATCATATCCTTGGTCCTTTGGACTACTGCGGGTCCGAGCATCTTGCGCTCTACAACTTCATCCTAACATAAGGGAGATCGACATTGTCTTCCCTCAAGGATCTCATAAGACGATATCTCAATACTGACATATGATCTATTGTCATAAGAAAACTCAATCCGCGTTATGTGATCATTCAAATTTCTTTCAAGTCTATTGCACAGACTCTCATTATAGCTTCTAGATTTATAGCTTTTGCTTATTAATACCCATTCTTTTCCAGTTCGTTATCGCTATCACCTTCGGTTCCTAATATTATACTGGTTATACTTTTGCTCGTTAGCGTTCTATAACCTTTTAATAACCACGTCAACCTTAGTATCACGAATGTGTTTCCATTCCGCATACTACCACCACTTTATTACTCCTTTTTCAGTTGTTTCTATTTTCCAAAATTTGATCAATCAAATAGAAGTAAAGGAATTTGTTGAGAGATCACTATGATCATGAACACTTGTTATATCGCATAGTTAGTACAGAAGGTGGCCAGCCTTTAGTACTTGACAAGCAACTAAACAATAGATGGTATCCTACTAGGCTTCTATCACAAAGATAGATAGTCATTCGGCAATACCTCCCCTTCTGGAAGGGTTGTTCTTCTCAGCTTACATGAAATGAAAAGAAGAGAAAAGAACGAATTGAAGAGAATTGTATATATGAAAAAAATATACAGCCACAAAATATCTGGCTTGGAACCTACCTCTGAACTATAGAGGTTTGTCATAGGAGAACAAAACATATATGTATTTATATCAACATCAAGTATTATAGCATCGCATTTCACGTGCCTAAATATTTTCGCTATCCCGTCCATCATTCTATGGACCCATGCTCTTCCTCGAGCTTATACACAATCACCTTTGAAACTCCCTCGATTCCGAAAATCGAATCTGGGATCTCATTCTAGATATCATCGTTACTAGAGTTCTATGCTTGCACCGCAACCTTCCTCGTATAATAATACGACTCTCTATTGGTAAGAAAGAATAAATATACAATAGGTAGATACTCTACTTAATTAGTCTATCAATGATAACTTATACACTACCACGACCCGATTAGTGGTACTCAATCTCAACACCCATTCCAATACAACTCTCACGGTTGTAATCAGCGCAATACTCGCAGAATCATTGCTGCCTTACTATGGTCCACCACTGACCTACTGTAGTCATTCATTTTCCATGAAGTCTTAATAGCTAACCATACGGAGTCCATACATCTCATATCAAATTCTTCTAAGGAGGTAACATAGTCACCATTCAGGATTCATGGAGTACACTCCTGATTCTGACATACATACATGACATGAAGCAGATAAAATTGCAGAAGAGTTTCAATCAAAGCAACAATAGCAGGTTAATACCATTCTTAATCATATGCCTTAAATAGAAGACTTACTCAAAGGTTCGTCTAGTCCTTTTTGAAACATGGTCCTGGCTTATCTCAAGATAGGACCTTCTAAGATAGATAGCCCGTTCATGGCGATTACGCAAATTAAACCTTTACCAACTACTATTACGGTCGGGTATTGCACAGTCATCAGAAGGAATGTCAATCTTCCAAACCATAATACAACCTTCACAGCTTTAACCATCATCACTGTATTCCTCTCGCACGAGCGCCTATAATTATCCTCTTACCTTTAAAGTGTCGGCCACCTCTTTGGCCTTTCCTGATAGTAAAATTTCCTTACAGTCAATGTCACATTAACCACCTCCAATAAATTTCTACCTTATTTCAATCACAGCTTATGTGAAAATGCTTTCCTTAAAATCTGATGAGTAAAAAAAAATCACCATTTTTTCCATAAGTTATTGCCTCAGTCTTTAGAGGTTAATCACTGTCAAGACTGACTCTCGATCATACTTAGAACATCTTCTATCTTAAGTCCTAATTGCCCTGAACAATTTCGACCATTACTGGTTCGATCCATACCTTCTCGTGGTTTAACACGTGCCTCACTTGGCATCAATATAATTACGTCATATTTCCTTTATCAACATTTTTATTCTTGAGAATTTCGAATATTTCCTTTCTCCTTGTAAAACCTCTAAGGTTATCCTTCAATCGTTCCTCCTGTATTCCCTAGATACAGGGCATATCACAATACCATTTACTAATAGTAGAACCATTGTCTATATACTTCTGAAAAATTTCTCCACTGATTCTTAAAGGTTGTTGCTACCTTAACCCTTTCCCAATCATATTGTCAAAACTCATACTGTCCCTATTAAGGGTGAAATTCCAACCTTTATAAATTCCCCTAGGATTCATTTTAAGTTACCGATGTTCTATCCTTAATTCCACCTTTAAAAGGTACCTGCATCCTTTCGTGGATAAATCAAGTCATATATCCCTGATAAGGGTGTCTTATTCAATCATTCCCACCTCGATAGTCTATACCTAACTTCATAATAGCATCATTATTCAAATTGAGGTCAATCCATATGGCCTCCAAAAGATAACAATGGTCATCTGCTTTTCTTTCCTGATTTGGTAATGATCACATGGATGATCTGGAAGATATTGGTCGCGTTCAACGTGAACTTCTTCTTAATAAATCCTTATTTACTTTTGTTGTTTATCTCAACAGTCATCTCAATGTTGGGATATCTTTCATACCTGGCGTCCCCTTTCCTGGGTATCAAGCCACCGGTCTTACACTTCACATTCTTGAAGGTCACTTCCTTCATCCAATTTTCTTAATTTCTTACTTTCTTGTCTCCTCAGTCTATCCGCGTCTCATTATTTATCCTTCGAACTATCTCAAGGTTTCTTCGAATCCTCCCAACTTACAGGGGATAATATATATGTATCTCTTATGCCCTCAACCATCAATTTTAACTCATGGTGAATCACCCTCATCCTGACGATTACATACTCTTCTATTTCTATTTCTACGAGTCTTTAGGGTTTCCTCATACCCAACTCCCTTATCATTCCTCAAACTCTCTTGCCTTTATATTCCTTTCTCTTATCGTTATTTCATGAACCAACACAACATAAGCATTGATTTCAAACATCCCGTCATTCTGGATTCGTGTCTTCAGAACGAATCTTGATAACTTTTATAACTTAGATTCATAATTCATCATACTCGTCTGCCTTTGTTCTGGCTCTAAAGCTTTTACACTATTCCATAACCTTGGGAATTACTTTCCCGAAAACAATTGGCTGAACTTTAATCAGTTTATTATAATCTCTTGCTCCGTGCCTTCCTTGGCCTTTCACCAGTAGGTGGTCTCTCTCTCTTAGGAGGGTGAGTGATAAAAACAGTCTTTTGTGATTCGTCAATCATTTAGAATCTCAAATGATTCCTATATTTCCTTTAGCCAGGCTCTTGCCTCGACTAGGTCAACCTGTTCCTTGGAACTCTGAGAGCTTAACGATTTAAAGGTCATGAAAGAATTTTCTGCCGCATTGTCCCCTCAGGGTGGTGGTTGGGGATAATAGTCTAAGTTCTCTTTAGGCAGGTCCATGAATTGCCGTATAGGAGTACCGTCTCGGGTCTCCTTTCCTTACTCGACTTTCCGTTTCCTTAGTATGGAATGTTTCATCCTTCTCCCATACTTGGGGTTATCTTGTACGTTAAAATCCTCATTTTCCACTTCATTATGTTATGGGTTCCTTCTATCTTGATGGCGTCCTCCCTGACTATCACATTCAGGGTTTGCTCTAACTCTTATTCCTCAAACTAGCTTTCATCTAAGATTTCATCTTTAAGCTCTTAAACATTTGGAACCCAAATTCTATAGGAATACCTCATTATTCCCTTATCATCTCTCTCGGTATTAATCTCATATCTATTTGTTGGCTCTCTGCCTTCATTCATCACTTTTTCTGGCACAATATGTTCCTTTCCAATAATTCGGGCTGTATTGCAATCTCAAACAACTTTTCGGTACCGGCTCCGGTTACCTTCATATCTATTTCCATTTTTTTTTCAAAATCTCTTATCAACCCTCCCAAAGTCATTATCATCTTGAGTCTCTCCTTTTTACTAAGGGCATCAGCCACCACATTGGCTTTCCCCGAATGATAAAGAATCTCCCAATCATAATTCTTGATTAGCTCTAACCGCCTCCTCTGGCGTATGTTGAGCTCTTTCTACGTAAAAAGGTACTAGAGCTCCTATGGTTTGTGTAAATCTTGCACTTCTCTCCATACAAGTAGTGCCTCCAATCTTTAGGGAAAAACTATTGCCACGAGCCCAAGCTCATGGGTGGGGATATCGAATTTTATATCCCCTTAATTATCTTGACGCGTACGCGATTACCTTGCTGTGCTGTATAAGAAGCACCCTAATTCCTTATGCGAAGCGTCACTACATTTCACAAAATCTCATTTTCCATCCGGCAACGCCAACATAGGGAACGTCACCAACCTTTGCTTCGGTTCTTAAAAGTTGTTCTCGCATTTCTCTGTCCATTCGAACTTCTCAGTCTTACGAGTAAGCCGCGTTAAAGGGGCTACTATCTTTACAAACTTGAACGAACCTCTGGTAGTGACCGGCCAATCCTACCTCTGGTAGTCGACCCAACCAGGGTCATCAATTCATCAGTGGTCCTTTATCCAATCTCGTCAGGATCCTCCATGGGATCCTCCTTAGCAACTATCCCTTCTAGGACAACATCCTCAACCGCTACATCCTCAATATCAACATCATTCGGTCCTGCGTTAGGACGCTCTATTGAATCCACAATCTGATCTCCAATTAGTAATAAAACATCATCGCGTTGATGTTCCTCAACTTCAGGGTTCGGAGTCCCGCTACCATATACGATAACGAACTACGCTTCTATCGCTACATTTATAAGGGTTCCCATAAGGGTTTTAACTGTCAGTACTACGTTAGGTAGTCCGACTATGAACTTGGCAAGAGTTCTTATTATCTTAGTGAACTTATTATCTTAACGTCCCATCATCTCTGAGGTTTATAACGCTTAGCTCTGATACCACTTCTGTAACACCCCCAGATCCGGGGTCGGGGATCCGGGTCGTCACGGTCTTTCTTTCCACAATATCACTTCACTTAATTAATAAATAACCTTATGCAGTGACCCCACACTAACACACACCACAACCCGTTATAGTCTCAGAGATGAAATTTAAATAAGTACAAGTCTTTGAATCCACAATTTAAAAGTTATTACAACCCAAAATGATTACTTGATAAATTTACAGTTAATTGCCATTATCTGCCACAAGTTATAATTATACATAATTGATTCTCGAAAGTAGATGGTCTGATCTACAATAGATCTACCTCTGCAGCTATAGCAGCTACAACATCAACGGGAAGACGCAGGACGCTTCCCACGCGCTTGCGCTGGGTCTGCTGGAGTCTGGCCATCTTTCCTAACTGTTGTTGTGTGATGAAGAAATAAAGCAAGGGTGAGCAGCAAGCCCACCAAAATAATATGTATAATGATTAACAATATATGAGTCTTCTCATAGTACTCATGAAAGTCTTGGTCAAAAGAAATGAACCAAGTTTGATATCATAATGCGATGAAGTCGCAAAATATTCAGTATATATACATATATACTTTTCAAAATATTGGAAGTCCTCTTCCATGCATAATACACACAGAGTTCCAGTGTATAACTGTATAAAAATATCGTTGCAAGGTGATCTCATATATCTAACCTTGTCTCAACATTATTCTGAAAATCTTTATCATGCATAAGATAATAATTTACTAGATATAAGTTTAAAAGATGAAGTTACCAGATACTCCAATATACTTATATCTTTTCCAAATACTACTTGAACTACCACCGTTCAAGTTATAATTAGTTCAAAAGTTCATCACATAGATGAGACTACAAGATAATACTTGAATAGATTCAACCTTTAAAATATCATCAAAATAAAATGAAGTTATGAGATACTTCATTTGATGCAAACATTATTTTGAAAACTTGACCCTGCCAACACTCAACAATCGCCCAACCGTAGCCTTTCTATCGAAGTGCTTTGGGTAGTGTTGCAGAAATATCCAATTGGATGATGAACTCATTACGGGAGTTTACCGCGCCAGGAAGACCACTTACGATGATCAGTCGTAGTAGTACAACCCCACCATTTTCTACATGTAGAGGAGAACCTGTCGGATTTACTTGTCAACCGAACACTGAACTCCTAAGGAATGGACCGCCTTAGCGGAACTTCCAGGCCATTTGGGCCAATATAATAAGGCTGGGCCGGCGCTACTCGACCACTTACGCCACTCCTAGTTCAGATGAAATCCATGACTCTGAAACGTAAAGCTCGTTTCCCCCTTTCCCCAAGTAGAAACTTGTTGATACGGCTCCACCAAGAAGTCGTACCTAGTTGGAAAGGAAAACTCACCGATATTTCCCAGGCGATGCCTGTTAATGGATTAACTTGTTCCAAGAATTTTACTTCCCGAATATTGGGTAAGTAATCAAAAACTCTTTTACCAAGACAGCAACCTTGTTGCGAATATAAAACACACCACCGAGCCGGATCCCCCAGGTTTTGAGCGAGTATTTAAATCCCCTTTTTAAAAGGAAGATCTTAAATATAAAAATAGTTTTGGGATCCGCTCTAACTTTTGAAAATCATTTTAAAGACTCGAAAACACTTTAAAGAGTGTTTGGAGTAAAACTGATTTAATGAAGTAAATCAGTCCCCAGAATATTTAGAAAATGTCTGAATATTATTATTTAAATAATATTCCCATAAAAAAATAATCTTTATAAAATAATTGAAGTAGAAGTATTAAAACTTATACTTGAAATGAATAGCAAATAATCAAAGATATACTTATACGAAAGTAATATCTTTATTTGAATAATCAAAAATAAGTTTGATTATCGACACCTTATTCTTTAATAAAATAAAGAATATATCTCAGCAAATAATCGGAGTCATAGATCCTCAAATGAATATTCAAATAATATTCAATAAATAAAATAAGCTGAGTCATAATACCTCGAATGAATATTATAAATAATATTCATTAAATAAAATAAAGGAGTCATACATCCTCAAATGAATGTCCAAGTAATATCCAATAAATAATGTAAAGGAGTCATACGCCTTCGAATAATATTCGAAATAATATTCAATAATAAAATAAAGTTAAAGTTATCGAATAAACCTTATTCGATTAATAGTTTTAAAAACTATATCCATATATATATATATAAATAAATATATATATATATAATATACTCGGGAACATCGAATCCCGGTTTAGAAATATGTTCACCTTTTATCCCCTATACTAAGGGTATACGCAACTACTTGCTTATTTCTAGCATAGGTATTATGCAACTATAAGTATTGAAATCAACAGATAGATAACCAGATTACGAAACAGACATGCATATATACCATATTAGCATGCTCCAATATATCGCAAAATTTGCTAATAACAATCATGCAATATCACAAGATAATGCATATACATATATTTACATCACAACAACAGTATAACGGGTAGAAAACTTGCCAGAGCGACTGGGGTTACGAATGGCTCGGGACGAGTCTGGTAACCTATAAACAACAAGTAAGTTGGAATTAAACCAAAGTCACTTGTAAATCTATACTTTAACTAACTTAGACTCTAACGCTTGTTTTGCGCTCACTGATTCGCTTAAGCCACTCGGGTACCCTCGGCTCCACCATTTTTAATAATTTAACCTTTACGAGTTTTAAAGCGATTCCTTCGCGAGTGTCTTACCAACTGCCTAACACACTTACCATAAATGTTTCATACATTAATTAACCCTTTTTGGTCTTTAACCTATGTTTCGAAGTAAGGCGAGGGAAAAAGTTTCGTTCACAAAACGCCGTTACTTGAAACGGTCGTTTCTCCTAAACCGTGCATCGGAATCGAACGAACTACATATCAAAACGAAGCTCGTAACATGAGCTATCTAAACATGGCAGTGGTCATAATCTAGCAGGGGGTTCTCGGGTCCTAATGCTATGCACAAAAACAGTCCAAAGAAAATCGGACGTTACGACGGCTATGTTTACGCGATTTCCCAATTTTAAGCCATTCAAAACCAACCACAAATCAACCCCAAATCAATCACACAACCAATATCCCTCCAAACCACATCATAACAGCCCCAACAAATCCACATTAACCATTTATACTTATTCCTCACATGAACTAAAAGCTTTACTTAGGTTCTTTAACTAATTACCAAGATTTACAACTCCAACAATGCAACAAAACCAACTAATCTCTACAAACTCAACCAAACTTCAACCAATCAAGCATCATGCTTCACATATGCTATATCAAACACATTCAATCCTAATTACTCAAAACTAAAGCTAGGGTTTGTAGTTTATACCTTCCTTGAAGTGGTGGGTGGAGCTAGGAAGCCTTAAGAAGCTTTGAGAAGTCTTAAGAATGCTTGGATCTTCAAGAAAACAAGAAAAAGTTCAAGTTAAAAACTTGAAAACACTATTCATTGTCTTCTTCTTTGATTAAATGAAGAAGATTGAGAAGGAATTAATGGCTTAAACTCATGATATAGTCCTAACTAAGCATGAAGATGATTAGGGAATTATCTTACCAATTTAGGAAGCTTGGATCTTGGATTTTGAATTTCTCTTGCCTTTTGAATAGTGAAAAGCCGTGAGCAATGAAGAACAAAGCCTTGGTTGCTTTTGATTTTTGATGAAAATGATTTTACTTGGCTTGGTTGATTGGTTTTTGTGCTTGCTTTAGTCAATTACCTTCTTGCCCTTGGATTTGTGTGGTTACAAAGCCACCACACCTCCTTCCTTCCCATGTCATGCTTATGTCATCCTCATGATGTCATCCTCACTTCCTTGTCCTCTTTCTATTGGTTGGATGACATCATTCCCACTAATCCCTTTGATTAACTTCCTAATCGTTTGCCTAATGACCGCTGATCTGTTATACGGTTCGCTTAACTTTCGTTCTCGTTTATCGTTTGAAGGATCATACCCGGGATCTTATTACTTAGGTTCCCTTAACCTTTCTCAATACATTATATTCCTTTTTATGATCCTCTATTATAATCCTTTACTTTAAATCCTTTTTATCCTGTTACCTTATACTCAATTCTCTCCGTATCTTGTGGATTTCCGGGAAAAACCAAAGTGTTCGGAATTGGATTCTGACGATCTTTACATACACTTATATACTTCATAGAGTACTAATAATACCCCATAAGATCAATAACAGAACCCCTACATAGCGTGGCATGAAAAGTTTTCTCGTTCAGCAAAAACACTATTCATAAGGGTTTCAAAATTTCTCAAAAATTGGGGTTATTACATATTAGATACCGCCTATGGTTCTGACATCTGCAATTCATTGCAGGGACTAAGAAGAAGTAGGACTCTTGAGGAAGAGGAGGTGATTCTACTGATGGGAAATGGAGCAAGAGTTGCTGCTGAAGATGTAGAATCATTTCATTTACATAGGCCTACGGGCAAGACTATTGTTTTTTAAATAATTGTTATTTTGTTCCCTCGATTGTGAGGAATATTATTCCCATGTTAGGATTGGCTAAATTTTCATTTATTATTGAGAATAATGAATGTTTTATTCTTAGAGATAATATTCTTTATGGACGTGGTACTTTAAATAATGGTCTGTATGTATGTGACATAATTTACTTCAGATTGAACAAACTAATAAAAGAAAAGGGATGATGAAAATCTCACTTTATAGTGGCACTACAGTCTCCATTTAGAAGACATGGAGAGAGGACTGCAAATTTGCTAGGAATGGTACACACAGATGTATGTGGACCAATGTCTAAGCAAGCCATGGGTGGATTTTCATACTTCATTACTTTCATAGATGATAGATGTAGATTCGGATATGTGTTTGATGAAACACAAGTCTGAAGCCTTTGAAAACTTCAAAGAGTATAAGTATGAAGTGGAGAAACAAACCAAACATAGTATTATAATTCTTCGATTAGATCGAGGTGGTGAATACTTGAATGGAGAGTTTCTGGATTATCTCAAAGTAAATGGTATAGTCTCCCAGTGGACGCCTCTAGATTGGTATCTGAAAGGAGAAATCGAACTTTGTTAGACATAGTTCGGTCCATGATGAGCTATGCAAATCTTCCAGTATTCCTATGGGGTTATGCATTGGAAACCTCAGCATATTTACTGAATAAGGTGCCTTCCAAATCTGTTCCTCAAACTCCGTATGAGATATGGAAAGAAAGGAAACCGAGTCTTAAACACGTTAAGATTTGGGGATGTCTAGCTTATGTCAAATAAGTTGACCCATATAAGCTGGAATATCGATCCGTAAAATGTAGTTTTGTGGGATATCCTAAAGAGACTTTAGGGTAATACTTTTACACCGATCATCGGGTGTTTATCTCCAGACATGCTACCTTCTTGGAAAAGGAGTTTATCCTTGAAGGAAACAGTGGGAGAAAAATTGAACTTGATGAAGTTCAAGAAGCACAAACTACTACGGATCAAGTGGAAACACCTGTTCTGACTGAACAACCTTCTGTGGAACAGCCCATTCGTAGGTCAGGGAGAGTGTCTCGCCAACTTGAGAGGTAATATGGCCTTGTCATTGAGAATGACAATGAGTTGTCGATCATTGATGATGACGACCCTGTGACCTATAATGAGGCTATTAGTAGTGTTGACTCAGAGAAATGGCAAAGTGCCATGAAATCCGGAATGGAATCTATGTATACGGTATACAAAAGAATGATTAGAGCAGATGGCCAGGTGGAGACCTATAAGGCCAGGCTTTTGGCAAAAGGATTCAAACAAAGGCAATGGATTGACTTTGATGAAACCTTTTACCTGTAGCCCTGTTAAAATCAGTTCGGATTTTGCTTGCGATTGCTGCTTACTACGACTATGAAATCTGGAAAATGGTCAGATGGTTTTCTTTCCAAGGGAAATGAAAACCTAGTGTGTAAGCTGCTGCGAACCATATGTGGTTTAAAGCAAGCTTCTCGTAGATGGAACATCCGTTTTGATGAGACAATCAAAGAGTTTGGTTTTATGAAAAACGTAGATGAACCAGGTGTCTACAAAAGGGTTAGTGGGAGCGCGATAACATTTCTTGTTTTGTATTGAAATGGAGTTGACACATATAACAACATAGCAGATCCACTCACAAAGCTACTTTCTGAAAGTCACTTTGATCGTCATAAAGACTAGATGGGTATTAGATACCAGAGTGATTGGCTTTAGTACAAGTGGGAGATTGAAAGGAATATGTCCTAAGTCCAATCATGTATTAGGATTTAGGAATAACTTCCTGGGTAATATGTTTTGATTTCATTGATATTAATAAAAGACTAGTTTTGTTTTTATTACGGGCTTTATCTATTTAAGTGTTTAAATAAGATATACCATAGTTTAGAGTAAAGCTTTTTATGGATTATGATGAGATCATAATAGTGAGACCTAAAAGATGATAACTCTAAACTTAAATAGTTCCTGGTCGTAGGATTACTAACTGGTAATTAATAATCCGCAGAGATCGGTACATACTATGCTTGCTTCATTATGAAGGATGTCTGTTCTCATAGACATTTGTGTGGTGACACTATAGCTAGTATGTAGGTGCATATTATAGAATAAGTTCACTGAACATGACTCGCCCAGCTGAACAACTGATGGAGTTCACTCACGTGTCAGCAGTTGTTCACATAATGATAGTTGTACAAGTATCCTTAGACTTGAGGTCATCATAGTCGTCTTGTGTACACTGAACTATGCTTTGGTTTAGTTCTTAGTCTCAAGGGACAATTATTAGGGCTCTACTGGGTATATGAATTTGTACGCGAAGATATTGTATGATCAATAAAGGATCTACCCCTTCCAGTGAAGGAAGCGAATGTTTAAGGCTGATCCACTTATGCTAGTTCAGGAATCTCTGGCCAGAGTGAATGAAATTAGAAAGGAGTTTCTAATTTACATAGAAGTAAGCATAGTAAATGGTAAGCAAGTGATTAAATTAGATAGGCTTGACACGAGATCCATGCCTTGTATTTAATCGGGACATTGTAGGGTAGAAGGAGTTTATTGTACGGTAACTATTCACTGAATAGGTTCTAGGTATTCTAAGCAGTGAATTCATATTATCCGGATAGTCGCGTATGCTGAGAAGTATCCCTCACGATGTTGAATAAATGTGATTAATTAATTAATTATATTTAATAAATTAGAGAATTTATATAAATAATGATAAAATAGTTTTATTATTATTTATTTCTACTACCGGCTTAATATTGAACCTACAGGGTCACACCATAAAAAGAGAATGATTTAATGGTGGAGGAATTAATTAATAATGGCTAATAATTATTTATTTGTGAAATAAATAATTAATTGGAAAATTTAATAATTGATTAAATGAGATTTAATTGATTATAAATTAATTAAGAAAAGTTCTTAATATTATTAATTAAGGATTTAATTTTTTGGAAATTAAATCAAGAGAGAGAATTATTTCTAAAGTGTTTAGAAAAAGGATTAATAATTAAAAGGTGTTTTAATTATTAATGAGAATAATAAATGGGATAATAATAATAATATTTATGAGAAAATTTCAGCTGAAAATTTTGCTTTTAAATATACTATTATAAACCCTATTTTTATTCTAACCCCAAAATTTTATAAAACCTAATTCTCTCCACCTCCTCTTCCTCCTTAACGTCGTTTTCTTGGTGGATACCGGTGGATTGCTTCACGTTTGAGGAGCAGCTGCTAAGGATCTCCGATCGTTGCTCTTGGATCGCATATTAAAGGTTAGTAATCGATCCCTATGTTTTTACCACGATTTATATGCTTTTATTTGGATTTTGTATGTGTATAAGTGCTTTTACATGCTTCCGCTGCGATTAAAATCCAACAATATATAGATTTGTGTAAGAGACAAACATGATGAGGAAAACGTGGATCAACAAACCCAATTGGCTGTTTCATATAAACTTTTTCTTGAAGAATTCCATGTAAAAAGGCATTAGAAAAATCCTACTGCTTTATGGACCAGTTATATGTAACAACAAGACTGATAATTAAAAGAATGGTTACCGGCTTAATGACTGGACTAAATGTCTCTTCAAAATCAACTCCATGTTGTTGATTATAGCCTTTAGCCACTAAACGGGCCTTAAATCTTTCCACGGAGCCATCAGATTTGCGTTTGATACGGAAAACCCATTTATTACCAACAATATTTTTGTCTCGAGTAGGTGGAACCAATGTCCAGGTGTTATTCTGAATGAGAGCTTTGTACTCATCTGCCATTGCTAATTGCCATCTTGGATCCTTTGCTGCAGAAGTATAAGATGTGGGCTCTATTTCTGCAGGACAAGATGTTAGCAAAGCATATTTTGGATTAGGTTTGCGTATACCTAATTGGGATCTGGTTTGCATAGGATGAACAGAAATCTGATTTGGAACAGAAACAGTACTATTTGATATAGCAGGAGAGGATGTCCGTCCAGGTCCTAAAGAAGTGGTTTGATGACTTTCAAAAGTTGAGTCTGCGGTAAATGATTGATGAGTAGTGCCAATCGGGGGACCAGGTAATGCAATAGGAATGGGACCAAGAATGGATGGTTCACTAGAATGGGGAACAGATTACAGAGACCTATCTCCTACAAAAGGAAAATTGGATTCATCAAATACCACATTGCGGGCAATATAAATGCGACGAGATTCAAGATGAAAGCATTTGTAACCACGATGACGACCACTATAACCCAAAAACACACACTTAGCAGAACAATATTGTAATTTATTTCGGTTATATGGTCTCAGGTGAGGATAACAAGCACAACCAAATACTTTCAAAAATGTATAATCTGGAGGAGAGTGAAATAATTTGTGCCAAGGAGAGACAAAACCAATGACTTTGGATGGCAAATGATTAATTAAAAAAGTGGCAGACTCAAAAACATCAAACCAGTAGCTAAGCGGCACAGAAGCATTAGCAAGGAGTGTTAATCCAGTCTCGACGATGTGTTTATTTTTTCGTTCAGCGGATCCATTTTGCTTATGTGTATATGGACATGATTGACGATGTGTAATTCCTGATCTTAAAAAGATAGAAGAAAGTGCTTTGAACTCAGTTCCCCCATCTGAGTGAAAAGATTTAATTTTACGTTCAAAAAATATTTCAACTTTATTTTTAAAATATAAAAAAATAGTTGAAACTTCAGATTTGAATTTCATTGGAAATATCCATGTATATCGACTAAAAGCATCAACAAAATGGATATAATAATTAGCACCACAAACAGAAGAAATAGGAGCAGGTCCTCAAATATCTGAATAAATTAAGTCTAAAGGATGTTGAACAATGCTAGTACTGGGAAAGAATGGCAATTTATGACTTTTGCCAAGTGGACAAGAATTACAAAAAACTTCAGATTTATTTGATATTGGTAAGGAAAATTTTGACAAAACACGTCGAGTTATAGCAGGGCTGTGGTGTCCAAGACGTTGATGCCAAATATTTATTGGAGCTCGCTCAGCAACTAAAGCATGATGATTACTTGGAGCACAATGGGAGGAATTTGAAAGTCGATACAAACCATCTTTAAGCGGTCCCTGGAGGAGTACAGTTCCTGTCCTGTTGTCCTGAACATTAAAACCAGAAGCATTGAATTGAAAAGTACTATCATGATCTTTGCAAAACTGAGAAACATAAAGCAAATTTTTATTTATGGAGGGAACATGAAGAACATTATTTAAAACAAGAGGACCATGAGATGTTTGAAGAGAAGTGGAACCAATATGTTGAATAGGCAAACCTGTACCATTACTGACGACTATCTTTTCCGTTCCATTGTACGATGAATGCAGCGAAAGATTGTTAAGATCAGTAGTAAGGTGATTTGTAGCCCCAGAATCAGGATACCAATTGGAATCATAAATTGGTGATTGTGCTGCAATAAAGGCAGATGGTTGTGAGTTTCCACCTTGATAAGAGATATCAAAACGATGACGATAAGTGATTGCAGTATGGCCTGAAATTCCACAGAGTTGACATTGAATGGTTCCACCAGAATGTGTGTGTGGTCTATTACTTGAAACATTAAAGTTACTACGACCACGTCGATGAAAATTACCATTGCGGTTAAATGAACCACTACGATTGCTTCCAGAATAATGAGACTTGGTAGAAGTATTTCCACCACTATTATAAGAAGATGTCACATTGGCAACAGATGCAACATTTGCTGATAACGGAACTGGGTCCATTCTAGGATGTGCATGACATTTGAGACGTCGATCATAACTTAATAGAAAGCTGTGAACATCATCAATTGACAGATCATCTAATTTTGTGTAAACGGAGATGACAAAAGTGTCATATGTAGGTCCCAGACCATTTAAAGTATAATCGATAAGATCCTGTGATGAGACAACATTTTCGGTTGCTGCAAGAGAATCAGAAAGAGATTTAATTTGCTTAATATAATCAGCCATTGAAAGTGATCCTTTGGTGACGTTAGAGAGATCATGTTTCAAGTCATGAATTCTTGTTCGAGAAGATGAAGCAAATAAAGTTTGAAGTGTTGTCCAGGCTGAATGAGAAGTCTGACAACTGATTACTTGGGCAAGAACATTTTCTTTAAGAGAAGAAAGAAGCCAACCAAGAATCAACTGATCTTGTTCATGCCAAGCCGTGTACTCTGGATTTGGGTGGAGTGGAGCAGAAGAAGCAGAAGAGCCCGATTCTGATGTCGAGGAAGAAGAAGAACTTTGAAGAAATTGGGATGGACAAGGAAATGTTCCATCAACATAGCCTAGAAGCCGTAAGCCACGTAAAGTAGGAAGAAATTGAGCCCTCCATAGGAGATAGTTCGGACCATCAAGCTTAACAGAGACCATATGAAAAATATTTTTATTTTGCATTTGAGTGTCCAAGGAGGGTAAAGGAGAAGAAGAAGCCATGAAGGAAAATAAGACGATTAGTCTGTGAGGACGTCTGATACCATGTAAGATATTAATTTGGTGTTTTCTGCACACCCATAACACAGGGTTGCAAGTTATATATATAGCAGAGTTCATTACAATTTACCACCGGTTGGATATACATGAGATCCACAAATTTAGAGCTACAAATATATCTTGATACAATGAGGAGATAACTATTAACCATAACATTATGTGTTATCATCTTTATCCTTATCTGGAGATTGACTAACTCTAACAATGCGAGTCAAAAAAAGAATACAAGTATCAATCCTTTGCCACATCCTACTTATATGATGCACAAATCCTTCCTTTACTAAAGCCAATGACATGATACACAATCTGTACCCTTCAAAATCTCATCTCTGTTTTACATATATTGGCGTCTCAACGATGTAAGGTTTAAATGTAGAAATAGTCTATCACTCACACATGATATATTGGTTGAGAACTGTACACAAACTGATTGAAGCAATTATATTACCTAGGATATGTAAATATAGCAAGATCAAAGAGAAACAACTCTGAAAATGAAAACTAAAAACTAATCTAAGCCTTGGACCAATCTAATTTAATGGCCCCTTAAAGCAACCACAGAGTATTAAACTACACCCTCCCACACAATCTCAGCTATCCTCACCCTCCCACAGAATCTCAGCTATCCTCCCGTTTTGAATTTAATTTTTCTCATTAAAGGGCAAGTATTTTTTGAAATCCGACTTCACTAATTTTTCTCCATATATCAACAATCAGTGTGCATATCGTATGTGCTATATTTCGACGCGATTTAGAATTTTTTTTTATTTTAGTTTCTAGTTTTCATTATAAGGAAGTTTTCAATGAAGTAAGACCCAATAAATATATAGTATCATGATGAGTTCTTTTTATCTTCTTTTTTAATTAATTTATGATGAGTTTTTTTACTCTTAAAATATAAATTTTCATGTTAGTGTTTAGTGTTTATTTTCCCATGTCACATAATGTACCGTTGATTATTTATATCCTATAAAATTAAGATTCCATCTTCATTAATGTTATTCATGTGGAAAGATAACTCCAAAGTCATGTCAAACAAGTAGTCTGGTAAACACAAATAGGTAACAGGGATCAACATCTTGTTTGCTATCAAGATACCTAGGGTTTAGTGACACCTATGTAATTATATAATTTTAAATTTCGGCTTACACCCAAGACTCGACTTATTTATGGCAACCAAGAATTTTGGTATAAATACAATTCATCTCAGATCATTGCTCCAAAAATTTGTATGGTTGTACCACTTATTATATCTCCCAAAAAAAATTTAGCCAACAAATGATAAACATCAGACAGAATAAATACAACATGTAAACTTTATACACCTTGTTCATTGAAAAATAATCAGATGCTGGATTCAACTAGATGGTGGATTCAACTGTGGGCAAGAACTCACGTGAACAGGGCAATACTATTATTTAACGCATTATTAACACCTTTACACTAGATTTCGAGGATATGTTGTACAAGAGAACCAAGTGGTGATAACTTAATTTAGCAAGAAAAAAAGTGGTGATAACTTGGTATATTATTTGAGCCAGATCCAGCACCTACGTACAACCTCTTTCATTCACTAATCCTTATTACTTTATACTGGAGGTTTTCCCTTATGCTTTCTACATCTTGCCAAGTTGAGATGCAGGACCCCTATACCACATCTTCGGAGAAGTACGGAATCGATAAGTACATGGAAAGAAAACTCAACACTACAGAAAAAATAATTTCAATTTATTTCCCAAAAGACAGGATGTGTATCAACATAATTACACACATTACACATAGTGAAGGGCCAGAAATAACCAAACCCAAATAAAAGAACAGAAGCCCAGAGAGATAACACCTCAGGCCCAAACTGGGGTGGTTCCTGGTGCCACGTGACACAGGACAAAAAAGTCAACTGTCTCATGTTACCCAAAATGGAACAATTGCATCACAGCCATTCATGTGCGAAGATCCCAAGGCAACACTGGTGGAAGAAGGACACCTGAGCCCACAGTCCATCCAAACCGTCCAATCAATCACCAACCAAAAATGATCAAAGGTTAGGATGAAGAGGTACAAACCCCAAAAACCCTAAATCTTGGGACCTATAAAAGGCCCAAAAAAGAGGGTTTTAGGGGTTGAAAAATATTTGACTGCTACACACCTATACACACACTACTATACATATTTTTGAATAGCTCCTTCTTCCCTCTTCTTCTTCATCTTCTTTTTCTTCTTCTTCTTCTTCTTCAAGAAACCCCATTTCTTATTCTCACACCGGAGTTGCCTCGAGAAACAACCCCCCTCTGGTTCTGTTTTGCAGAGTCCCCTACCAAGTAGGTTAACCTCACTCCGGCTGCCACGTGGACAGGGCTCTAGCGTATGTGAGAGAGGAGAAGACCCAGGAAGAAATAGAGTTAACATTGGCGTTAGAAGGAGGGCTCGAACCTCCGGTGGTGTGGTGCCATCTCCAGCTACATTACACAGCTCCAAGAACCAAGAAAACCCCCTCCCAAGTATGAACAAGACCCTCACGACTCATTTTTCTTATCTTCCCTTCCAAACACAGTCACACACCCTGTTGCACCTTGTCTACCGTTCCCCATAATCTGTTCTGAAAAAATGACCACAAGAAAGAGCAAAACTTTGGTCTCGGGAACTATTCAACCCACCGTTGTCCCACCCAGGGATGGCGAGATGGAGGAGATAGAAGAGGAGCCCCCCATAACTCGTGCTTCATCTCAAATCCAGCCCGGAGACCAGAGAGTAACTGTAGAGAAAGCAGCCCACAAGTATGCAGAAACCTCAACAAATCCTTGGAGAAACATGACTCCGGAGCAGATCCAAGAAGCTATGGATCTGTGGAAAGAAAAGAACAAGGCCCCTGAGATCCATCCCGGGGACCAAGAAGAGCACTCTGAAGAATCTCGGGGTTCAGTCTTGGTCCGGATTGGCAAAACTAAGAGGCCATCAGAAGATGTCTGGGACGAGATCAAGAGGGCTACACTCCGGGACCGCATCCGGAAGGAAGAAGAGGCCAATGCCAACATTGAAAAGAGGATCCAAGAGGAGGAGGCGAAACAAAAGAAGAGGACACGCAGGGTTCATGACTCTTCAGATTCAGAGTAGGAGAAGGAATCTAAACAGGAGCAGTTGGCCCGGGCTCTCCGGGATCTTAAAAGAAAAGTTGAGGGGGACGTGGAGGTCGGAGCTGAAAGAGATATGTCCTAAGTCCAATCATGTATGAGGATTTAGGAATAACTTTTATGTAATCTGTTTTGATTTCATTGATATTAATAAAAGACTTATTTTGTTTTTATTGCGGGCTCTATCTATTTTAAGTGTTTAAATAAGATGTACCACAGTTTAGAGTAAATACTTTTATGGATTGTGATGAGATCATAATAATGAGACCTAAAAGATGATAACTCTAAACTTAAATAGTTCCTGGTCGTAGGATTACTAACTGGTAATTAATAATCCGCAAAGATCGGTACATACTATGCTTGCTTCATTATGAAGGATGTCTGTTCTCATAGATATTTGTGTGGTGACACTATAGCTAGTATGTAGGTGCTTATTATAGAATAAGTTCACTGAACATGACTCACACAGCTGAACAACTGATGGAGTTCACTCACGTGTCAGCAGTTGTTCACATAGTGATAGTTGTACAAGTATCCTTAGACTTGAGGTCATCATAGTCATTTTGTGTACACTGAACTATGCTTTGGTTTAGTTCTTAGTCTCCAGGGACAATTATAAGGGCTCTACTGGGTATAGGAATTTGTACACGAAGATAGTGTATGATCAATAAAGGATTTACCCCTTCCAATGAAGGAAGAGAATGTTCAATACTGATCCACTTATGCTAGTTCAGGAATCTCTGGCCAGAGTGAATGAAATTAGAAAGGTGTTTCTAATTTACATTAAATAGATCTAAGCATAGTAAATGGGAAAGCAAGTGATTAAATAAGATAGGCTTGACACAAATTTCATGCCTTGTATTTAATCGTGACATTGCAGGGTAGAAGGAATTAATTGTACGGTAACTATTCACTGAATAGGTTCTTGGTATTCTAAGCAGTGAATTCGTATTATCCGGATAGTCGCGATATGCTGAGAAGTATCTCTCACGATGTAGAATAAATATGATTAATTAATTAATCATATTTAATGAATTAGAGAATTTATATAAATAATGATAAAATAGTTTTATTATTATTTATTTCTACTCCCGGCTTAATATTGAACCTACAGGGTCACACCATAAAAGAGAATGATTTAATGGTGGAGAAATTAATTAATAATGGCTGATAATTATTTATTTACGAAATAAATAATTAATTGGAAAAATTAATAATTGATTAAATGAGATTTAATTGATTATAAATTAATTAAGAAAAGTTCTTAATATTATTAATTAAGAATTTAATTTTTGGAAATTAAATCAAGAGAGAGAATTATTTCTAAAGTGTTTAAAAAGAGAATTAATAATTAAAAGGTGTTTTAATTATTAGTGAGAATAATAAAGGGTTAATAATAATAATTATTATGAGAAATTTTCAGCTGAAAATTTTGCCTATAAATATACCATTATAAACCCTATTTTTGCCTCAACCCAAAGATTTATAAAACCCTAATTCTCTCCACCTCCTCCTCCTTCATTACATCGTTTTCTTGGTGGATACCGGTGGAGTGTTTCACACTTGAGGAGCAGCTGCTAAGGATCTCCGCTCGTTGTTCTTGGATCGCTTTTAAAGGTTAGAAATCGATCCCTCGATTTTATTTACGATCTGTATGCATATTATATGGATTTTATATGTGTAAAATTGTTTTGCCATGCTTTCCTGATAGATAAAATCCTACAATGGTATCAGAGCATAGGTTGTATGCATATAGATCTGTGGTAAAAATTTCAGAATTTTATGTGCTTGTATGAATTAATTATGATTTTTACAAGTTATATCATGGATTAATTATGACTAATTAGAAATCATTTCTCAGAATTATTTTGACTGTAGATCTGGGTTCTATAAGTGTTGTAGATCATCTGGGTATTTTTTTCATAATTTTATGATGTATGGATTAATTGTTATGAATTTTTGAAGTTGTTTCAATTAAATTCGTAATTAAATAAATAAATATATATATATAATCTATTAGTATACATATATATTTTCTGGCTACTGTGGTGTTATTGTGAGGGCACGATGCTCGAAGAAAGAACAGGGTACGGTGGCACATCGTTTGAGGAGCGGCGGCGGCAACAGTCTGAAACGGGCAGAGGAGCACGCGTCTGGCATGCGCGTGTGGGGCATACCCGCTCGTGTGTCACGCGCGGCGCGTGTCAGACACGCGCGGGTCAATGGTCAGCGTATTGCTGACGTCAGCAGATGACGTCATGCTAACGTCAGCTTAGGGTTTAGGGCGCCTGAAGCGCGTGCGCGCGTGGGGGCGCGTGGAGGACAGTCACACACGCGCCTGACAGCGCGTGTGCGCGTGGGGGCACGTGGATTTGCTTCTTTCGGCGCGTGCTTTGTCAGAATGAGGCATTTTTGGTGCCGTTGGATTCGTCTTTTCGAGACACATCTAATGGTATATTATATGATATTTTCTGAAATAGTTTCGAACTGTTTATAGCTAACAATAGTGTTTTAAAGATGTTTTTGACTGTTTTAATTGCTTTTAAATGCCTCATGTGATACATAGAGATGTATAATGCTTAGACCAATATGCTACATGATGTAACATGCATACCTTGACGTTTATTCATGCTTATATATGTGATATATGCTTAGTTTATCATGCGATGATAGATTTAGGTGAACTTAATTAACATAAGGCGTTTGTTAGAAAATCTAGTATAGTGAAATTGTTTCATGACCTTAATATAAATATTATGAATACGATCATGAGATTCTTGTGTTTATGAAACACGTAATTGAATATGAATTTTCAATATTGAGAGAAAGGATGATTCTGTCAACAATAGATTTCTATCTGTAAGAAAGGGTTATTAAGTGACGCCTCTTGACAATGCTCCACCCGATCTGGGAATCATCTGATTATCGATTATTGAATTGAAATATTTAATTTAAAAGGAAGAATCTCTTTATAATATGATTATGATTGTAACGTAATATAATCCCTCTAAAATTAAATAATATCAAGTAGTAATTGGCCAATGACACAACGGGCTTGTGTCGGTCAAAGCCTTCCAACATGGTAGAAAGTAGTTCTTATTTTAATATCATTGTCGTTTCGTGCTACAGCCGAGGGCTTTGATTTCGAAATAAGAAATACTTGTCTATTACATAAAGATGTGTACATTGAATTAGAATCTAAAGGTCGTTATGTGCTACAGCCGTGGGCCGTTGGAGACTGATTTAATTGTACGAAATGTTGGGTTAGACTTGACTTAGAATATTGAGTTTGTCGTGCCACAACCGTGACTCAATTATTCAAGAGGCTAAAGTTATATTAGGGAATAACTTAAGATGTAACTGACAAGAGTTGTCTGCCTATTGAACATCACATGACGTTTCGTGCTACAGCCTAGGTTGTGTGATGGAATGTAGGATCCCTATTCCCACTAGCATTATGAATGCTTAATTTTCACTTAGGGGGTTGAATAAATTAGATAAACTAGTGGGATACACTTATGAATAAAGACCCGATTCATATAGTATTTTGAAATGAAATTGAATATTTGCTAAGTGTTGTTATGTGTTTATCATTTTCAAATTTACTATATTCGTCATGTCCTCTACACTATCACTCCGGAGCATACTAGATGCTCACAAGTTGACTAGTCCTAATTTAGCTGTTTGTTTTCACTGTAACAAGTTGGGGCACTGGAAGAGGAACTGCAAGGTTTACCTTGCATAATTGAAGAAGAAGAAGGGTAGTAAGACTACCGCTTCTGATTCAGGCATGTTCATGATCGAAGTTAATATGTCACTAGGTCAAATTTCTACTTGGGTATTAGATACCGCCTGTGGTTCTCATATTTGCAATTCGTTGCAAGGACTAAAGGGAAATAGGACTTTTGAAAAAGATGAGGTGATTCTACGTATGGGCAATGGAGTAAGGGTTGCGGCCATATCTGTAGGATCATTTAGTTTACATATGCCTACGGGCAAGACTATTATTTTGAATAATTGTTATTACGTTCTCTCTATTGTGAGGAATATTGTTTCTATTCCTATGTTGGATTTGGATAGGTTTTCATTTATTATTAAGAATAATGAATGGTCTATCCTTAGAGATAATGTTCTTTATGGACGTGGTATTTTAAATAATGGTCTGTATGTATGTGACGTAGAGCATGATTTACTTCAGATTGAACAAACTCACAAAATAAAATGAGATAATGAAAATCTGACCTATTTATGGCATTATAGGCTAGGTCATATTAGTGAAAATAGACCGCGGACATTGCATAAGGAAGGGTTACTTGACCCCTTTGATTTTGAATCATATTCTACATGCGAGTCTTGTCTATTGGGTAAAATGACCAAATCTCCATTTAGTGGACATGGAGAGGGCTGCAGATTTGCTAGGATTGGTACACACAGATGTATGTGGACCAATGTCTATGCAAGCCATGGGTGGATTTTCGTACTTCATAACTTTCATAGATGATAGATCTAGATTCGGATATGTGTATTTGATGAAACACAAGTCTGAAGCCTTTGAAAAGTTCAAAGAATATAAACATGAAGTGGAGAAACAAACCAAACACAGTATTATAACTCTTCGATCAGATCGAGGTGGTGAATACTTGAATGGAGAGTTTCTAGATTATCTCAAAGAAAATGGTATAGTCTCCCAGTGGACTCCTCCATATACTCCACAATTAAATGGGGTATCTGAAAGGAGAAATCGAACTTTGTTAGACATGGTTCGGTCCATGATGAGCTATGCGAATCTTCCAGTATTCCTATGGGGTTATGCATTTGAAACCTTAGCATATTTACTGAATAAGGTGCCTTCCAAATCTGTTCCTCAAGCTCCATATGAGATATGGAAAGAAAGGAAACCGAGTCTTAAACACGTTAAGATTTGGGGATGTCCAACTTATGTCAAGAAAGTTGACCCAGATAAGCTGGAATCTCGATCCGTAAAATGTAATTTTGTGGGATATCCTAAAGAGACTTTGGGGTATTACTTTTACACCGATCATCGGGTGTTTGTCTCCAAACATGCTACCTTCTTGGAAAAGGAGTTTATCCTTGAAGGAAACAGTGGGAGCAAAATTGAACTTGATGAAGTTCAAGAAGCACAAACTACTACGGATCAAGTGGAAACACCTGTTCAGACTGAATAACCTTCTGTGGAACAGCCCATTCGTAGGACAGGGAGAGTGTCTCGCCAACCTGAGAGGTATTATGGCCTTGTCATTGAGAATGGCAATGAGTTGTCAATCATTGATGATGACGACCCTGTGACCTATAATGAGGCTATGATTAGTGTTGACTCAGAGAAATGGCATAGTGCCATGAAATCCGAAATGGGATCTATGTAAACCGACCAAGTATGGACTCTGGTTGAGGCGCCTGAAGGTGTTAAGCCTATTGGGTGCAAGTGGGTATACAAAAGAAAGATTGGAGCAGATGGCCAGGTGGAGACCTATAAGGCCAGGCTCGTGGCAAAAGGATTCAAACAAAGGCAAGGGATTGACTTTGATGAAACTTTTTCGCCTGTAGCCCTGTTAAAATCAATTTAGATTTTGCTTGCGATTGCTGCTTACTACGACTATGAGATCTGGCAAATGGACGTGAAAACGGCCTTCCTCAATGGGGAACTTGAGGAGGAAGTGTATATGACACAACCAGAGAGTTTTCTTTCCAAGGGAAATGAACACCTAGTGTGTAAGCTGCTGCGAACCATATATGGTTTAAGGCAAGCTTCTCGTAGATGGAACATCCGTTTTGATGAGATAATCAAAGAGTTTGGTTTTATCAAAAACATAGATGAACCATGTGTCTACAAGAAGGTTAGTGGGAGCACGGTAACATTTCTTGTATTGTATGTGGATGACATACTTCTTATTGAAAATGATATACCGATGTTATAATCAGTCAAAGTATGGCTATCAAAGAACTTCACCATGAAGGACTTGGGAGAAGCATCCTACATTCTCGGTATGAAGATCTATAGAGATAGATCTAGAAGAATGATAGGTCTTACCCAGGGTACATACATCCAGAAAGTTCTTAAAAGGTTTAGCATGGAAAACTCCAAAAGAGGTCTCATACCGATGAGCCATGGAGTGTCCCTTTCCGAAAAAATGTCTCCTAAGACACCTGAGGAAAGAGAGCGTATAAGTAAGATTCCTTATGCTTCAGCAATAGGATCTATCATGTACACGATGTTGTGTACTAGGCCTGATGTTGCTTATTCAATTAGCGTGACAAACATATATCAGTCCAATCCAGGTGAAGACCACTGGAAAGCAGTGAAAAACATTCTTAAGTACTTGCGAAGGACTCATGACGTTTTTCTTGTTTTTGGTGGTGAATCTGAGTTGAAAATAGAGGGTTATACTGACTCTAGTTTTCAATCAGAGAGTGATAGCAAATCCATGTCAGGGTACGTGTTTACTCTGAATGGTGGTGCGATTAGTTGGAAGAGTTCCAAACAGTCTACAACGGCTGACTCCACAGCGGAAGCAGAATATATAGCTGCAAGTGAGGCTGCAAAAGAAGCCATTTGGATGAGGAAATTTGTTTCTGAGTTGGGAGTTGTTCCTAGCGTTGAAGAGCCTATTGTGTTGTATTGTGATAACAACGCAGCAATAGCACAAGCCAAGGAACCTAGGTCTCATAAAAATTCCAAACATGTCCTGCGGCGCTTTCATCTGATTAGGGAGATTGTTGAAAGATGAGATGTCAACGTTGAGAGAGTTGACACACATAACAACGTAGCAGACCCACTCACAAAGCCACTTTCTCAAAGTCACTTTGATCGTCATAAAGACAAGATGGGTATTAGATACCAGATTGATTGGCTTTAGTACAAGTGGGAGATTGAAAGAGATATGTCCTAAGTCCAATCATGTATGAGGATTTAGGAATAACTTTTATGTAATTTGTTTTGATTTCATTGATATTAATAAAAGACTTGTTTTGTTTTTATTGCGGGCTCTATCTATTTTAAGTGTTTAAATAAGATGTACCACAGTTTAGAGTAAAGCTTTTTATGGATTGTGATGAGATCATAATAATGAGACCTAAAAGATGATAACTCTAAACTTAAATAGTTCCTGGTCGTAGGATTACTAACTGGTAATTAATAATCCGCAAAGATCGGTACATACTATGCTTGCTTCATTATGAATGATGTCTGTTCTCATAGACATTTGTGTGGTGACACTATAGCTAGTATGTAGGTGCTTATTATAGAATAAGTTCACTGAACATGACTCACACAGCTGAACAACTGATGGAGTTCACTCACATGTCAGCAGTTGTTCACATAGTGATAATTGTACAAGTATCCTTAGATTTGAGGTCATCATAGTCATCTTGTGTACACTGAACTATGCTTTGGTTTAGTTCTTAGTCTCCAGGGATAATTATAAGGGCTCTACTGGGTATAGGAATTTGTACACGAAGATAGTGTATGATCAATAAAGGATCTACCCCTTCCAGTGAAGGAAGAGAATGTTTAATGCTGATTCACTTATGCTAGTTCAGGAATCTCTAACCAGAGTGAATGAAATTAGAAAGGAGTTTCTAATTTATATTAAATAGAACTAAGCATAGTGAATGGGAAAGCAAGTGATTAAATAAGAAAAGCTTGACACAAGTTCCATGCCTTGTATTTAATCGTGACATTGCAGGGTAGAAGAAATTAATTGTACGGTAACTATTCACTGAATAAGTTCTTGGTATTCTAAGCAGTGAATTCGTATTATCCGGATAGTAGCGATATGCTGAGAAGTATCCCTCACGATGTAGAATAAATATGATTAATTAATTAATTAATTATATTTAATGAATTAGAGAATTTATATAAATAATGATAAAATAGTTTTATTATTATTTCTACTACCGGCTTAATATTGAACCTACAGGGTCACACCATAAAAGAGAATGATTTAATGGTGGAGGAATTAATTAATAATGGCTGATAATTATTTATTTATGAAATAAATAATTAATTGGTAAATTTAAAAATTGATTAAATGAGATTTAATTGATTATAAATTAATTAAGAAAAGTTCTTAATATTATTAATTAAGAATTTAATTTTTGGAAATTAAATCAAGAGAGAATTATTTCTAAAGTGTTTAGAAAAAGAATTAATAATTAAAAGGTATTTTAATTATTAGTGAGAATAATAAAGGCTTAATAATAATAATATTTTATGGGAAATTTTCAGCTAAAAATTTTGCTTATAAATATACCATTATAAACCCTATTTTTGCCTCAACCCAAAGATTTACAAAACCCTAATTCTCTCCACCTCCTCCTCCTTCATTACATCGTTTTCTTGGTGGATACCGGTGGAGTGTTTCACACTTGAGGAGCAGCTGCTAAGGATCTCCGCTCATTGTTCTTGGATCGCTTTTAAAGGTTAGAAATCGATCCCTCGATTTTATTTACGATCTGTATGCATATTATATGGATTTTATATGTGTAAAATTGTTTTACCATGTTTCCGTGATAGATAAAATCCTATAGGAGCGGCGGCCACACCCTTCACTAGAAAATTGGAATCCACTGCCGGGGAACCCACACTCAAACACTTCAACTTCGACTCTTTTGACGGGCTTGCCGACCCTGAAGAACATCTGAACTACTTCGAACAGATCTCAAACATATATGATTACAACGACCTCACCAAGTGTCGTTTCTTTGCTTCAACACTAAAGGGAAGAGCGCAAAAATGGTTCAGTAGAATCTCATCCCGGAGCATCAACTCTTGGAAAGAGTTCCGGGAAATATTTCTGAAGAGGTTCAGGGCGAACCGCATGAACAAGCTCCAGATGTGCCACTTGGAAACCATTCAACAACGAAGCAGAGAAACTCTACCAGAATTCATCAAAAGGTTTTAGGAAGCGGTCAACCAGCTCTCCAACCTCAAAGAAAAGGAAGCCGTGAATATTTTCCGACGAAATCTCCACCCGGTTTTATGCGAAGGCTACGTAAAAGACCTGATCCATAGGGAACCCCAAAGCCCTGCTTCTGCTTATGTGATGGCTTCAAAGTTTATCAAAGAAAATGATTTCCTCACATCCATGAAGATGAACAGGCGAATCCAGGAGGATGATGAGTTCCCGGAGCATCGCTCCTCCTACAGAAAAGAAAAGAGGCACAAGGCAGACAGGCAGACCAAATATGTGCACCAGTCTCGGGGAACCCCACCCTGAGACGACTACTCCATATCTCAAAAGTTTGGGAGGAAGCCCAACCCTAAAAAGGAGCCAAAGCCAGAGCCCGAGTGGACACCGCTCAACCGACCCCGATCTGACATCTTAAGAGCGGTCAAGGGGAAACCCTTTTACTACCCCCAAAGCCGCTGCTATCACCTCCCGAGAACAGGGCGCGAGACAAACATTGCGGATATCACGAGGACCACGGCCATACCACGGAGAACTGCTTTTCTTTCAAAATGTTCATTGAAGACCAAATCAAGAAGGGCAACATGAACCAGTACCTGCAAAGAAAACTCAATGACAGAGATAAGCCCTCTAGCGGCGGCAAGCATGTGGTCAACGTGATCTTCGAGGGAACCTTCTCCCCTGTAACACCCCCAGATCCGGGGTCGGGGATCCGGGTCGTCACGGTCTTTCTTTCCACAATATCACTTAACTTAATTAATAATAAATAACCTCATGCTGTGACCCCACACTAACACACACCATAACACGTTATAGTCTCAGAGATGAAATTGAAATAAGTACAAGTCCTTGAATCCGCAATTTAAAAGTTATTACAACCCAAAATGATTACTTGATAAGTTTACAGTTAGTTGCCATTATCTGCCACAAGTTATAATTATACATAATTGATTCCCAAAAGTAGAATGCCTGATCTACAAATAGATCTACCTCTGCAGCTATAGCAGCTACGATATCAACGGGAAGACGCGGAACGCTTCCCACGCGCTTGCGCTGGGTCTGCTTGAGTCGGGCCATCTTTCCTAACTGTTGTTGTGTGATGAAGAAATGAAGCAAGAGTGAGCATTACAGCTCGCAAGATAATATATAGTGTAAACAATAATGCAAGTATCTAAATGGATAACTTACTAGAATCCTTTATCAAGTGTAAGGTAATTACTTACTGGATATAAGCTTAAAGGAAGATGAAGTTACCAATTACTCCACTATACTTATACCATTTTTAGAAAACTACTTGAACTACCACTGTTCAAAGTATAATAAGTTTCAAAAGTTCGTCCCATAGATGAGACCACAAGTTAAGACTTGAATAGATTCAATCTTTGAAATATTTTTTAAAGGAAATGAAGTTACGAGATACTTCATTTGATGGAAACACCATTATAACTATTTGACCCTGTCAATGCTTCGGCAACCACCCATTCGTAGCCTTTCGATCAAAATGCTCCGGGTAGTGTTGCAGAAATATCCAACTGGATGATGAACTCATTACGGGAGTTTGCCGCGCCAGGAAGACCACTTACGATGATCAGTCGCAGTAGTGCAACCCCACCATTTTCTACATGTAGAGGAGAACCTGTCGGATTTACTTGTCAACCGAACACTGGACTCCTAAGGAATGGACCGTCTTAGCGGAACTTCCAGGCCATTTGGGCCAATATAATAAGGCTGGGCCGGTGCCACTCAACCACTTACGCCACTCCTAGTTCAGATGAAATCCATGTCTCTGAAACATAAAGCTCGTCCCCCCTTTCCCCAAGTATAAACTTGTTGATACGGCTCCACCAAGAAGTCGTATCTAGTTGGAAAGGAAAACTCACCGATATTTCTCAGGCGATGCCTGTTAATGGATTAACTTGTTCCAAGAATTTTACTTCCCGAGTGTTGGGTAAGTAATCAAAAACTCTTTTATCAAAATAGCAACCTTGTTGCGAATATAAAACACACCACAGAGCCGGATCCCTCAGGTTTTAAGCGAGTATTTAAATCCCCTTCGAAAGGAGGATCTTAAATATAAAAATGAGTTTTGGGATCCGCCCTAACTTTTAAAATCATTTTGAAGACTCGAAAACATTTTAAAGAATGTTTAGAGTAACGCAGATTTAATAAAATAAATCAGTCCCGATATGCTAGAAAGTATCTGAATATTATTATTTAAATAATATTCCCATAAGGGTGATCCTTATAAAAATAATCGAGGTAGGAGTTTTAAAACTCATACTTGAAATGAATAATAAATAACCAAAGATATACTTATACGAAAGTATGATCTTTATTTGAATAATCGAAAATAAGTTTGATTATCGAAACATTATTCTTTAATAAAATAAAGAATATTATTTAGTAAATAAGCGGAGTCATAAGTCCTCGAATGAATATTCAAAAATAATATTCATTAAATAGAATAAACGGAGTCATAAGTCCTTGAATGAATATTCAAAATAATATTCATTAATAAAAATAAAGTTATCGAATAAACCTTATTCGATTAATAATTTTAAAAACTATATCTATATCTATATATATAAATATATATAATATACTCGGGAACATCGACTCCCGGTTTTAGAAAATGTTCACCTTTGGGTCCCCTATACTAAGGGTATACGCAATTACTATTTATCTCTAGCATAAGTATTATGCAACTATAAGCATTGGAATCAACAGATAGATATCAAGATTACGAAACAGACATGCATATATCCCATTTCACCATGCTCCAATATATCGCAAGATTTGCTAATTAACCATCATGCATCTATCACCAGATAATGCATATACATATATACATCACAACAACAGGATAACGGGTAGAAAACTTGCCTGAGCGACTGGGGGTGGTAAAAGTCCTGGGATGAGTCTGGTAACCTATAAACATCATATAAGTTGGAATTAAACCAAAGTCGCTTAAGAATCTATACTTTAACCAATTAGACCTTAACGTTCATTTTTGCGCTTAACGATTCACTTACGTCGCTCGAGTACCCTCGGCTCCACCATTTTTAATAAATTAACCATTAACAGTTTTAAGGCCATTCTTTCGCGAGTACCCTACCAACTGTCTAACCCACTTTACATAATTGTTTCATAATCCAATTAGTCATTTAAGGGCCTTAACCAATGTTTCAAAGTAAGGCAAGGGGTAATGGTTCGTTCGCGAAACTCCGTTACTTAAAACGGTCGTTTCTCCTAAACCGTACATCGGATTCAAGCGAACCACATATCAAAACGAAGCTCGTAACATGAAATATCTAATCATGGCAATGGTCAAAACCTAACAGTGAGTTCACGGGTCCTAATTTTAAGAACAAAAACAGTCTAAGGTAAATCGGGCATTACGACCGCTATGTTTACGCGATTACCAAAATTTAAACTACTCTAATCAACCACAAATCAACCACAAATCAACCATACAACCAAACTTCATCCAAATCCTATTAAATCAGTCCATTACTTCATGTTTTATCCATCTTATTCAATCACAACAAGAGCTACTATCTATACTTAAGGTTCATTAACCAATAACCAAGATTTACAACTCAAACTCATTACAAATCCAACCAAACTCTAAATATACATGAATCATGCTCTCATGAACTATAACAACAAAACCAAACCTAATACTCAAAGTAAAGTTAGGGTTTGGAGGGGTTATACCTTCCTTGGAGTGATTAGAGTAGCTAGGAAGCCTTAAGAAGCCTTGAGATAGCTTAGGAATGCTTGGATCTTAAAGGAAATTAAAGAAAATAAAGTTAGTAATCTTGAAAACACTATTCATCATCTTCTTCCTTGATTTATTGGAAGAGATTCATGAAGAAATAGAAGCTTAAACTCCTAGGATATGATTATCTAATCATAAAGGACCTTGGGTAATTACCTTGCAATTTAACAAAGCTAGAATCTTGATTTTTGGAAATTTTCTCCTTGAAAACATGAAAAAGCCGAGATCTAGGTGTTCTTGGGAGAGTGTTTTCTTTGTTGAATGTTTTTGTTGTGGAAAATGAAGTAAATGGGATATTTGGATGATTTGTTGGTTAATTAAAGTGAGTGGAGTATGACTAAGCATGACATCATCTTGGTGACTTCATCATTTGCCACTTGTCATCACTTGGTGGTGGAAGCATCTTCTTAAGCTAATCCTTGATTAATTGCTTGATTATCATCCATAATTATTGCACTAATCTCTCTTGCATTACTTGTCGTTTAATTGTTTTACGACTCGTTTATCGTTCGTTCTTGCTAATCGTTTGAGGGATCATATCCGGGATCTTATTACTTGGGTTCCCTTAACCTTTCTCAATATATTATATCCCTTTTATAATCCTTTCTTATAATCCTTGAATTTAAATCCTTTTAGTTATGTTACCTTATACTCAATTCTTTCGGTATCTGGTGGATTTTCGGGAAAAATTAAAGTGTTCGAATTTGGATTCTGATGATCTTTACATACACTTATATACCATATAGAGTACTAATAAGATCTCAGAATAACCATAAAAGAACCCCTACAAAGTGTGGCATGAAAAGTTTTCTTATTCAACATAATCAGAAAAATCACTATTAATAAGTATTACAAAAAGTCTCCCCTCCTTAAAAGGATTCCGTCCCGGAATCAGATAGAAAATAAATGGGGGTACTTTTCTAGCATTGCGCTCTCTAGTTCCCAAGTTGATTCTTCCACATTATGATTCTGCCATTGCACTCTGACTAGCTTGATCACTTTATTCCGAAGCACCTGCTCCTTCTTATCCATAATCTTTACTGGTTTCTCCACGTAAGTCAGATCTGGTTGCATATCCACCTGCTCGTACTCCACTATGTGTCTGGCATCCCGATGATACTTCCTTAGCATTGACACATGGAACATATTATGAACTTGTTGTATGTTCGGGGGTAAGGCTAGCTCGTAAGCTAACTTCCCAATCCGTCTTAATATCTCAAAAGGTCCAATGTATCTTGGGCTTAGTTTCCCTTTCTTTCCGAACCTCATTAATCCCTTCCAAGGGGATACTTTTAGCAGTACTAAGTCCCCTACTTCATACTCCTTGTCCTTTCGGGCTAGGTCTGCATATTTCTTCTGTCTGTCTTGGGCTGCTACTAGCCGTCCTCTGATGAGATCCACTATGTCTTTGGTCCTTTGGACCACTTCGGGTCCGAGCATCTTCCACTCTCCTACTTCATCCCAGTATAAGGGAGATCGACACCTTCTTCCGTACAGGGCCTCATAAGGCGGCATTCCGATGCTGGCATGAAAGCTATTGTTATAAGAAAACTCGATCAACGGCAAGTGATCATCCCAACTTCCTTTAAAGTCTATTGCACAGACTCTCAACATATCCTCTAGTGTCTGGATGGTCCTTTCACTTTTCCCATCCGTTTGGGGATGGTAAGCGGTACTCATATTTAACTTGGTCCCCGCACATTCTTGTAAGCTCCTCCAAAATCTGGAGTTGAACCTGGGGTCTCGGTTTGAGACAATGGACGATGGGACTCCATGTCGCGTCACTATTTCCTTAAGGTAAATGTCCACCAATCTATCGACCGTGTATCTCTCATTGATAGGAATGAAATGAGCTGACTTTGTCAGTCGGTCTATAATTACCCATATGGCATCATGATTGGCTTTCGTCCTTGGTAAGCCGACAACAAAATTCATGGCTATCTGTTTCCATTTCCATTCGGGAATCTCCAGGGGTCGTAAAAGTCCACTGGGTCTCTGGTGCTCTGCCTTTACTCTTTGGAAAGTCAAACATTTGCTTACCCATTCTGCTACGTCCCTCTTCATGTTGGGCCACCAGTAATATTCCTTCAAATCCCTATACATCTTGGTGCTTCCCGGGTGAATGGAATACCTTGAACTATGGCTTTCATCCAAAATCTCATCTTTAAGCTCTTGAACATTCGGAACCCAAATCCGGTAGGAGTACCTCATTATCCTTTTATCATCTCTCTCAGTATGGATCTCTTCTCCAGTCATTGACTCTCTGCCTTCATTCATTACTTTCTTTTGGCACAATCTAATCTTTTCCAATAACCCTGGCTGCATCGAGATCTCAAACAGCTTTTCAGTTCCGGCTCCGGTTACCTTTACTTCTATTTCCATTCTCTCGAAATCCCTTATAAATTCCTCCGAAGTCATTATCATTTTGAGTCTTTCCTTCCTGCGAAGGGCGTCAGCCACCACATTCGCTTTCCCTGGATGATAGAGAATCTCACAATCATAGTCCTTGATTAGTTCTAACCATCTCCTCTGGCGCATGTTGAGCTCTTTCTGCGTAAATATGTACTTGAGGCTCTTACGGTCTGTGAAAATCTCGCACTTCTCTCCATACAAGTAGTGCCTCCAAATCTTTAAGGCAAAAACTATTACCGCGAGCTCAAGGTCATGAGTAGGATATCTAATCTCGTATTCCTTCAGTTGTCTTGACGCATACGCAATCACATTATCATGCTGCATAAGCACACACCCTAATCCTTTGTGCGACGCGTCACTATATATCACAAAATCTCCTTTTCCGTCTGGCAATGCCAACACCGGGGCTGTTACCAACCTATTCTTTAATTCTTGAAAACTGTTCTCGCATTTTTCCGTCCATTCAAACTTCTCTGTCTTACGAGTAAGTCGTGTCGAAGGGGCTGCGATCTTCGCAAAGTCCTGTACAAATCTACGATAGTAGCCGGTCAATCCTATGAAACTTCTTACCTCTGTGGGTGTGGTTGGCCTTTCCCAATTTGAGACCGCCTCTATCTTGGAGGGGTCGACCAATACTCCTTCTTTATTGATCACATGTCCTAAAAACTGTACTTCATTCCGCCAGAATTTACACTTCGAGAATTTGGCAAATAACTGTTCCTCTCTGAGTATTCCTAGAGCTATCCTCAAATGCTCTGCATGTTCTGCCTCGGTCCTTGAGTAGATTAAAATATCATCGATAAAAACTATCACACACTTGTCCAAGTACTTCTTGAATACTCTCTTCATCAAATCCATGAAAGCCACTGGGGTGTTGGTTAATCCAAAGGACATTACCAAGAACTCATAGTGCCCATACCTGGTACGGAATGTGGTCTTAGGAATATCTTCGGGTTTAATCTTTAGTTGGTGATATCCAGTTCTCAGGTCAATCTTGGAAAAATAAACAACATCCTTTAACTGGTCGAACAGATCGTCTATTCTAGGTAACGGGTACCTGTTCTTTATGGTTAGCTTGTTCAACTCTCGGTAGTCGATGCACAGCCTCATGCTCCCATCTTTCTTCTTAACAAATAACACTGGTGCTCCCCACAGAGACACACTGGGTCTTATCATACCCTTATCCAAAAGTTCCTGTAATTGGGTAGCTAATTCCTTCATTTCTAATGGGGCTAACCGGTAAGGTGCCTTTGAAACTGGCGCCGCCCCTGGGGCCAACTCAATAGAAAATTCAATCACTCTATCGGGGGGTAATCCCGGAAGGTCTTGTGGGAAGACATCCTCAAATTCGTTGACTACCGGAATATCTTGCAAGTTGGACACCTCTTTCTGTGTGTCAACCAGATAGGCTAGGTAAGCCTCATTTCCTTTTCGTAGCATCTTATTGGCCTGGGCCATGGTCAAAAATTTCTGTGTCTGCCTCTTTCCTCTAAATATGACTTCTTTCTTCCCTGGGATATTCAACTTAACTTTCTTCCCCTTACAGTCTATCTGAGCATCATTGCTAGATAGCCAGTCCATTCCCAAAATTACATCAAACTCCCCTAATTTAAAAGGAATCAGATCAACACTAAAAGATTGTTCCCCTATGCTTAACTCATAGGCGGGGTGAATCTGGTTAACAGGAATAATTTCATGGTTGGTTATTTCCACTTGAAAGGATTCTATCAAGGGTTCAGCCTTAAGTCTTAATTTATGCGCAAAGTCCTTTGATATAAAAGATTTAGTTGCTCCAAAATTAAATAAAACATTTGCACTGATTGAATTTAGAGAAAGGGTACCTGCTATCACATCTGAGTCTTTCATAGCATCTTGGACTGTCATATTGAAAGTCCTCGCAGTAGGTGGCTTATTGGAGGCAGCTCTGCTTGCTCCTGAAGCTGCTGGTTTGTTCATTGGGCATTCCCTCTTCCCATGACCCGGGCGTCCACACTGATGACAAGTGGTGGTTGGAATGACGGCAGGGGCTGACGAAGGGCATTTGTGGGAATAGTGGCCCACTTGTCCATACTTAAAGTAGGTTACTGGCTTTCCCTTACACTCCCCAGAATGCATCCTTCCACAAGTGTTACAGGCTGGCAATGGGGGTCGAGACTGGTTGGAATAGGACATTCTTGACTTCTGGCCGCTCTGGCTCACATTCACACTCATTGGCCGCTTAAACCCAGTGTTCTTTCCCGGTAGGGACACTGCTCCTCGATTAAATCTAGTTGGGAAGCTCCCTTCTACGGAACCTCCACCCATGCTCATACTTTTCCTCTTTATTCCCTTCTTCTCTCTTTCCTTCTGCATCTGTTCACTTCCGACTTCTACAATTGTTGCCTTTTGCACCAGAGTGGCATAATCAGTAAGCTCAAGGATTGCCACCCTATTCTGAATCCACGGTTTCAGTCCCTACTGAAACCTCCTAGCTTTCTTTTCTTCGGTGCTCACAAACTCCGGCACAAACCTTGATAACTCAGTAAATTTCGCTTCGTACTCTGCTACAAATAAGTTATTCTGCTTTAGCTCCAAGAACTTGAGCTCCATCTAGTTTTCCATAAACCTCGGGAAATATTTTCCCAGAAACAACTGACTGAATCTCCCCCAGGTTATAATAGCATCTGTCTCCATATTTTTCTTGGCCTCCCACCAGTAGTTAGCCTCTCCTTTCAGAAGGTAGGTAGCAAATACAGTTTTCTGTGCCTCATCGGTACTCAGAATCTCGAAGGATTTCTCCATTTCCTTTAGCCATGCCCTTGCCTCAACTGGGTCGGCTGATCTGTGGAACTCGGGGGGCTTAAGGGACTTGAAAGCCCTGAAAGAGTTTTCCACAACATTGTTATTTCCTTGAGGGGGTGGGTTGGGTTGACGTTCCAAGTTCTGCCTTAGTAGTTGCATGAACTGTCCCATGGGATCCATGCCTGGGTTTGGTACTGGTTGCTCAACCTCAGTTTCTCCTTCTTCAACCTCTATCTCAAATCCTTCAACATCATATGTTTCCTCCTCCTCTTCATACAGGGAGTCATCCTGTTCAACGTAATCCTCATCTTCCTCTTCACTGTGTTCTTGGTTCCTACCGTCCTGGTTATGGCTTCCCTGGTCCTCAGATCCAGGGTTCGCCCTAGTTCCAATCTTTCTTGGCGGCATGATACTGATAAATTTTTGGGAAATTCAACGTTAGGTCACAATAATACATGAAATTGTGCCTTGCACAGCTCTATAATGGGGAGAATGTATCTCGCAATTCTATTATATTATGACAGTTCTAATAAGAAGTGAAGTAATAATAATGATAAAAACAGTGATCTCGTCACTAAGGAACTGAACTGAAAGGAAACAAATATATACATAATGCGGGAAATACATAGTTTGATCTGGTCAAAAGTACAACAGTTCTACAGCCATCTATCCAAAAGTGATACACAAGAGTCTATATGTCTAGTCAGAGAAAGGGATGCTATATACAAGTCAACTATCCCGGAAAATTGGCTCTTACTATAGCCTCGACTAATTAGACGACTAGACTACCCCATCACCGGTCCTGAATCACACACCGGAGCAGGTCAGCTCCCACACCCTTTTTATCGCACGACGGAAGATGTAGTCAGCCTGCCTCCTAGAAATCCTGCCGTGCCTGTCCCCTTGGAGTGATCGGAGTCTCGCACGAGCCGTGAGCTCTATCCCCGTCAGCTCCCTCCTCAAGGATCGGGGTATAATAGCCCTAGTCTCATAAGCTCGGGCACGCCTACCCGCCCTCTCCGCATCCAACTCCCTCCTGACCTCATCCAGCCGGGCCTCAGCAACAACCACTCGGGTCCTCAGTACATCCTGAACATAGCCGTGAGCTAACAAAGACTGCCTATGGGCATGGTCGAAAGGTGGTGAATCCGGAGCCGCTGGGGGTGCCTCCTCGGTCTGCCTAGGCTCGGGAGTATGGGTCTCTAAGCTGTCATCATAGGGTCTCTAAGATAGTGGTGGAGGGGTAGGAGCTCTGACCACCGGGAGTGAGGGTAAAAGGGTACCAGTGTACTCTACCATAGCTCCGACATGCTCCTCAGCTACTAGGACCTTATCCGGGTCCTCCTCATCTGAACTCGCAATAACCTTTGTCTCTGACTCCTCTGAGGGGTCCTCCTCCTCCTCCATCTCAGGCTCCTCCTGATCCTCGGCATCTAGCAGTGCCTCATCATGCTCACGCTCGAACATCTCTGGGTCCTCTATCTCATGAGCCTACACATTAAATGAGCTAAGTTACTATCATGATACTTATAAGGGTTCCCGTAAGGGTTTTAACTGTCAGTGCTACTTTAAGTAGTCTGACTATGAACTTGGCAAGAGTTCTTATTATCTTTGTGAGTTTATTATTATATCGTCGCATCATCTCTAAGGTTTATAACGCTTAGCTCTGATACCATTTCTGTAACACCCCAGATCCGGGGTCGGGGATCCGGGTCGTCTCGGTCTTTCTTTCCACAATATCACTTAACTTAATTAATAATAAATAACCTCATGCTGTGACCCCATACTAACACACACCACAACACGTTATAGTCTCAGAGATAAAATTGAAATAAGTACAAGTCCTTGAATCCATAATTTAAAAGTTATTAAAACCCAAAATGATTACTTGATAAGTTTACAGTTAATTGCCATTATCTGCCACAAGTTATAATTATACATAATTGATTCCCAAAAGTAGAATGCCTGATCTACAAATAGATCTACCTCTGCAGCTATAGCAGCTACGATATCAACCGGAAGACGCGGGACGCTTCCCACGCGCTTGCGCTGGGTCTGCTTGAGTCGGGCCATCTTTCCTAACTGTTGTTGTGTGATGAAGAAATGAAGCAAGAGTGAGCATTACAGCTCGTAAGATAATATATAGTGTAAACAATAATGCAATTATCTAAATGGATAACTTACTAGAATCCTTTATCAAGTGTAAGGTAATTACTTACTGGATATAAGCTTAAAGGAAGATGAAGTTACCAATTACTTCACTATACTTATACTATTTTTAGAAAACTACTTGAACTACCACTGTTCAAAGTATAATAAGTTTCAAAAGTTTGTCCCATAGATGAGACCACAAGTTAAGACTTGAATAGATTCAATCTTTGAAATATTTTTTTAAAGGAAATGAAGTTACGAGATACTTCATTTGATGGAAACACCATTATAACTATTTGACCCTGTCAATGCTTCGGCAACCACCCATTCGTAGCCTTTCGATCGAAATGCTCCGGGTAGTGTTGCAGAAATATCCAACTGGATGATGAACTCATTACGGGAGTTTGCCGAGCCAGGAAGACCACTTACGATGATCAGTCGCAGTAGTGCAACCCCACCATTTTCTACATGTAGAGGAGAACCTGTCGGATTTACTTGTCAACCGAACACTGGACTCCTAAGGAATGGACCGTCTTAGCGGAACTTCCAGGCCATTTGGGCCAATATAATAAGGCTGGGCCGGCGCCACTCGACCACTTACGCCACTCCTAGTTCAGATGAAATCCATGATTCTGAAACGTAAAGCTCTTCCCCCCTTTCCCCAAGTAGAAACTTGTTGATACGGCTCCACCAAGAAGTCGTATCTATTTGGAAAGGAAAACTCACCGATATTTCCCAGGCGATGCCTGTTAATGGATTAACTTGTTCCAAGAATTTTACTTCCCGAGTGTTGGGTAAGTAATCAAAAACTCTTATATCAAAATAGCAACTTTGTTGCGAATATAAAACACACCACAGAGCCGGATCCCTCAGGTTTTGAGCGAGTATTTAAATCCCCTTCGAAAGGAGGATCTTAAATATAAAAATGAGTTTTGGGATCCGCCCTAACTTTTAAAATCATTTTGAAGACTCGAAAACATTTTAAAGAATGTTTAGAGCAACGCTGATCTAATAAAATAAATCAGTCCCAATATGTTAGAAAGTATCTGAATATTATTATTTAAATAATATTCCCATAAGGGTGATCCTTATAAAAATAATCGAGGTAGGAGTTTTAAAACTCATACTTGAAATGAATAATAAATAACCAAAGATATACTTATACGAAAGTATGATCTTTATTTGAATAATCGAAAATAAGTTTGATTATCGAAGCATTATTCTTTAATAAAATAGAGAATATTATTTAGTAAATAAGATGACTCATAAGTCCTCGAATGAATATTCAAAAATAATATTCATTAAATAAAATAAACGGAGTCATAAGTCTTTGAATGAATATTCAAAATAATATTCATTAATAAAAATAAAGTTATCGAAACCTTATTCAATTAATAATTTTGAAAACTATATCTATATATATATAAATATATATAATATACTCGGTAACATCGACTCCCGATTTTAGAAAATGTTCACCTTTGGGTCCCCTATACTAAGGGTATACGCAATTACTGTTTATCTCTAGCATATGTATTATGCAACTATAAGCATTGGAATCAACAGATAGATATCAAGATTACGAAACAGACATGCATATATCCCATATCAGCATGCTCCAATATATCGCAAGATTTTCTAATTAACCATCATGCATCTATCACCAGATAATGCATATACATATATACATCACAACAACAGTATAACGGGTAGAAAACTTGCATGAGTGACTGGGGGTGGTAAAAGTCCTGGGATGAGTCTGGTAACCTATAAACATCATATAAGTTAGAATTAAACCAAAGTCGCTTAAGAATCTATACTTTAACCAATTAGACCCTAACGTTCGCTTTTGCGCTTAACGATTCACTTAAGTCGCTCGAGTACCCTCGGCTCCACCATATTTAATAAATTAACCATTAACAGTTTTAAGGCCATTCTTTCGCGAGTACCCTACCAACTGTCTAACTCACTTTAAGTAATTGTTTCATAATCCAATTAGTCATTTAAGGGCCTTAACTAATGTTTCAAAGTAAGACAAGGGGTAATGGTTCGTTCGCGAACCTCCGTTACTTAAAACGGTCGTTTCTCCTAAACCGTACATCGGATTCAAGCGAACCACATATCAAAATGAAGCTCGTAACATGAGCTATCTAATCATGGCAATGATCAAAAACTAACAGTGAGTTCATGGGTCCTGATGTTAAGAACAAAAATAGTCTAAGGTAAATCGGGCATTACGACGGCCATGTTTACGCGATTACCAAAATTTAAACTACTCTAATCAACCACAAATCAACCACAAATCAACCATACAACCAAAATTCATCCAAATCCTATTAAATCAGTCCATTACTTCATGTTTTATCCATCTTATTCAATCACAACAAGAGCTACTATCTATACTTAAGGTTCATTAACCAATAACCAAGATTTACAACTCAAACTCATTACAAATCCAACCAAACTCTAAATATACATGAATCATACTCTCATGAACTATAACAACAAAACCAAACCTAATACTCAAAGTAAAGTTAGGGTTTGGAGGGGTTATACCTTCCTTGGAGTGATTAGAGTAGCTAGGAAGCCTTAAGAACCCTTGAGATAGCTTAGGAATGCTTGGATCTTAAAGGAAATCAAAGAAAATAAAGTTAGTAATCTTGAAAACACTATTCATCATCTTCTTCCTTGATTTATTGGAAGAGATTCATGAAGAAATAGAAGCTTAAACTCCTAGGATATGATTATCTAATCATAAAGGACCTTGGGTAATTACCTTGCAATTTAACAAAGCTAGAATCTTGATTTTTGGAAATTTTCTCCTTGAAAACATGAAAAAGCTGAGAGCTAGGTGTTCTTGGGAGAGTGTTTGCTTTGTTGAATGTTTTTGTGGTGGAAAATGAAGTGAATGGGATATTTGGATGATTTGTTGGTTAATTAAAGTGAGTGGAGTATGACTAAGCATGACATCATCTTGGTGACTTCATCATTTACCACTTGTCATCACTTGGTGGTGGAAGCATCTTCTTATGCTAATCCTTGCTTAATTGCTTGATTATCATCCATAATCCTTGCACTAATCTCTCTTGCATTACTTGTCGTTTAATTATTTTACGAGTCGTTTATCGTTCGTTCTTGCTAATCGTTTGAGGGATCATATCCGGGATCTTATTAATTGGGTTCCCTTAACCTTTCTCAATATATTATATTCCTTTTATGATCCTCTCTTATAATCCTTGAATTTAAATTCTTTTAGTCATGTTACCTTATACTCAATTCTTTCGGTATCTGGTGGATTTTCGGGAAAAATCAAAATGTTCGGATTTGGATTCTGACGATCTTTACATACACTTATATACCATATAGAGTACTAATAAGATCTCAGAATAACCATAAAAGAACCCCTACAAAGTGTGGCATGAAAAGTTTTCTTATTCAGCATAATCAGCAAAATCACTATTCATAAGGGTTACAAAAAGTCCAAAATTTTGGGGTTATTACATCCCGCCCCCGGAGCCCAGATATGGACAGTGATATCATGATGATCCAGCCCGCTGAAGATGAACCCATATACTTCTCTAATGCCGATTATGAGGGACTGGATCCGGAACACAACCAAGCCCTGGTCGTGACTCTCGACATTGCCGAAAATGAGGTACAAAGAATTTTGGTTGATAATGGTTCCTCATCTAACATTGTCTTTGAGCACACACTTAACAGGATGAAGCTGGGACACCTTCACATGGATCCCTGCCTCGAAGACCCCCTCTATGGATTTGGGAATAATATGATCCCGATCCGCGGGGTAATATACCTCCTAATGGTCTTCAGGACCGCACCCCTGCAAGTCTCTCATGACATGAAGTTCTACGTGATCAGTGCTACCTCCTCTTACAACATGATTTTGGGAAGGCCCACCATCACCAAGCTCCGGGCCATCCCATCAACAATTCACTTGAAGCTAAAGTTTCCCACTCCGGGAGGCATCGGAGAACTCAGAGGGGACCGGGGCATATCTGCAAGATGCTACGGGCAAGCCCTGGTCATGGCCGAAACTGACCCGGAGAATAGGAAGAAGGCAATGGCCTTACCCAAAGGCCAAAGCCGCAAGAAGCATCGCGAACATTTCAGCAAAAGGCCAAAGTTGGACGTCAACATGATAGAGGATTCGGGGTACAGCGTAACCAACGCCGATGCCCGGATATAGAAGTTTGTTAAGGAAGTGCTCCGCCCAGGAACCTACAAGCTAAGCTATCTCAGCGGGACCAAAGTCCCAAATACTTGACACGGAGCTCGCCTAAGGAAATTCTACCAGTAAAGGTAAGGCGCACATTCCGGGATCACCTCTACTTTTATGCTATGACAGCTTGATGTAAACTCTCATCGTACACCCCGGAATGTAATTTTTGCTTTATTTTGATTTAAATGAAAAACTTCACTTCGAGCACCCCATAGCTCAAGATAATCTTACTGTCATTTGATTACTGTCGCCATATTATTAGAAAAATTTTATCCAGTTAAAATTTTAAACCCCATCCCGGGGACCATAAACCATGTGTACTTAAAAAAAAATTATTCAGTTATAATTTTAAACCCCATCCCGGGGACCATAACACAAACCATGTGTACTTAAAAAAAATTTATTCAGTTAAAATTTTAAACCCCATCTCGGGGACCATAATACAAACCATGTGTACTTGGAAAAATTTTATTCAGTTAAAATTTTAAACCCCATCGCGGGGACCATAACACAAACCATGTGTACTTAGAAAAATTTTATCCAGTTAAAATTTTAAACCCCATCCCAGGGACCATAACACAAACCATGTGTACTTAAAAAAATTTTATCCAGTTAAAATTTTAAACCCCATCCCGGGGACCATAAACCATGTGTACTTAAAAAAAAAATTATTCAGTTATAATTTTAAACCCCATCCCGGGGACCATAACACAAACCATGCGTACTTAAAAAAATTTATTCAGTTAAAATTTTAAACCCCATCTCGGGGACTATAATACAAACCATGTGTACTTAGAAAAATTTTATTCAGTTAAAATTTTAAACCCCATCCCGGGGACCATAACACAAACCATGTGTACTTAGAAAAATTTTATCCAGTTAAAATTTTAAACCCCATCCCGGGGACCATAAACCATGTGTACTTAAAAAAAATTATTCAGTTAAAATTTTAAACCCCATCCCGGGGACCATAACACAAACCATGTGTACTTAAAAAAAATTTATTCAGTTAAAATTTTAAACCCCGTCTCGGGGACCATAACACAAACCATGTGTACTTTGAAAAATTTTATTCAGTTAAAATTTTAAACCCCATCCCGGAGACAATAACACAAACCATGTGTACTTAGAAAAATTTCGACGAAAGAAAGCAAAACCAAATGCAGAAAGGGAAATATATTTACATGCATACCCAGGGCAAACCAAGCCCCAGATTAAATTCAAACCAGAGTCACACGAAATTCAAATAACAAGTCTAAAAGCCACTAGGGCTAAGTATGAAGTGATAAGCAAACTAGGAAAACAAATTATAAGGCACGAAGCCTGGGTCTTCATCCTTCAGTTCTCGGGAGGGGGAAGAGTCTTTTCGCGGACCTCTTCGGGAGGCGGAGGCGGCTGCATCCCGGAGGTACCCGCTTTAGCGGCTTTGGCCTCCTCATGACGAAGCTCTTCGGCGAGGTACAGCTCTATGAACCCATCCATATCACCATCCGGGTTCTCAGGCGGATAAGCAGAGGCAATGTCCCATCAGATGTTGACCTTCTCGAAGATCTTGTTGTTCAGCTCTTCGTAGTAGGCTGGAGTACCCCGGAAAGACTCAAGGACCTCCTCCGCTCGGGGCCTAGAAGCAAGCTCCTTCTTCAAGTTCTCCACCTCCGCCCGGAGGGATCCAACCATCTGCTCAGCAGCCTCTCGAGCCTTCATTGCCTCAGCAACAACCTTCTTATGCTCACAGGATTCTCTCTCATTTACCTCCCTGTACTTGGTGAAGGTTTCCTTCTCACTAGCCAACTCCTTCACCGCGACCTTATTCTTAGCCGCCCTTATGCGGTAGTTATGAAGAATGGTAGAACAGCCGCTGATCCGAGCATTAGCCTGAAAAAAGATGACTCAGTACTGATGCAAAGGGAAAAAAAGATAATAAGGGAACACTCTTACCTCCGAAACATCCCAAACAAGATGATCAAGGAAGGTATCCAGATCCTCCTTGGCATAGCACTCGAAGTCAACATGGGAGGCATAGTTTTCGAACATCTCGTTCCGATGATCATCCAGAGTCATCCGGGCTAAGAGGTTCTTCAACGCATCCTACCAGGAAAACTATACATATTTTTGAATAGCTCCTTCTTCCCTCTTCTTCTTTTTCAAGAAACCCCATTTCTTATTTTCACACCGGAGTTGTCGGGGGAAATAACCCCCTCCGGTTTTGTTTTGCAGAGTCCCCTACCAAGCAGGTTAACCTCACTCCGGCTGCCACGTGGATAGGGTTCTAGCGTATGTGAGAGAGGAGAAGACCCGGGAAGAAATAGAGTTATCACATAATTTACATGGAAAAAATAAATAACTATTTTTATAAAATAACGAAGCGGTTTAGCACATAGTCCATAACAAAAATTAATTTAAAATGCAATAAATGTCTTTACTAAGTACAGAGACTATATGAAAAGTTGACTTTGAATTACCATAATTAAGAAATAAATCAGTGACTTTTTTAGTATGTAAATATCTTGGGCTTATTCCCCTAGATTTTGTCATTACTGTTATAATCTCCACCCAAAAACGTGTTTTTAGTTTTCACATAAAGACTACTGCCTCAAGGTACGCAACCTACATGTGATCTCCATTTGGTTATTTGCTTGTCAATTTAAAAATCTGGGAAAGTCAGAACATACGAAGTGGTCTTGCAAAATCTCCAAAACCATTTAATACAAACTTGAAAAGAAAATCTTTTAGATAAAACAATATCTACAAATAATTTTACTGGTCCAGTAGATTAAAATTCGATCCCTAAACTTGCGAAAGTACCAAGATGACCTCGTGGGTTACTACCAGTAATTTCAGCGTTTTGACTTGCAACTAGTACGAGATATAATATTCCAAAACATATTCGAGCAGCAAACAAGACGGAAGAGCAGAGCAACATAGATTTGATAAATTTTTTGCTTATCAGTTGCACAATTCTGACTGTTGGTAAACTCACCGCAAAGAGAGGATATGCAGCAAGCAAGTAGCGTGGAAGCGCGGAACTGAAGTATCAGGGGAAGGAATGTGTCTAAAATAGCATATTAAGGATGAAAAATTGTATGTACTACGGAAAGATGATATCTTACAACAGATTAGTCATCAAAATTTTTTGTAAAATTTGACTTTATGTGATATACAATAATGTCAGTACTTACAGCCAAGGTAAACATTTCTCATCAACTTAAGCTTTATTGTGTAATATACAACAATGTAAGTATTTAACAACCAAAGTTAGAATTTCTCATTAACTTATACTTATACCACAAAGATGATTTGGATTAGACATTGAACTTTATCAAATCCGCTGGCTAATTTGACATAACCTTGTTATCGTTTTAAAATCATGGCAGAGATGGCATAGAATTTATATATATATATATAAAAGAAAAAAGGATACAACCCACTCAGAACTCCTATTCAAAATAGAATTGAACCAAAAAACTTCGAATTCAGGCCACAATGGCTTCCTCCATATAAACGAATCAACCAACACCGTAAGACCTGCATACATAAAAAGCTTTAAATCAAATGATGTCAAGCATGGTTCCTGTGTGATTACCGTCTCCACCTCTATGGTCATATTGACCATTATAAACATAGATCATACCATTTTAGCATTCATTGTCATGCAAAGATAAGTTGTTGAGAATGAGAAGTTATACATACATTATCTACTAGTACTCAAAAAGGTTTTGCAAACTTTAAAAATTCTCAAACTTTATATATAGGGGAACGTCCAGGGAACATGTTTGCCCTGCACCATTTGGTTCAGTTCAACAACAAAGATTAAACTTTCGTAACCTGAAGAGTGCTTCAATTCCATGCCTAAAAGTGTAGAAGAAAAAGTTCTTGCGGTGCCGAATAGGAACGTATACCAAGTATTAAGTTTATAACCAGGTAAAATGGCTATTTGGTCATAGTCACTAGTAACTTCCAAGTGAGTCACCAAGTTAAAAAAGCTCTCAATCGCATCATAAACTTGTAATTAACTTGCAATCCCATCACTAAGTTCAGAATACTTGCACCACCGTTAAAATGTGTCGACCTTTAACGGAGACCGTTAAACTGTGTAACATCATCTTTAAATTTTCAAATTCATCACTGAATTATGTATTAATTTTCGATTAGGTCACTTACTGGAAATAAATTGAATATTAAAAATATAACAAACGAAAATTTTCAAATTCATCACTGATATCAATTATAACTATTAGAAAAATTGAATTTAGAAATAAGATATTTTAAATATTTTATCAATTTTAAATATATTTATATTTTAATTACACATAAAACATCAACACTATTAATGGAGGAAACAAAATTATTGGGAAAAACATGTTATCAAAATATTTGTTCACTTGTATCGATTATAGGTATATGGGTATACACGAATTTAAATTTAGTTAAAGGGTAACATTTTAGAAAAAATTAAAAAAATTAAAATATAAATTAAATGGTTATGAAAATTTAAATTTAATTAGAGTGTAGTGCAACTATTCATAGAAAAATTAATTAAACTGAAAATTGTGATATTTTTTTAAGTATATGAAATAAATGAGTATATTCTATTTTAAACTTAGAGAATTTGTATAATATATCCCATATTTATAGTTTACTTTATAAATATATCCCATTTTAGTTAGCAATTATAAATAAGTCCCACAGTTAAATTTTAACTCTTATATAACTCATATATATATAATTAATTAATATACATATTTTTTGTCTACTTGAATGGACTTAAATATACCCAGTAATATACATATATATTATTAAGTTAGAAAAGTCAAAAAAATTGAAAATGGGATATGTTTATAAATTATATTATAAATGAGATAAATTTGTAAATGGGTTTTTAAAATGGGACTTAATAATTAAAAACCCGTAAATTTAATATATTTTAAAACCAAAATTAGTTGATAACCTAATTGAAAATTGAGATAAAGTTAATGGTCTAATTGAAAATTGAGATAAAGTTAATGACCAAATTGAAAATTGAGATGAACTTGAGAGTATGGCATGACATTTTTCCGTTAGGGAATTTAACGGAACTAACAGTAATGATGAATTTGTAAGTTTCAAAATACTTCATGATTTGACTGAAAGCTTAACTTGGTGACTCAGTTGCAAGTTACTACTGACTACAGTGACCAAATAACCATTTTAACCGTTTATAACCTGACCTACAAGGCACCAATAAATAAAATGCTTCCGTTTGCAAATTACATCTCTCCACGCGAAACACATCCCTTTTCATGCCACGCAGAATACATCTCCTTTTGTAATTAATAGCCATGGAAGATTTGATGATCTTGCTGATCCCACTCGTTCAATATTGGATCATACAGCTAGGAGATCATATAAAGAAAATATACCTATTGAGAAGAAGGGTATGGGAGGATGAGATGTACGCAGAAAGGTCGTCTCAGAAAAAACCCGTGCCCTTTGAATTTTTTTTCGGCAAGTTTGGAAATATAGTGAAAATTATAGAAAATTTGAAAGTTCACATATAATTAAAAAGTTTTAATTTTTTTAATAAAATGCAAAAAGGTAGATTGTATTATGTCTATGATCTTAATCACTATGATTATATCCTTTTTGTATATTTGGGATCGTCGTATGTTAAATTCATAATTTAGTGGAAAACAGATGCAAGTAATAGGACAAAAAAGAGAAGGTACCGAGTAGATCCACCTGAACGCAGATGACACAACTTAGCACCTAAAAAATGACATATAGAGGATGTTTGGTACAGCGTAATTTGCCTCATATAGGTGCAAAATAACCCTATTTTTAACAAGTGTATAATATAATGAAAAGTATGTAATGAATATAAGTTCGTATGAAAATGTCTGAAAATTATGAAATCAATGACGCCAATCTTGTTGTTCCCACAACCACTTATCAAATCCCAGCCACTAAAATAAACCACTCTGAATCCCATTATGTCCAGATTACTACCATATGACTGAATGGGATGAATTTCTTGAGATGGTCGCAATCGGTGAGGATGTACGTTCGTGGGAGAGGCAAGATGGGTTACTTGACCGGTGACACTAAGGCTTCAGAGACAACTGATGCCAATTACGCTCTCTGGGATGCAAAAAACTCCATGATTATGGTTTGGTTAGTAAATTTTATGATCGAAAATATTAGTGCTAACTATATGTGTTATTCAACAACAAAAGAATTATGGGATAAACAACTCAGATGTACTCTAATTAGAGGTGTACGCAGGTCGGGTTGGCCGGGTTTAAGACGTTTCAGCAACACAACCCGATTAAATCGGTTTCAAAATTTTTAACCCAACCCGTAATTAATTTTGCAAAATGATTGGCCCTTATATCAACTTGACATAAAAAATGCATTTCTGAATGGGAAATTAGAAGAAGTGGTGTTCATGGAGTTACCTCCTGGTTTTGAAAGAAAATATGGATATGCAAAAGTATGTAGGCTGGAAAATTCATATACAACGTAAAACAATCCTCACAAACCTGGTTTGGAGGAGGTTTTAAAACAACATGGCTATAAGCTGAGCCAGGTAGATGATAGCATGTTCTACAAACACTCGAAGAGTGGAAAAAAACAATTATAATCGTCTATGTTGATGATATAAATTTTGACAAGAGATGATTGCACAAAACTCCAAAATATTAAAGGTCAGCTAGCAAAAGAATTAGAAGTAAAAGACCTTGGAAACCTCAAATATTTCCTTGGTATGGAATTTGCACGTTCTAAAAATGGGCTTGTCTCACAGTGCAAGTATGTTTTGGATCTTTTATATGAAACTGGTCTACTGGGATGCAAACCTGCTGAAACACCTATGGAAGCCAATGTGAAGCTTCAGCCTACAACCTTAGAAGAGCAAGTGAACAAAGAGCAGTTTCAACGACTTGTGGGAGAACTAATATGTTTTTCTGACACTCGGTCGGATATTGCATTTGCAGTTAGTGTTGTAAGTCAATTTATGCATAATCCTGGAGTGAACATTTTGATGTTGTCAAGAGGGTGCTTCGGTACTTAAAAGGTACACCAGGAAAGGGATTGTTGTTTAGTAAATGAGTTTCTTGGAATAGAAGTTTACACCGATGCTGATTGGGCAGGAGTGTTACTGATAGAAGATCAACTTCGGGATATTGTACTTTTGTAGGAGGAAACTTAGTAACATGGAGCAACAGAAAGCAGAGCGTGGTGGCACGAAGTAGCTGAAGCTGATTCAGCGCAGTTGCACTTGGCATTTGTGAGATTTTGTGGATTAAAAGACTTCTGGAAGAGCTAAGGATGAGAACAAAATAACCAATGAAGGCATATTGTGACAACAAATCAGGAATTTTGATAGCTCATAATCCAATTCTCCATGAGAGGACCAAACTTATAGAAATCTAAGCCAACATGCTCTTCAATACAGTCCACTCCTCATCCACTCCCTTCACCATTTACATCCTTTTTTATAAAAGAGAAGCCGGAGAATGGACTAGTCTGTATGCCGTATGTTCCCATTGGAGTCCGGATTGCTGAAACTCTCACCAAAGCATTACCAAGAAAATAATTTGAGAACTTAATTGGCGAACTGTCCATGAAAGATATCTTCACTCCAGCTTGGGGGGATGGGGGAGGAGTGTAAAAAATATGAATCAAATCAGAAATGATTGGGAAGTTACTGTACAACAACTATAATATTTGTTTCCTAACGTTCCCTGATTCTTAGGGATTGTTCTTATTTGATTCTTAGGAATTAGTATTAAATTAGAATAACTAACAGGCCTGTATATGCCTACTTATCTCCCTATTATATGAATACATAAGAGAGTTGAACTTAAGTTGATAGAAACCTAGGGACTAATAGCCTAACAACTAAAATAGAACTCTTCAACCACATACACAACTTATAAATTATATAAAGACATTCAAATGATGTTATAATGAATAAAATCTGAAACAATAATAATTACTCAGCCTCATTCAAGTACTCATAACTGATTTGGCAGTAGTTTAAAATTGTGTATTAGTCTAGTTAAAGGCTATATAGCTTTAAGTTATAAAAACCGTATGTGCACTTTGGTAATGAGTCGGACAGTCGGTTGTAACGACAATTCATACAAGCATCGTTAGCTTTTTAAACTAAACATGTTTAATAAGTTTTGAGTTGAAAAAATAAACCACTTGAGTTTGACAATCTGGAGCTGTACCCAACATATTAGATATTGCATGACATAGGGAACTTGGGGAAAAGATGAATTAATTAGCTAGTATAACATATATCAACTGGCATTAGAAATATGTAAATCACAAACCTATGGAGAACAAGGCAGCTCCAACGCAGTACCTGAATGCTTTCCAGAATGAAATTGACTTGATCTGCAATAAATATGAGGATCATCTTTCTAGCAAGAAAAACTAAATAAAATAGGAATGGCTCTTGGAATAGGCATATAGACTATGTAACTATCTTCACTATTACAAGCATGCTACAAGAAACTGGAGATCAAATGCGTTGATAATCAACTTGATGCTAGTCAAGAATCCATGCAAGCAACATTTTATTTTTTTAACGATTAGCCGTCAATGTGAAAAAACAAATCGGACTGACAACAACAACAGTAAAACAGGAGTTTGAGAAGGAATAACTAGGGACAAGTAAATATGTACAAGAATTGGTTAAAATAGTGGAAATAACCGATCTCATCAGAGAGACAGTAAAACAAATTAATCTTCAGAATTATCAAATATTCAAATCTAATTAAAATATGATAACAATGTCTCAATATATAGAAGTATAACCCCTCTATGACACGAAGTTGATTCCAATAAGTATTTAGATCCCTAACAAATAAATAACATAATCTAGATATTAGAAATAGATATTACATATATCTACATCATAAAAAAAAATTAACAGCTACTTTAACTAATTTTCTTCTCTGCATCATTCTTCCCTGGAAGTTTCATTGACATCTTCAAGAAGGGACTTGGGATCAGTAACATCCCCTTATACAATTTCTACGTCATCAACGTGTGTCTTTTCGCGTCTTGAAATAACGGAAACATTAAATTGAGGAGAAAGAAGCTTCTCATTATCAACATTTATATCTAAATTCAGTGAAGATTACTTTTGATGATATACGGAGTTGCCAATTACAATTTTTCCAACATATGGCTTCACGGTATGTATATAGGATGTGAGCTTAATGCACAAACCATCAAATAGAGTAATTAATCCATCTTGGCCATTTCAGATCAATCATATCATTCTTTATGTTTCTTTGTTGTCCAATAGAATAACCTCAAAGAGCAGAAGTAATACATCAAGTTGAAATTTTCAAATTCCAAGTTCTTAGGAATCTTATTAAGAAAACATGTTACTACGTCGTGGCATGGTCCAAATTATAAAATCCTGAACGTATGAAGCCTTTGGGTTTGTGCTCAGAGGTCAGTTTTCCACATTAACAAGGCTTGATGAACATTTATCATAAGTTGGTTGTTCGTAACGAGGAAAGGTTTCGTTTCTTGGCTGGAAGGTGTAGAGAAGTTGTGCTATCAGTATGACATAAATTTTATAGAAAAGACGGCGAAAGGGTTTAAAGGTGGGGATAAACGTTATCTCCGAGGAAAATGGGTAGAAACATAAATAAATTCTCAGATTAATTGCACACTAATAAATTTAAAATCTGAATAATATTCTATTATTACATCTCCTTCTATAAAAGCGAAACCTTATCTTACATAATAAGAAACTAATCCTAATAATTATCTAGATCCTTAATACTCCCCGTCTCAAAGTGAATGAGTCACTTCTTCGTGCACACTTAAAGACATGCAAAACAGGTACTTGTATAGAATACCTATTTTCAAAACTTTTGTTTTGTACAAATTTCTGCAAGCCTTGGAATGCGTGAACAATGAAATGGCTCATTCATTTTGGAAACGAAGTGAGCATATAACTCTTAGCAAGATCATTCATTTTTAAAATAAAGAGAGTATATTACTCTTATCATATATCTAAATTTCTTGCAAATAGTCATCATATATCTATATTTCCTGCTCCGTATTAATTATGTGAACTATTGCACAAAAAGAAAACTAGTCTACTTCAATTTAAGATATAAGAACATTTTGCAGAATTAATTACTACAACTAGCTCCTAAAACCGTGTAAGGTACGAGAATTCTTATCTATTAAATTTTAAATCTTTTAATATTTATTAAATATATATTTTACAAATATTTATAACTGAAAAATACGAGTATATTTATAAAAAAATATGTACGAACGTGTAATATTCAAAGTGATTGTAGTATAAAGGAAAACATTATTTTAATTTTCTTTATCGAACATTATACTCTTTAAAATAAATGATTTGAATTAACTAGGCAATAAGAATTGATCCAAATCACTGAAGTAGAGCATGATTATTATTAATGATGGTAGCTAAACATTTCATACCGAGATGTTTTTAGTTTTTAACGGTAATGAAAATTTTAAAATTATCGTGAAATGAGCGATGGTCATTATGTGCGTTGTATTAGAGTTTTTTTTATCTTCTCACCATGTTCAAATATCAGCGGTATTAATTACTTCCCCATGCAATTCATGGGCATACTCGACGTCACATATTATGTGCTTACGGGGTATAGATTGATTCTAAATTATTTATTCATAAATATGATTTTATGTTCATAATTTTTAACTAATTATCGATTCATAGGGAATGATCCTCTGCTCTTATTATAAGATCGTAAATGGATATACATATATTTTGGTAAAGAGAAAAATCTTTTTCTTTAAATATTTTCGTCTCAAATCTATTTCTTTACGACCTCCTTTCATAGATGACTAAAAAAAGTACTGAGTTATTTGCGTACCGGCCTATCCCCTTATCATTTTGCTCCTATTGGGATTAACATGATTATTTGATTGTTTTGTAAGACATATATAAATTATACGTCAATTTTAATGGTAAAAAAGTAATCAACCAAATTACCAAGATAATGAAAATGGAGGGTAATCAATTGACTTGTGAATTACAGATGTGTTGAAAATTTGTGAAGGGTTTGGTTCAGTTGGTTTGTATGTGGTTTAAAAAATATTAAAACCAAAACCGCAACCATATTATCGGATCGGTTTTTATTCGGTCTGGTTATTAATTGGTCCGGGTTTACTCATTCCTAGAACAATCACAAACATGTACAATAAAATCTCGATGAATGAATACATTCGGGAATGTAATTTTTTTATTCACCGAGATTATTAATTTATTTGATGAGTTTATATATTTATTGAATGTTCGTCTATCGATACTGTATATTTTATGCTTATGAATATTCTACATTATTTTTTTATAAAATTAGTATAAAGAGGCTAACATGGTTCAATGGTTACAGAGAAAAATATATTTTTAAAATTAATATGATTAGAAGATCATGCTTTGGTTCGTTGATTAGAATAAGTTAGCTATGTTACACATAAAATTTGGGTTTAAAACGAATTTTTTTATTAAAGTTGTCTATGAACTCTAAATTTAATTATAAATAGAAAGTTGTACAATTAAAATATATATACTCTTGTTGTTTTGCCCTAGTATAAAGCTAGTATATAGAAATGAATTAATTAATTAAGCCTCAAATCGTTATATTTTATAGATATATCAAAATAAATATAGAGTAAGACATAGTGTAAATAAATAAGCTCTACCTCAACACTTAATGTTATCAAGAGTTTCACAAATGTGTCTCTAGCTTAAGTGGTTGATATGTTAAATTTATAAATAGTTGACTTGGGTTCGATTCATATCCATAACAACAATTTTTAACATTTAAAAAAATACAGGGGTAAAATAGTAATTATGAATAAAATGTTTCCCCAGAAACTTGAATGAGTTAATTAGTCAAGCCTCAAATCGTTATATTTTATAGATATATTAAAATAAATATTAAATTAAATATAGAGTAAGACACAGTGTAAATAAATAACCTCTACCTCAACATTTAATGTTATCAAGAGTTTCACAAATGTGTCTGTAGCTCAAGTGGTTAATATGCTAAATTTACAAATAGTTGACTTGGATTCGATTCTCATCCAAAACAATAATTTTTAATATTTAATAAAATACAAAGGTAAAATAGTAATTATGAATAAAATATTTTGCCAAAAACTTGATGTTATAATATTATATATATAATAGATGTGTCCAAATAGTAATATAAAATAATTAATGCGTAATTTAATTATTTTTCCTCTGTACTAATGATGTGAACCTTGCACAAAAAGGTAATCTAGTGTACTTCAAGCCAAGATTTAAGGCCATTTTGCAGAATTGATCACTACAATATACTCTGTTTGAGTGACACTAAGTTTTCTCATTTTGTTTGACATCTCTTAAAACAAATGACGTCTTCCTGATATTGAATTCTCCAAGGAAACTTAAACCAACTATATATTCCATATTTACAATCAATTTGGGATTTTGATACAAAAAAAATACAGGTGCCTATTTAATGTAGAATTAAGTTTCCTCCAGTAAAGCACGTTTTGTTTCAAGTTTACTTTATGAAGATAAGTTGTAAAATTATTGCTGAGCTCCTTTTAAACCCTACATTTCTAAAACAACGGGCTTTTGAGTTATACTACCTCAAAGATAGAAAATTATCTTCGGACAGAAGTGTATGTTAAATCTCTTAATAGCAGGTTGCACATATCGGATATTAAGAGGTAGCAAGTCTTTGAATTGGACTTGGGTTAGGAGACTTGGTGGGCAAGTCTCAGAATTAGAATGGATTTTGGAGTCCTAAGAAGTAGCAAGCTGATTCCTTATCCCACTAGGTTCCTTGGAGGACAATCTATAATGATTTATTTCTCTACTAGGATTCATCTTATCAGCTGACTTATCCCTTATTAATTAATTACGAAATTAATTAATATTCAGGGTTTTGGGCCTTCTTTGTTCCATCAGGCCTGATCTGGTCCATCAGGCCTGATCAATGTGTTAACCTTTTTGGTCTGAATGTCATACATCTTCTTATTGGGCTTGTAGTCCAAATCATATGTAATTAACGCAACATTAACTACGTAATCAGGATTTATTTATTCCCTATCATTTCCCCTCAACTTTTGGGAAACACTGGCTTGGTTTCACAGAAGTTAAGTTTACTTGTTTCCTTACAGGGTATCATTTTTTCGTAAAGTGTGGAGCTACCTACACATTTGCAACAATTTGCTTTTATCCCTATTATTTAGAAATTATCTTAATTTCTAGAAATTTTTCCCTTAATTCTGGGATTTTTCCTTAATTTTCTGGATTTTTTTCTTAATTCCGGGATCTGGATTTTTCCCTCAATTCTGTAATTTATCCTTAATTTTCAGGAATTTTTCCCTTAATTCTGGGATTTTTCCTTAATTTTCTGGATTTATTCCTTATTTTCTGAAAATATTTACATTTTCAGGAAAATATTTCAAGGAATTTCCTTTAATTATTATTTTTTTCCAGGATTGTTCTTCCCTCTTTTTCTTTTTTTCTTTCTTTCTTCTTCTTTTCTCTTTTTTTAATGCCTGGTTCGACCAGGAATCCTGTTCGACCAGGATCCTGGTCGAATTAGCCATCAAAATGCCCTGGTCGACAGGGTTTCGAGCAGGATCCATTCAAGCTCATTCCTGGTCGAATTTCGACCAGGATTTTATACTATATATATATATTTTATTTTATTTTTTGTTCAGGAATATTTCGGTCAGGATCACTATTTGTTGACCGAATTAGCTTCCTTAGTTTGCCCTAATCGAGACCACTTCGACTCAAGAACTTCGACCAGCATTTCTACATAATTTCTGGTCGAATAGGGTCAAATTTTGGTCGAATTATCCCTCTTTTTCAGCCCTGGTCGTAGTCATTTCGACCTAAATTATTCGACCAAGAACATAGTACTAGTTCTGGTCGAATTAGTTCAGAAAACTTTTGTCCCTATTTCCCTGGGCTCTTTATCTTGGGCCATCCTTCTTGGGCCTATTTCAACAGGCCCCTTTTTTTCTGGGCTTTGTCTTTGGGCCAACCTTAACTTCAATTACCTGGGTCTTTTTTTGGGCTTGTATTAAATCTGAACTGGGCTTATCCTTTGGGTTTTAACTTGGGCCCATTGTTTCAACTGGGCTTTTCTTCCTTTTTCATTTTCTTTAAAAAGTTTAAGTTTGGGCCCTGAGCTGGGCTTGCTTTATCCCTAGGCCCAATAAGATTTGGGTTGGGCCTCCTTTTACATCCCAAATTCCAGATTTTTCTGGATTTTTCCAGAATGTTCTCAAATATATATGTTTAATCAAAATTCTTCCAACATTTTCTAGAACCTTCCTGATTTTTCCATTATTTGGGCCCAAATGGGCTTTTTCAGGCCCAATTTTGCCCTACCAGGGGCTATATAAGAGTGAGGTGTGGGGGTGTGATTTCACATTTCTCATTTCCACTCTCCACAACTTCTTACTCTCTTCTCAACATTCTACTCTCCTCTCAACACTCTCCAGCCTTCAAAACCATTTCGGCCTTCTTCCAAGCTTCCAAGCTTTCCTCATTCTCCATTAATGGTGGACAAAGGTGCTGAGAGAGCGGCCAAGATTGCCTCGGCTTCAAAACGAGGTAAGGATGTCGAGATCCGCTTTTCTTACATGTCTTTGATTGATATGATTAATACTAGGGGGGACGAATATCCCTCCACCGCTCATCTCAACTCTTTTAATCATTGCAACACTTGGCACAATATAGATTATGATAAGTTAAATGCATATTATAACGTCCGTCCTCCCCTTAGGCTAGTTCCAGTTTCTGGTGGCGACCGTACTTGCCACTGGAAACCCGATACTCTTTTTGTTTACACAGATGCCCTTGATGCTGGGCTTAGGTTTCCTTTTCATCCCTTCATTCCTCACCTTCTAGCTGATTTACAAATAAACCCATGTCAACTTCCTCCAAACGCTTGGAGGTACATTCTATGTTTTATGGTTTGTTTTTTTAGGGGAGGTAATATACCTCCCCATGGTCTGCGGGACCGCACCCCTGCAAGTCTCTGATATCATGAAGTTCTGCGTGATCAGTGCTACCTCCTCTTATAACATGATTTTGGGAAGGCCCACCATCGCCAAGCTCCGGGCCATCCCATCAACAATTCACTTGAAGCTAAAGTTTCCCACCCCGGGAGGCATCGGAGAACTCAGAGGGGACCGGGGCATATCTGGAAGATGCTACAGGCAAGCCCTGGTCATGGCCGAAACTGACCCGGAGAACAGGAAGAAGGCAATGGCCTTATCCAAAGGCCAAAGACGCAAGAAGCATCGTGAATATTTCAGCAAAAGGCCAAAGTTGGACGTCAACATGATAGAGGATTCAGGGTACAACGTAACCAACGCCGATGCCCGGATACAGAAGTTTGTTAAGGAAGTGCTCCACCCAGGAACCTACAAGCTAAGCTATCTCAGCAGGACCGAAGTCCCAAATACTTGGCACGGAGCTCTCCTAAGGAAATTCTACCAATAAAGGTAAGGCGCACAATGAAGGAATTTACGGATGAGCGGAAGCGTGAAATAACATTTATTCCGTAAAAACATATACCGCACATATAGAAAAATGTATAAAAAGGAAAAACTGAGGAATCGTAACCATACCTTGTGAATCAAAACTTTATAAAAATGGAGTGCTAGCAGTTGCTCCTCAGTGTGTGAAGCACTCTACCGGTATCCACCAAGAACGATCCTCTTCGATGAACCTTTTATAAAACCGAGCTTTTATAAAAATGGAGTTTTTAGGAGAGAGAGAGAGAGATGAAGAAGATGGAGGCTAGGGTTTTCACAAAAACAAAATTGTGTAAATAGAATGAGCCATCTCATTTTATATATATATATATTAACCCCCACATTTTATCTTTATAAAATTCTTTAATAATAATTAAAACTATTTTAATCATTATATCTTTTTCTAAACTATTCAGAAAATAATTCTCTCTCTCATTATTTCATCAAAGAAAATATTCTTTTATGGTGTGATCCTGTAGGTTCAATATTATTCCGGTAGTAGAAATAAATAATAATAAACTTTTATTAATTATTTATATGAATATTAAAATTCACTAAATATAATTAACTGATTAATTATATTTATTCTACATCGTGAGTGATGCTTCTCAACATATCGCGACTATCCGGATAATATGAATTCACTGCTTAGAATACCAAGAACCTGTTAGTGACTAGTTACCGTACAATGAATTCCTTCTACCCTTACAATATCCCGATTAAATACAAGGCATGAATCTTGTGTCAGGCCTATCAAATTTAATCATATGATTTCTTATTCATAATGCAAAGTTCATATTAATGCAAATTAGAAACTCCTTTCTAATTTCATACACTCTGGCCAGAGATTCCAGAACTCGCATACTAAGAATAACATAGGATATTCTCTTCCTATACTAGAAGGGGTAGATCCTCTGTTGACGTTAACTATCTCTGTACACAAATCCCTATGCCCAGAATAGACCTAATGGATGTCCTTGAGACAAAGGACTAAACCAAAGCACAGTTCATTATATACAAGATAACTTTAACGATCTCAAGTCTCAGGACACTTGTACAACTATCACTCAGTGAACCACTATTGACACGCGAGTAATCTCCATTAGTTGTTCAACTTATCGAGTCATGTTTAGTGAACTTATTCCCTAATAAGCACCTACATACTAGCTATAGTGTTACCACACAAATGCCTATGAGAACAGACATCCTCCTGAAGGGAGCAAGCATAGTATATACCAATCTTTGTGGATCCACTAACATCCGATTATTTATCCTATGATCAGGAACTGTTTAAGTCTAGAGGTGACGTCTTCTAGATCTCACTAATATAATCTCATTATATTCTAGAAGCTTTACTCTAAACTAAGGAACATCTTATTTAATACACTTTAAATAGATAAAGCCCATAGTAAAATAAAATAAGTCTTTTATTAATTTCAATGAAATCAAATAGGAATACAAGAAAGTTCTTCCTAACTCATCATACATGATTGGATTTAGGACAAACACTTTCACACATTCCGGAATCACCTCTACTTTTATGCTATGACAGCTTGATGTAAACTCTCATCGTACACCCCGGAATGTAATTTTTGCTTTATTTTGATTTAATTGAAAAACTTCGCTTCGAGCACCCCATAGCTCAAGATAATCTTACTGTCATTTGATTACTGTCGCCATATTATTAGAAAAATTTTATTCAGTTAAAATTTTAAACCCCATCCCGGGGACCATAACACAAACCATGTGTACTTAAAAAAAATTTATCCAGTTAAAATTTTAAACCCCATCCCGGGGACCATAAACCATGTTTACTTAAAAAAAATTATTCAGTTAAAATTTTAAACCCCATCCCGGGGACCATAACATAAACCATGTGTACTTAAAAAAATTTATTCAGTTAAAATTTTAAACCCCATCTCGGGGACCATAACACAAACCATGTGTACTTTGAAAAATTTTATTCAGTTAAAATTTTAAACCCCATCCCGGAGACAATAACACAAACCATGTGTACTTAGAAAAATTTCGACGAAAGAAAGCAAAACCAAATGCAGAAAGGGAAATATATTTACATGCATACCCAGGGCAAACCAAGCCCCGGATCAAATTCAAACCAGAGTCACACGAAATTCAAATAACAAGTCTAAAAGCCACTAGGGCTAAGTCTGAAGCGATAAGCAAACTAGGAAAACAAATTATAAGGCACGAAGCCTAGGTCTTCATCCTTCAGTTCTCGGGAAGGGGAGGAGTCTTTTCGCGGACCTCTTCGGGAGGCGGAGGCGGCTGTGTTAGATATATTTGATAATATCATGGCTAATATGATTTATGTTTAGTTTTCAGATCTTACTTAAACAGGATAAATCAGTACTTACTGGAAGTCAGGACTTAAGGATATCAGTACTTATATTATCAGGAGATAATCATCAGAAGATGGATATCAGAACTTAAGTGCTGAAGGACGTTCAGATAAGGACAGTAGCTGATTAAAGGAAAGAAGATCGAGATAAACATAAGAAGAGATATGCATGAAGAAGGAGTTCCGTGAAGAATGGAATACTTGGAAGAAAAGATATCTGATTGATATATTTTCGGAAGCAGAATTATATTCCATATCAATTAGCGATTATCTTGTAACTATTTAGTATATAAACACAGACACACTAAAAGTGTTATCGTATTCGAAGAGATTATTCATTGTAACCCTAGCAGCTCTCGTGATATTTGTTCATCACTGAGAGGTAACAGTTCCATACTGTAACAGAGTTTATTGTTTCAATAAAGTTTGTTTTCTGTTACTTGAAATATTAAAAGTTCGATTTGATTGTATTTTACACTGTATTCACCCCCTCTACAGTGTGTGTAACGCCCCCAAATCCGGGGTCAGAGGATTTGGTCATCACGAAGAAACCTCAATCCAAAACAACCTATTTAATCGATAAATAAATGCCAGCGGAAGATATTTGACATAAATGACCCCAAACTACTCCAAGATCTTTTAAGGTTACAGTTCTAGAAACAAGAATTCCAAATTCCACAAATAAATTTTTCACTTTCTTTTAAAACTCTTTTAATAATTCTCAACCTTAAAACTTAACCCGCTAGTATAACTTCGAAAAGAAGTATACTAGGCCTAAATACAATACACAATTATAATATAATATAATATAAACAACTTTACATAATAAAACTTATACTAGTCCGCAAACCCTGGACCAACCACCTTCGAAAAGCTTCCTCTTGCTTCCTCGAATTACGCGGCTAAACAGCAAGCTAATCCTCACTGGAGGTTAAATTTAAAAACAGGCAAGCATGAGCGAAAGAAATGCTCAGCAAGATCATTATGACATATATAGGGACTTTTTGATATAAAACCGACATCTGCATTAGAGCAGAACATTTAAAATCATAATTGCTGAATCATAAAACTCTTTTTGATATTTTCAAATGAAAGGCTTCAGCAATACTTTGAATCTTGACGAGAATAAAACTCGTAAAACAGTTGTAAGTCATATGTCATAGCATATTTGTATATTCGAGGATTTAACTCAACTCAAATAAGAATGTAATAAGTAAATAGTGGATCTACCGTCAAAGAGATCTCGCTAAGTAACATCTGTCAAAGGATTCAGAAACAAGGTTCATCTACAGACTTGAGGAATTAATTCACTGGAAGAAGTTCAAGAAATTGATCAAGCCTCAGTGATATAAATCAAGAGTGTGTATTTAATCAAGTGACAGAGATCTCGTCAGAGTATCATTAATTACAAGGATTTAATCTGAAGAAAATCAAAGTGTCAAAGTCAAGACATGAAGAAATGTCACGGAAGTTAGTCACTCATGAACCAGACAGTACATCGAGTGTCAACATTGAAGTGGTGGAATTGATTCATATATTTCAGTGATTTTCAGAAGATCTTCAGAAAAATGGTTGATGCTCAAGATTAGTATTAATTCTCTATTAATTAATTAAGTCATATAATTTAATTAAGAAAATAAATTATATCTGCAAAGATTAATTTATTGATTAATTGAATTAATTGATTAATTAATTCTGAATTAATTTTAAGGTTTTTCAGAATTTTAATTGGATTAAAATCTGCATTAAATCAGCAAGACAATTGAAAATAAACTAGCATGACAATCAGGATTGTCATACCGATTGTCATGCTAGGCCATTTTCAATAGTCTCACCGAATGTCCTAGCAGCTAAGAGGATTGTCTTGCTAGTTCATTCTGATAGTCTTGCTAGTTCATTTGATTGTCATACCGAAAGTTTTGCTGAGCTCAGGATTGTCATTCCAGTTCAATTCAATTCTGTTGAATGAATTAAAAAGAAAAAGAAGCAGCAGAAAGAAAAAATAATCCAATACATAAGTCAAAAAACAAGAACACAGCAGCCGCAGCAAATATTTCATTTTCATCTGCTTTATTCAAGATCAATTTCTAGATTGTAAAGTTAAATCCAATCAACTAGAAATCTTCATCTTGTTCTTGTGTAACAATCTAGCGGATCAAAATCCCTAGAACTTAATCTCAAATTGCGCTTAGCATTTGAATCTTTTTATTACAAAAATAGAAAAAGTTCATGTCAAATTTATTCTAGATTTGTGATAATTAATTTGAGATTAATTCCTTGTAATCGATACAGTTGTTGTAACACCTTTCAAGTTTAATAATATTTTTATTTAACTTGAATTTTGTTTCACATTTTTTATTCCGCATTTAATTCGATTATTCGGTACTGTTTGTATTCACCCCCCCTTCTACAAACACATTGGGACCTAACAATTGGTATCAGAGCCTTCTGATTAACGAACAAATCAAGATCCTAGACTTTTGTGATTTTTCAACTCCTTGAATTTTTATTTATTCAAAAATTCATAATGACTTCACAAAAAGTTGGAACCGTTAAAATTCCACTATTTGATAAAGAAAATTATATCATGTGGAAGAAGAAGATGCTATTATTTTTACAAGTTGCAAATCCCAAATATCTGAACTTGTTAAAGAAGGGTCTAAAAACTCCGATGGTTATTGAACCAGAGGTGATAGTAGATGATGTTGTGATTACCATAGCTAGAACCTATCCAAAAGAGCATGAAGATTTTACTCCTGCTGAGAAGGAAGAAGCCTCCTTGGATGCCAGCCTTCAATTAATATTAATTGATTCCCTTGATCACTTGATGAACAGACATGTGATGAACTGTAAAAATTCCAAACACATGTGGGAAACTATTGAGGTAATTAATGAAGGCACAGAGGAAGTTAGGGAGAACAAGTTGGAAATCTTAACCTCTGAATATGAACATTTCAAATCAAATCCAGGAGAAGGAATTACTGAAGTGTTTGAGAGGTACAATGCGTTGATCAACAACCTGAACATCAATGGAAAGTATTATTCAATCAGGGAGGTCAACAAAAAGTTCCTTTTAACACTGCCAGCTCATCTTGAACATAGAATCACTGCCATTAGAGAAGCTAGAGATCTGAGTGAGATTTCTTTGGACAGGCTCTATGGAGTGTTAAAAACCTATGAGTTGGAGCAGATTCAACAGAAGGAAGTCTACGGGAAGGATAGAATGGTCAGCACATCTACTGCACTTGTAGCTGAAGGTCAACAACAACAGCAATCTCAACAATTGGAGAGAATGGTACAGTGTTCCAAGGCTGAGGAAAATATGTTAGTAGCAGAATATGATCCTCCTACTACAAATCAATCAAGTGATGATTTTTATTCCTTGGAAGAGCTGGAGCAATTGGAAGATGAATTAATGGCCCAAATTGTCAAGAGATTCTCTAATGTCAGATTCAGGAGGAATCCCAAGCTTAAGTACAAGTCCAACTACAACAAATTCCAGAAAGGTGGATCTTCATCCTCTAACACCAGCAGTGGTGGGTACAAAACAGGGATGGTTGATCGAAGCACCATTAGATGCTATAACTGCAATGAGTTGGGACACTTTGCCACAGAATGTAGGAAGCCAAAGCAAGTAAGAAAGAACTCTGAAAGGGCTTATCTGGCAAAGGGAAAAAGCTGGGATGATACTGACAGTGAAGATGAAGAAGAAGGAAATCTTGCTCTTATGGCTATTGATGGAAAAGCTTCATCGTCAAGAATAGAGGTAAAACTTTCTGATGCTGAAATGGTTTATCATCTAAGAGGTAACTTAGATTGTGCACGTCGTGATAATGAACTGTTAAGTTTACAGATCACAGACCTTGAGAAAGAGGTCAATGAATTAAGACTTGTGCACATTAATCAAGACAAATTAAAAGAACAGGTATCTTTTCTAGAGAATAGAGTTGACTGTTATAGAAAACTCGAAACTATTCTCAAAGACAAGACCACCGGTCTTGAGACTAAGGTTAGAGCCTACTTCAATTCTTGTTCGAAGGCTAAAGAGTTCTACAGTAAGCAAGCCGTTAATCAAACATCTGGAATAGGTTATGATTACAATGCTGCTATTGGAGAATTAGGCATAAACTCCCTTCCTCATGTCTGTGCTAAAGGGAGGGAAGTACCACATGTGCTTAAGGGTGTTGATGAACCCCTCTATAAAGCATCAATTGCTGAACCATTTGATGCGACCTCTTCTGTTATTCAAGAAGAAATACGTGCTGAGGATCATGCTTATGAGAAGATTGTTTCCAAGTCAAGTGAGTCGAAAGTTCCAGTCAAAGTTGTGAAAGCAACTGAGACTAACTCAGACACACATGAGTTGGATAACAATAATGCCATGTCTACCATGCATAAATTACCTGCTGTTAATCACTCTCATAAAGCATGTGGTGTTGCTAATTGTATGTCTTGTGCTTTTAATATGATGTATGCTTATTTTAATGGTAAGCATGTGTCTAATGATAAGACTACTCCTCGTCAGCATGTGAATAACAAGAAGCATGATAGGTCTAAGACTGCTAGTCCTTCTAAGGCTAGAAAGGAGACATTTGTGCCTAAGCTTAAACAGAAATTTGTTAAGGCTGTTTACAAGGTCAAATGTTCAGTCATTGAGAAAGTTGAGACCATTAAAATTAAAAATGTTGTTTTGACTAACAAAGGACAATTCTATAAGTATGCCGGGCCCAACCAAGTTTGGGTTCCGAAGAAGGTCTAATCCATTTGTAGTGCAGGGCATTAAACAGGTGAAACCGGGAGTGTGGAGTCTTGACAGTGGATCATCAAGACATATGACCGGAGATAGAGCCCTGCTATCAAATGTGGATTGAAAAAGCTGGCCCCCTGGTTACCTTTGGAGATAACAGCAAAGGTTTATCTGAGGGATATGGCTGTTTGCAAGCTGGTAATGTTATCATTGAACTTTTAAATAGTTTCTATATTTTTGCTATATTTATATAAGTTTTTATTTGTATTTTCTGTAATTGTAAATATTGTATGATATATGAAATTGAATGTTGATATCTTGTTGATAGATATTAGGTATTTAATTCATTGATATTTGTTTTTATTATTATTATTTGTATTGTATTATTTTTTATTTTATTTTTATTTTATTTTAAATTTTATGCAACATAACAATTAGTATCTAAAGTACTTGACAAGTATCGGTCAATGATATCTTGTTAACATTTTGTTGCAGATATTTGTAAGCTTTTGACATGAATGAGAATTACTTAGACTTTACCCTAAGTGATCAATGTTTTATCAAAAACTCATTCATATTGAAAAACAAAATCAAACTTCTTTCTACATTAGTGATTTCTTATTTCATGTAAAATCTTTTGAAATCACTATTGTAAATCATTTTCTCTCTATCACCATATGTTCTGTGTTACAGGTTCAGACTCCAATGACTTTCTTTCATTGACAGTCATGAGGTTGAAAACCCACAACATCTATCCCAGACTGTAAAGACAAACACAGAAATAGAACCAACCAACACTCTCTTACCACTAAATATAGTATGAATGAGCGTGAGGGAGATAGTGCCTTAGTGCACCACATAAGGAAGGTTCTGTAGTCAACACAGTAGCTCTGTCTCCTACATAGATGAGTAGTATTTAAACCGAGACAACTGCTAGCCCCCATACATCTTCTCAAAAAGATGTAATGGCTGAAAAGGCACAAAAACAGTTACTAGATTCATTCTCTCAACAGGGTGCGTCTATTGAATTTTGCCTGTCGGCCAAGGCATCCGATGTGGTGTCACCACTTCTAACATAAACAATTCTTGATGCACAAGGAAAGGTTACACACACAAAGGATGAGTTGACGGAAATAAGAGTTTCGACCATTTTAAGGTCAGATTCGATTGTTCAAGGTTCGTTAATGGACCAATTGCCTTTACAGGTGTTAGGAGAGGATACTGATCCAAAAGCCATATGTCAGTGGTCAGTGTCTACCTCCCCAGGCTTAAATCCCCTGGATGCATCTGCGGATAGTGGATCTGACATAGGTGCAGATCGACAACTTGTTGACAATGATTCAGATATTACCTGATGAGTCACAAGGAAATGTCTTCACAGACATTAGAAGGGAACTTTGATCTTTATGCTATATTCGTTGGATCATTGTTTACCTTCCCAGAATTCAAATCTGGAACCCTAAAAGGGAAACTAGCAACTTGTAGATTATGACTCAGATTTATCTGACGAGTTTAACAAGGATGGGGATTTGCGAACTCCCATTGCACCACCTATGACCTCCTTAAGGATGGCTAAGGTGATTTTCCTTGCAGGTACAGCTGGATTATGGAGCTATGAGAGAAGAGTGATACACTTGTGAGAATGAGTATAAACACGAGTGGAGAGAAGAGTGAAACACATGTGAGGTACACTAAACAAAATCACACACTCACAGTGAGGAAGAAAGAGAAACTACTTGTTATTTCTTTTCCAACCAAGTGAAATATGAGAACTCCTTCAGACGACGGCATACATTCCTTCACTAAGGGGGAGATAAAAGCTTAAGTAATAGTTTGGAGGATTCCTCAACTAAGGGGGAGAAATAGCAGGGATTAAGAAAAAGATCCTACATGTACACTACACCACACCATTGTTGTTTGTAACTACGGATCCTATTATACGGGAGAGGTGGTAAACACAAGGTGATTTTCTAAGTAAGGGAAGAAGCTGTTTTCAAAAGGGGAGTACCATTGGTTTTTATCTGCGGATCCTATTGTACGGGAGAGGTGGTAAACGAAGGTGATCTTCTTTAATCAGTTGATTCTCATAGGGGGAGAAGCAAGAGAGATATGGGCTTCTTAACAGGAAATGTGGTTGTACAAATGAAGATGGAACTACTTGAAGATATGTTCAGTCTAGAGGAACATCTACTTGGAATCTGGAAAATGTTAAATCTAGTCCAGAACTTTTCTGCTATTTACTTTGTATTTCTTTTTATATCTTTTTCTTATTTGTTAGTTGAGTTATCCTCTAGGTATTTGTGTGTTATTGTCTAACAAACAAATAGGGGGAGATTGTAAGTCATATGTCATAGCATATTTGTATATTCGAGGATTTAACTCAACTCAAATAAGAATGTAATAAGTAAATAGTGGATCTACCGTCAAAGAGATCTCGCTAAGTAACATCTGTCAAAGGATTCAGAAACAAGGTTCATCTACAGACTTGAGGAATTAATTCACTGGAAGAAGTTCAAGAAATTGATCAAGCCTCAGTGATAAAAATCAAGAGTGTGGATTTAATCAAGTGACAGAGATCTCGTCAGAGTATCATTAATTACAAGGATTTAATCTGAAGAAAATCAAAGTGTCAAAGTCAAGACATGAAGAAATATCACGGAAGTTAGTCACTCATGAACCAGACAGTACATCGAGTGTCAACATTGAAGTGGTGGAATTGATTCATATATTTTAGTGATTTTCAGAAGATCTTCAGAAGAATGGTTGATGCTCAAGATTAGTATTAATTCTCTATTAATTAATTAAGTCATATAATTTAATTAAGAAAATAAATTATATCTGCAAAGATTAATTTATTGATTAATTGAATTAATTGATTAATTAATTCTGAATTAATATTAAGGTTTTTCAGAATTTTAATTGGATTAAAATCTGCATTAAATCAGCAAGACAATTGAAAATGAACTAGCATAACAATCAGGATTGTCATACCGATTGTCATGCTAGGCCATTTTCAATAGTCTCACCGAATGTCCTAGCAGCTAAGAGGATTGTCTTGCTAGTTCATTCTGATAGTCTTGCTAGTTCATTTGATTGTCATACCGAAAGTCTTGCTGAGCTCAGGATTGTCATTCCAGTTCAACTCAATTCTGTTGAATGATTTAAAAAGAAAAAGAAGCAGCCGAAAGAAAACATAATCCAATACACAAGTCAAAAAACAAGAACACAGCAGCTGCAGCAAATATTTCATTTTCATCTGCTTTATTCAAGATAAATTTCTAGATTGTAAAGTTAAATCCAATCAACTAGAAATCTTTATCTTGTTCTTGTGTAACAATCTAGCGGATCAAAATCCCTAGAACTTAATCTCAAATTGCGTTTAGCATTTGAATCTTTTTATTACAAAAATAGAAAAAGTTCATGTCGAATTTATTCTAGATTTGTGATAATTAATTTGAGATTAATTCCTTGTAATCGATACAGTTGTTGTAACACCTTTCAAGTTTAATAATATTTTTATTTAACTTGAATTTTGTTTCACATTTTTTATTCCGCATTTAATTCGATTATTCGGTACTGTTTGTATTCAACCCCCCTTCTACAAACACATTGGGACCTAACAACAGTGTTTACAGAAATATAGTAAATAATTCTAATATGAAACAATGATTATGGATTTAATCGTAAACTTTATTCAAAACTGAACTCTTCAAATTAATACTTATTTTGTTATCATATCAAATTAGATATAACTACGAACTTTGATGCTCACAACATCCCATACTGAAGTCAACACCAATCATCTGTACTAATACCACATTTGATATTTAACAACAAACTAAGTATTCTCAAAATAAGAAACTGAATCAAAACCACATTTCATCTTTTATCCGAAAACAAAATACTTAATAAATCATTCCTTGTAAGATGCCAAAAGCAATATAATAATTTAGACTGGAATCCTCGAACGACGGTGTGTTGCCGCCGGTGATCAGCCGCGGAGCAACACCGGTATGCCGAAGCATATCCAACTAAACAAAGGGGTACCCAAGGCACATATCGGCCTAGCAAGGTGTTATATCCTGTATAACACATAGCTCACGCTGGACCGCTGCCACGGCCTCTTACGCAACCATCCAATCTTAAAACATTTTTATTGAAAGGGGTCATAATACTCGACACCCTTATAAATTTTATTCGCGCATTCACTTGAGCAGAAAACCAAAACAACGTCATCTTTCTCAAAATCCACAACATTTATAAATCCGATAATTGAATAAGTAAAATCACTTAGCTACTCTGAACATAGAATAGCGGAAGAATACTTGCATAAACAGAATTATTTAATTCAGCGGTATGTAAAACATTTATCGATTCTAAACTGAGAATAGGGAAAACAATACTTGCATGATACGATTCAAAATAAATATCACTTGAATAATAAGTGATGATAGAAATACTTGCATAAAATGATTCGAAATAAATATCACTTGAACGATAAGTGAAGTCAGGGGTACTTGCCTTTGGGTTTTTAGCATTTAGCACACTCGCAAACACGTATCTATTCTGACATTCTGTCTCAAGACATCACCGTCCTTCTTTTCAACACTTGACTGATATGCTGCTCCTGCGATTGCTAGAAGCCAAACACCCAATACCATTCAATTTCACTCTTTATCCAACATCTTGCCCTGATCAACTCGAGAGATCCGCATCTATAATTAAAATATATAACTTTAATCGCCCAAACGATAATCACTCAACGGACTGCGCGTCAAAAACCTATCGTCTACCCATACGATAGCCAACACATAAATATAACAAACAAACACAGGACTCTTGATCCACATATGCACATAATTCATATAGCACATAAGCACACAACTAATGTATCACATAATTCATATCACATATGACTCAGTTCGTCAAAAGGTTCGACTCGATACGTTTAAAACTGAAATCGGGTCAAAATATGATTTATCGATCAAAAATCGACTCAGAATGATTCGTAAAACAAACGACTTTTCGAAACAAAAGGATTTGGGTCTCGAAAGTATTTTTATTGAAAGCGGAATATTTTTCTGAGTCTGTACGCGTTCGTTTCTTATTAAACGAATGAACGATTGATTTATTATGAATTTTTGAACATTTTCGGAACAAAAACGATCTCCGAATCATTTAATAATAAAATAATAGGGTTCGAACACCCTAAAATAATTTTATAAAAATTATCGAGCTTGGAAAATAATTTAAAATAATAATTTAAAGCTCGAAACTATTTTTCAGAATTTTTAAATGAAAAATAAATAATTAAATCTATTTATTAAATCAATTAGAAGCAATTAATAATTAATTAAGTTAATTAATCAATTAATATTAAATTAATCAATTAATTAAAATAATTAAAAACTAATTGAAATTAATTAATAAAATAAATCAGATTTATTTTTGAATTAAAAATGAATTTTGGAATTAAAATAATGATTTTAGGAATTTAAAATCGAATTTTGAATTAAATAAATAAAATTTAAATGGCAGAAACAGTTTTGCAGTTAATGTCTTCTTCCTAAACAGATCAAACGACGGAGTAGGGGGGGAGAACTCGCCGGGAAAGGGGGAAGACGACCGGAACGATGAACTCATCGCCGGTTTCTGGAAAACCCAGAAATCCGGCTAACGTTTTGTCGGTTTCCGGCGTCCTATAATCAACAAAATCAGTACTGATTCCTCTGGTTTTTAACGTCAAACTGCTCTAAATCGTAATCTAAACTCGATTACGATCCTAGCATTACCATGGCAACACCAGAACTTAATCTCCGATCAAAATCAATAATTCTCCGATGAACTCATCGGAAACTTCGGTTTTTAGCGATTCTTCAACCAAATCAAACGAATAAGAGCTCAAATTGAAGCTAGGAACGTTTACAATCTACTCAGGTCATCACAAACAATCAAAAACCACTAAATCATAAACCCCCAAAAATTCGAATATTACCCTAAAAATCGATTTTAAAATTTAACAACTGTTGGAACGATTTGATGATATAAAATGATAGAGAATCGTCTGTGATTCATTTTGGTTATTCATACTTGTGATTTGGTGTTCAAAAACGCCTTCAAAATTAACTTTGATTTTCAGAATTCTCCAAGAACACCAAGAACACATATTCAAAAAATTTTCAGAAAATCAAACCTTAATTTCTATATGATATTGAACTATATTTTTGAAGTATAATATACCAAATCGACCAGAAAAACATGCTCTACAACATGGAAGCATCAAATCACAGCAACAACATCAAGAACAAATTTTCATAATTTAATTATCAAATAATTCGAATATAAATAATTAAATAAGAAAATTACCATGATTTCTGGAAAGAAACTGATGATTGATTCAGAAAGAAGATTTCGAGAGCTTCGTTTTGATATGCGGCACGCCCGAATCGGAGTTCGATAACGCCTTCGTTCGTGTGTTTGATTCTCGGAAGCGTATCGGTTTCTCGGGTTTTTCTCTGTATTTACGGTGTTTTAACTGGTTGCAAATGAATAAACGGAATAAACGAAATAAGAAATAGGCTATTTATATTTATGGAATATTGGATCGTTCTGGATCGTTTTGGATCGTTAAATTAGTTACTTAGCCACTAAGTAACTTTAAAAACGATACAATTCAATACCAGAATTGGATAATTATCAAAACCGGGCTTTTTATAAAACACTATATACGAAAATAACGTAAAAATATCCCGTCTCTCGAGAATACGGGTTTTTGTCGATTACCGAAATGATTATCGTATCGAAAATATTGTGCCGGCCCACGCACGGGTCAAACCGTAATCCGGATCGAAAAAGTCAAAACACGGAAAATGTCCGGAATTACCAGATTAGGTTTGGAAGGAGTTTTCGGAAGAGTTTCGGGTTATAAAAAAGGCAAAAAGGTTGAGGTTGGACGATTCCCGGCTTTATAAAATAATTTTGGTAATTATTCAGAAAATAATTAATAATACATAAATCATATAAAATCATCTAACAATCCAAAAATTACCAGAAAAATATCATAATTATCTATATTTTATTCTGGACATATAAAAATTCAAATATTCAAATAATGTCACATATAAACATCCAAACATCAATTCTACTTATCATATAATTTACTAAAATTCACATAAAATCACATAAATAATTCCAAATAATTATAAAAATAATTTCTAAAAATATGGGATATTACAATCTACCCCCCTTATAAGGATTCCGTCCTCGGAATCAGCAGAAGAAAATATTAAGGGTCTTGTTACCAACTTTCCAAATCCTGCAAACGCAACTTTTCTCAAAATTTCTAATAACACTACAATTCCTTATACCACACAATTATCACGTGAGCTTCACTTCGCATTGTTGTTCCATCCATATCCTTTGACCAATTTCTCAATAGAATCACTTTTACTGATTGCGAGAAAGAAGAATAGAGAGAAAGATAAAGAGAAAGAAAAAGAAAGAGAGAGGGAGAGATAAGTGGAGAAAGAAATAAGAAACAGACTGACTTCGTTGTATGCCATTGATATTTTAATCATATTGCAATCCACTGTTGCTGTTGGTAATCCCATCACATAGCCTTACTTTGACTCGAAAAGGATAACTGAGCTTAACTTGATTGGTAAACCTTCGAATATTTGAGTTAATAAAATTATGGAATTTCGAAAAGAAAAGAAGTTGATACCATAACGGAACCAAAATCTGAATTTAAGAAAAAATATTGTTGAAATAAAAGAATAACTGAGAGATCAATATGATCAAATGAACTTGGTATTGCATGCCCAAACTAGGACACTACTAAAGGTTATTAACCTTCATGTATTCACAATACACACAAATGATGGCGTCCCATCCAACTCCTATCACACAGACAGGGATACCTTGTGTCCCCTATAATTAGGGTTGTTCATCTCAGTCAGAATAAAAGAATATCAAAGGAATCCAAAATCAAATGAATAAAAATGAAAAGATTTCAAAGCTGATATTTCTAGAGGAAATGAAATCCAGAGAACAAAATTCTGGCACCAAATGAGCAAGTGGTGTCACATCACTAAGAAACTATCCATCAAATTAGAAAAGTGGAATTAAATTATCATAACTTTGCAGAGCTATCAAAACCTGAAAAATAGGCTTCATGACAGCCTCTGGCACATTTGAAACATAGATATAATTGAAAATGAGTGTTAGGGAATATATCCTCTAACAGATACCTCTTTTGAGAGAGGTCAAAAGAAATTATAGAAAGAGAAGGTATTGCCAAGGTCTTAATACTTATCTTCTATCTGAACTCTTCTGTTGACTTGTCATCCACTTCTAGACATTTCTTCACGTTCCAAGGATATCGATAATCTCCATCATCGTCAAATCATAGTATCCTCGGAAGATTCCACCATAGAAGTTTTGCAACTGCAGGAGTTCCATCCAGCTCAGCACAACCATCTCAAACGAATGCGCCTATCTTAACTTACTCGTTGGCACTATATCCGATAGTCCAACAGGAACTCGATATGAGCTCAAACGTCCTCACATAGCTATACACACTCCTACACACTCTCGTTTCTAGTTTACTATAACCTCAGCTCTGATACCAACCTGTAACGCCCCCAAATCCGGGGTCAGAGGATTTGGTCATCACGAAGAAACCTCAATCCAAAACAACCTATTTAATCGATAAATAAATGCCAGCGGAAGATATTTGACATAAATGACCCCAAACTACTCCAAGATCTTTTAAGGTTACAGTTCTAGAAACAAGAATTCCAAATTTCATAAATAAATTTTTCACTTTCTTTTAAAACTCTTTTAATAATTCTCAACCTTAAAACTTAACCCGCTAGTATAACTTCGAAAAAAAGTATACTAGGCCTAAATACAATACACAATTATAATATAATATAATATAATATAAACAACTTTACATAATAAAACTTACACTAGTCCGCAAACCCTGGACCAACCACCTTCGAAAAGCTTCCTCTTGCTTCCTCGAATTACGCGGCTAAACAGCAAGCTAATCCTCACTGGAGGTTAAATTTAAAAACAGGCAAGTATGAGCGAAAGAAATGCTCAGCAAGATCATTATGACATATATAGGGACTTTTTGATAACATCTGCATTAGAGCAGAACATTTAAAATCATAATTGCTGAATCATAAAACTCTTTTTGATATTTTCAAACGAAAGGCTTCAGCAATACTTTGAATCTTGACGAGAATAAAACTCGTAAAACAGTGTTTACAGAAATATCGTAAACAATTCTAACATGAAACAATGATTATGGATTTAATCGTAAACTTTATTCAAAACTGAACTCTTCAAATTAATACTTATTTTGTTATCATATCAAATTAGATATCACTACGAACTTTGATGCTCACAACATCCCATACTGAAGTCAACACCAATCATCTGTACTAATACCACATTTGATATTTAACAACAAACTAAGTATTCTCAAAATAAGAAACTGAATCAAAACCACATTTCATCTTTTATCCGAAAACAAAATACTTAATAAATCATTCCTTGTAAGATGCCAAAAGCAATATAATAATTTAGACTGGAATCCTCGAACGACGGTGTGTTGCCGCCGGTGATCAGCCGCGGAGCAACATCGGTATGCCGAAGCATATCCAACTAAACAAAGGGGTACCCAAGGCACATATCGGCCTAGCAAGGTGTTATATCCTGTGTACCACATAGCTCACGCGGGACCGCCGCCACGGCCTCTTACGCAACCATCCAATCTTAAAACATTTTTATTGAAAGGGGTCATAATACTCGACACCCTTATAAATTTTATTCGCGCATTCACTTGAGTAGAAAACCAAAACAACGTCATCTTTCTCAAAATCCATAACATTTATAAATCCGATAATTGGATAAGTAAAATCACTTAGCTACTCTGAACATAGAATAGCGGAAGAATACTTGCATAAACAGAATTATTTAATTCAGCAGTATGTAAAACATTTATTGATTCTAAACTGAGAATAGGGAAAACAATACTTGCATGATACGATTCAAAATAAATATCACTTGAACAATAAGTGATGATAGAAATACTTGCATAAAATGATTCGAAATAAACATCACTTGAACGATAAGTGAACTCAGGGGTGCTTGCCTTTGGGTTTTTAGCAGTTAGCACACTCGCAAACACGTATCTATTCTGACATTCTCTCTCAAGACATCACTGTCCTTCTTTTCAATACTTGACTGATATGCTGCTCCTGCGATTACTAGAAGCCAGACACCCAATACCATTCCATTTCACTCTTTATCCAACATCTTGTCCCGATCAACTCAAGAGATCCGCATCTATAATTAAAATATAGAACTTTAATCGCCCAAACGATAATCACTCAACGAACTGCGCGTCAAAAACCTATCGTCTACCCATACGATAGCCAACACATAAATATAACAAACAAACACAGGACTCTTGATCCACATACGCACATAATTCATATAGCACATAAGCACACAACTAATGTATCACATAATTCATATCACATATGACTCAGTTCGTCAAAAGGTTCGACTCGATACGTTTAAAACTAAAATCGGGTCAAAATATGATTTATCGATCAAAAATCGACTCAGAATGATTCGTAAAATAAACGACCTTTCGAAACAAAAGGATTTGGGTCTTGAAAGTATTTTTATTGAAAGCGGAATATTTTTCTGAGTCTGTACGCGTTCGTTTCTTATTAAACGGACGAACGATTGATTTATTATGAATTTTTGAACATTTTCGGAACAAAAACGATCTCCGAATCATTTAATAATAAAATAATAGGGTTCAAACACCCTAAAATAATTTTATAAAAATTATCGAGCTTGAAAAATAATTTAAAATAATAATTTAAAACTCGAAACTATTTTTCGGAATTTTTAAATCAAAAATAAATAATTAAATCTATTTATTAAATCAATTAGAATCAATTAATAATTAATTAAGTTAATTAATCAATTAATATTAAATTAACCGATTAATTAAAATAATTAAAATTAATTAAAATTAATTAATAAAATAAATCAGATTTATTTTTGAATTAAAAATGAATTTTGGAATTAAAATAATGATTTTAGGAATTTAAAATCGAATTTTGAATTAAATAAATAAAATTTAAATGGCAGAAACAGTTTTGCAGTTACTGTCTTCTTCCTAAACAGATCAAATGACGGAGTGGGGGGGAGAACTCGCCGGGAAAGGGGGAAGACGACCGGAACGATGAATTCATCGCCGGTTTCTGGAAAACCCAGAAATCCGGCCGACGTTTTGTCGGTTTCCAGCATCCTATAATCAACAAAATCAGTACTGATTCCTCTGGTTTTTAACGTCAAACTGCTCTAAATCGTAATCTAAACTCGATTACGATCCTAGCATTACCATGGCAACACCAGAACTTAATCTCCCATCAAAATCAACAATTCTCCGATGAACTCATCGGAAACTTCGGTTTTTAGCGATTCTTCAACCAAATCAAATGAATAAGAGCTCAAATTGAAGCTAGGAACGTTTACAATCTACTCAGGTCTTCACAAACAATCAAAAACCACTAAATCATAAACCCCCAAAAATTCGAATATTACCCTAAAAATCGATTTTAAAATTTAACAACTGTTGGAACGATTTGATGATATAAAATGATAGAGAATCGTCTATGATTCATTTTGGTTATTCATACTCGTGATTTGGTGTTCAAAAACGCCTTCAAAATTAACTTTGATTTTCAGAATTCTCCAAGAACACCAAGAACACATATTCAAAAAAATTTCAGAAAATCAAACCTTAATTTATATATGATATTGAACTCTATTTTTGAAGTATAATATACCAAATCGACCAGAAAAACATGCTCTACAACATGGAAGCATCAAATCACAGCAACAACATCAAGAACAAATGTTCATAATTTAATTATCAAATAATTCGAATATAAATAATTAAATAAGAAAATTACCATGATTTCTGGAAAGAAACTGATGATTGATTCAGAAAGAAGATTTCGAGAGCTTCGTTTTGATATGCGGCACGCCCGAATCGGAGTTCGATAACGCCTTCGTTCGTGTGTTTGATTCTCGGAAGCGTATCGGTTTCTCGGGTTTTTCTCTGTATTTACGGTGTTTTAACTGGTTGCAAATGAATAAACGGAATAAACGAAATAAGAAATAGAATATTTATATTTATGGAATATTGGATCGTTCTGGATCGTTTTGGATCGTTAAATTAGTTACTTAGCCACTAAGTAACTTTAAAAACGATACAATTCAATACCAGAATTGGATAATTATCAAAACCGGGCTTTTTATAAAACACTATATACGAAAATAACGTAAAAATATCCCGTCTCTCGAGAATACGGGTTTTTGTCGATTACCGAAATGATTATCGTATCGAAAATATTGCGCCGGGCCACGCACGGGTCAAACCGTAATCCGGATCGAAAAAGTCAAAACACGGAAAATGTCCGGAATTACCAGATTAGGTTAGGAAGGAGTTTTCGGAAGAGTTTCGGGTTATAAAAACGCAAAAACGGTTGAGGTTGGACGATTCCCGGCTTTATAAAATAATTTTGGTAATTATTCAGAAAATAATTAATAATACATAAATCATATAAAATCATCTAACAGTCCAAAAATTACCAGGAAAATATCATAATTATCTATATTTTATTCTGGACATATAAAAATTCAAATATTCAAATAATGTCACATATAAACATCCAAACATCAATTCTACTTATCATATAATTCACTAAAATTCACATAAATAATTCCAAATAATTATAAAAATAATTTCTAAAAATATGGGATATTACAGTGTGTGTGACCTAACAAGTGGTATCAGAGCCTATCTGTTAACACACATACAGTTAAAGATCCAAACACAATCATGTCTGACACAGAAACTCCAACTAAGCCTACCAAAACTGAAGAACCTCCAAAGACACAAATTCAAAGTCGGTATGAAACCATCAGAGTTCCCATACTGAGACCATCTGAATATGCCATATGAAAGGTGAGGATGACCATGTTTCTGGAAGCTACAGATCCAGAATATATTGATAGAATCAAGGAAGGGCCTCACAAACCAACCAAGCTCGCTGTTGCAGTTGCAGGTGAAGCAGCAAAGACCGTACCAAAGGAGAAGAGTGATTATACTGCTGAAGATATCGCATCAATTGCTAAGGATGCTAAGGTACGACACTTACTGCATAGTGCCATTGATAATGTAATGTCAAACAGGGTAATTAACTGCAAGACTGCTAAGGAGATATGGGATGCTCTGGAAACAAGGTATCAGGGAACTGATACAATTAAGAAGAACAGGAAGACAATACTCACTCAAGAGTATGAACACTTTGACTCAAAGGCTAATGAGTCATTGACTGATTTATATGATAGATTTGTCAAACTCTTGAATGATCTGTCACTGGTTAATAAGGAGTATGATCTTGAAGATTCAAACCTTAAATTCATGTTAGCTCTTCCTGAATGTTGGGATTTGAAGGCAACAACAATAAGAGACAACTATAGTCTTGATGAAACAACTCTTGATGAAATTTATGGAATGCTCAAGACTCATGAACTTGAGATGGAACAAAGAAGCAAGAGGAAAGGAGGAAAGTCAAGGACAGTTGCTCTTAAGGCTGAAGAAGAATCCCCCAAGGCAGCTACCTCAAGAAAAAACAAGGGTAAAGCTCTTTTCACAAAGTCTGATACTGAGTCATCAAGTTCTGAAAGTGATGATGACTCAGATTCTGAAAGCTTGCCTGAGACTGATGCTAATGAGGAGATGATGAAGCTGTGTGCTCTTATGGTGAAAGGGATCACAAAGATTGCATACAGGAAGTTCAGGAAGGGAAAGAAGTTTTCCAGGAAAGGCACAAGTTCTGATAAGAAGAATTTCAGAAGATCTGAAGGCAGAGGAGGAAAGTCTGATAGAGGAGATTATACCAATGTCAAATGCTATAACTGTGGTGAGAAAGGCCACATATCTCCTGATTGCAAGAAAGTAAAGGGTGACAAAGGCAAGGCTCTTGTCACAAAGCAGAAAAGCTGGACATACACCTCAAACTCTGAAAGTGAGGAGAACTATGCATTGATGGCAAATGCTGATAAAGAAAGTGCTGAGAGCAGTTCTGAAGCTGCTGAAACAAAGGTACCTCAGACTACTTATGCTTTTCATACTGATGATATTAATGAGTTGAGAAGATATCTTAAAACCATGTTTGTTAGTTATAGAGATCAAACTTTAACATGTGAAAGATTAACTTCTGAAAATCTTGCTTTTAAGAAAAGAAATGATTTCTTAGAAAAAGAGTTAGTTATGTTCCATCAAACTCAGAAGGATAGAGATGATGCTTTTTTATGTTAGGGATGAAGTGCTAAAAATGAATGAATCTCTAAAAACTGAGTTAGAAAAGGAAAGAGAGATAATCAGGACTTGGACTAACTCTGGCAGAACAACTCAAAATTTGCTAAGTAGTGAAAATTGGAAAGAGGGCTTAGGTTATGGAGAGGATAAGAATGATAAAGGAACTGTAGAAATTAAGCCTGTTGTTAAGCAAAAGCCAAAGTTAAAACTTGTTAAGTTTGTAACTGTAAAGTCTGATAATGATAAATCAGAAGTTAGAGAGGGATTAACTTCTGACAAACTAAAACAGGAAAAGACATCTGAAGTAAACATAGGCTTAATGACTAAGAAGCAGCTTAAACATAAGCTGAAAGATGTTAAGAATGCAAACAAGGTAAAATCACCTAGGAAAAATAGGAATGGAAAGGAAGGTGTAAATAAAAGCAATGATTATAAACCTGTTCCTGATGCTCCTAGGAAAACATATCATAACTGTGGAAGTTCTAACCATCTGGCCTCTTTTTGCAGGAAGAATAAGAACATAAACTCCTTACCTTCAAAATCAGGAGTTAAGAGTCAGTCTGTTAGATTTAAACCACAAAATCCTTGTTTTCATTGTGGTAGTTTATGGCATTCCATTTATACTTGTAAGGAATATCATAGTTTGTACTATGATTATTATCAATTAAAACCTTCTTTGAAGAAAGTTTCCATTGTTCCTTCTAGTGTAAATTCTGATTCAAAGTCTGATAGTGTAAGTTCTGATAAGAAAAATGTTAACATAAACTCTGATGCTAAATCCGCTGCAAATGTTAACAAACTTGATAAGGCCAAAGGATCCAAGCAAGTCTGGATCCTTAAAACTAATCATTAGTGGTCTTTGTGATTGCAGGGTGACAGGAAAAATATTCTAGTTCTGGACAGTGGATGTTCAGGACATATGACTGGAAATAAAGCCCTGCTATCAGACTTTGTGGAGAAAGCTGGCCCAAGTGTTTCTTATGGAGATGGCAACATTGGAAAAACATTGGGATATGGCAATATCAATCTTGGGAATGTCATCATTAAAGATGTAGCTTTGGTCTCAGGACTTAAACACAATCTGCTGAGTATAAGTCAAATCTGTGATAGAAGTTATCATGTTGATTTCTTTGAAGAACACTGTGAAGTTGTGAGTAAATCCAAAGGCAAAGTTGTTCTAAAAGGATACAGGCGTGGTAACATTTATGAAGCTAAGCTTTCAACAAGTACTGATGGTTCTGCAATCTGTCTAATGAGTAGAGCATCAATTGAAGAAAGCTGGAATTGGCACAAGAAACTCTCTCATTTAAATTTCAACAATATAAATGAACTAGTCAAGAAAGATCTTGTGAGAGGACTGCCAAAGTCAGTATTTGCTCCTGATGGCCTTTGTGATTCTTGTCAGAAGGCCAAACAAAGAAAATCTTCATTCAAGAGCAAGACTGAATCATCAATTCTTGAGCCTTATCATCTACTACATGTTGATCTATTTGGTCCAGTGAATGTCATGTCTATTGTAAAGAAGAAATATGCGTTGGTCATAGTGGATGAGTTCACCAGATACACATGGGTGTATTTCTTGCACACAAAAAGTGAAACTGCATCTATCTTGATTGATCATGTCAAACATCTGGATAAATTGGTCAAAGATTCTGTGAAAACCATAAGGAGTGATAATGGCACTGAGTTCAAGAATTTGATAATGGAAGAGTTCTGCAAAAACCATGGAATTAAGCAGGAATTTTCTGCTCCTGGAACTCCACAGTAAAATGGAGTTGTTGAAAGAAAGAATAGAACTCTCATTGAAGCTGCACGTACAATGCTTGAAGAAGCAAAGCTTCCAACCTATTTCTGGGCTGAAGCTATGCAGACTGCTTGTTTTACTCAAAATGCAACACTCATTAACAAGCAAGGAAAAACACCATATGAGATGGTGAAGAAAAAGAAGCCAAATCTGAAGTACTTTCATGTATTTGCATGCAAGTGTTTTGTTCTCAAGACTCATCCTGAACAGCTATCTAAATTTGATCTAAAAGCTGATGAAGGAATCTTTGTTGGATATCCACTTTCCACAAAAGCCTTCAGAGTCTATAATTTGAGAACAAGAGTGGTCATGAAATCTATCAATGACTCTTTTGATGACAAGAATATTACTGGTCTTGAAGATTTTATTGATCATGATCAGCTGAGATTTGAAAATGAAGACTCAAGTACTGATACTGAAAATCCTGACAGTCTAAGTCCTCATACTGTAAACTCTGATGGATTAAACTCTGATGTTATTGAAACTATGGTGACTACGCCAAAGGAAGATGCATCTATGCAGGGGGAGCATACTCAAGAACATACCACATCTTAAGAAGCATCAGAACACACATCTGGCTCTTCAAGTTCTGATTAGTCAAGTTCTGATAGTGCTGAAAATCTAAATTCTGAAGAATCCAACTCAGAGAGCATAGTTTCAGGGGGAGCATCAGAAAATGAAAATGAAGACAGCATGGATCATGGGGGAGCATCCAGTTCTAGAGAAAACCTTCCATCTGCAAGAAAGTGGACTAAATCACATACACTTGATTTGATAATTGGAAATCCTGATGCAGGTGTCAGAACTAGAACAGGTACTTCAGACGAATGTCTTTACAATTCTTTTCTCTCTCAGATTGAGCCAAAGAAAGTGGAAGAAGCTCTTCAAGATGCTGATTGGGTGCAAGCAATGCAGGAAGAGTTAAATGAATTTGAAAGAAACAAAGTCTGGACCCTAGTGCCAAGACCAAAGAATAGATCTGTTATTGGTACAAAGTGGGTGTTCAGAAACAAAACTGACAGTGATGGCATAATTATAAGGAATAAGGCAAGGCTGGTTGCAAAAGGATATTCTCAACAAGAGGGAATTGATTATGATGAAACATTTGCACCAGTTGCTAGGTTAGAAGCCATAAGGATATTTTTGGCTTATGCTGCTCACAAAAAGTTTACTGTCTTTTAAATGGATATGAAAAGTGCTTTTCTCAATGGAGAATTGGAGGAGGGAAGTATATGTTGAACAACCTCCAGGCTTTGTAGATTCCAAACATCCAGATTATGTCTACAGGCTTGATAAAAGCACTTTATGGACTTAAGCAAGCTCCTAGAGCATGATATGAGACTTTAGCTCAGTTTCTTCTAAAAAGTGGATTCAACAGAGGAACAATAGACAAAACACTGTTCTACCTCAACCATGGAAAGAACTTACTTCTGGTCCAGATTTATGTTGATGATATCATTTTTGGATCTACAAATGACAGACTTTGCAAGAAGTTTGCCAAACTGATGCAGTCAAGGTATCAGATGAGTATGATGGGAGAACTTAGCTATTTTCTGGGCCTTCAAGTCAAGCAAAATGAAGAAGGCACTTTTATTTGTCAAACTAAGTACACCAGAAACTTGCTGAAGAAATTTGGAATGCAAGATTGTTCAAGTGCATCCACTCCCATGGCCACTGCAACAAAACTGGATAAGGATACTGGTAAATCAGTAGATATTACTGATTACAGAGGTATGATTGGCTCTCTACTCTATCTAACTGCTAGTAGACCTGATATCATGTATGCTACCTGTCTTTGTGCAAGATTTCAAGCAGATCCAAGAGAACCTCACTTAACAACTGTGAAAATAATTTTTAAATATCTTAAGGGAACAGCTGATCTGGGATTATGGTATCCCAGAGAATCAGATTTTAAACTAATAGGTTACTCAGATGCAGATTTTGCAGGTTGCAAAATTGACAGGAAAAGCACAAGTGGAAGCTATCAATTTCTTGGAGGCAGATTGGTTTCTTGGTTTAGCAAGAAACAAAAGTCAATTTCCACATCAACTGCAGAACCAGAATATATTGCAGCAGGAAGTTGTTGTGCACATATTCTTTGGATGAAGAATCAGTTACTGGATTATGGGTTAACATATTTTAAAATCCCTATTTACTGTGATAATCAAAGTGCTATTGCTATGAAAGGTAATCCAGTTCAACACTCTATGACAAAGCACATCAGCATCAGGTACCACTTTATCAGGGAACATGTAGATGAAGGTACAGTGGAATTGCACTTTGTTCCAACAGATCAACAACTAGCAGATATCTTCACAAAACCATTGTGTGAAGCTACTTTTACAAGATTGGTAAATGAACTTGGAATGGTTTCAGGTTTTTTCTCTAAATCTGCTTAGTTTTGTTCTGTTACATCAGATTTTATGATCAGTATTTACAGAATTCAATCTCTTTGTGTATTCCGTGCTTAAATGAAAAATATGATTAAGTACTGACTGTTGTCTGATCAATGTTTCTAAACTCTGATAGTGATATGTCTGTTTAGGTAACTATTCAATCCTATGAGGATAACTGTGCTAGATGCTGACCTAGTAGTCTTCAATAAACAAGGGATCCCATGTAAGAAGTAATTATTTTTGTGGAAATCTATTGACCAAGCAAATTCTGATAATTGAGCTTAGTTGAGTTTACTTTGTCTATCTTATTACTAAGTCACAAACTAGAATAATGCTGCTCATCTGTTAAGTTCTGATGCTAGTAAACCTGTTGAATGAACTAAGTGCTGATAAACCTCACTTATCAAAAGAAAAAAAATTGATACAAGGATTAAAAATCAGGTACTCCTTTGAGATCTAGAGTAAAAATGTGGAAGGGAAGACCCAAGTGCATTGCTGGTATTAAGTAATATGCATCAGAAAAGCAAATAAAATATTTTCTTGGTGACTTTTCACACTCTATGATTACTGGAGAAATACTCTAATAATAGCATAAATTCTGATAAGCAGTCGTGACTCACTTACACTGAGAAGCCACTGTAAAAAGGAATTTAAAAAGATGCACAAAATTAGCACACAATAGTTGAGGTGGACTCAAGCATGAACTCATTCACCAGTAGATTTCAGGATAATGACAGCTCTTTAGCAAAGTTTTAGTTATGCCTTATTTCTAAGATGTACTGAAGTGAATCAGACTTTACTCTTTGTCTGATATTTAGCTTAATGCACACACTAACCACTCCATATGAATGATGAAAATCACTGTGGTGATCTATGTTGTTTTAGATGAACAGTCATTGTGTCACATTGCACAAATTCTGAGGACAAGTTTTGATTACATGTTCTGATGATTATGTTCTGAAGAATATAAATCAAAATTTGTGTGAGGATTTACTAAGATAGGCATTCATTTTTCGAGTTAAGAGATTATGTTCTGATGACTGTTAAGTTCTGATATAAGTCTAAGTTCCGATATTCACGTCTGATTCTTTACTTGACTTATTTGTGGATAAAATTTGACCTAACAGTCTCAGTTTAAACCTGAATATGTTGAAGTGGAAGATTAATAGTCACTATGGTTAGGGATAGTGGTACTCGTACTTGAACAATCAACTTTTACTTGCTTCTTGTGCGCATTAAACCATGTTTTCTCTTTCAAATGAATGTTTTTCTTTTTCCAAGTCTGGGGAGACGAGGTAGAATTAATTCCACCTGTAAGCATTAAATTTCTTTACGTCTCCTGGCATTCTCTTGCCTATATAAGCAACCACTTCACATCAGCCTTCCCATCAAATCTCTTCTCACAAACTCACCTTCATACTTTTTATATCAAAAACACCATGGTTAGATACAATATATTTTTGAACTACGAAACTTTCAACATGGAGCTGAGCTGTGCTGATTGGCAGCAGGAATGGCACGTCACTGCCATTCCTGATGAGATATGGGACTCAGTTCCCCAGGAGGTACTTACCCACCTTCTGTTCTTCTATATGGATTACCATCGCCATCTGGAACGATTGGAGGAGGAAAGGATGGAAGCTCTCCGCCAGCAAGAACGAATCATTCGACTTGCTATTCTGTTTATTGAGAGTAGGAAGAAGAAATGATTTATTTTCTTCTTCCTGTTTTTCTTCATCATCAGCCTTGCCCTGCTTCTTGAGCTAGGACAAAGGCTGTTGACGTTAGGTTTAGCAGCTTAGGGAAATCTTGTACAAGTTCTGATGTAATTTAAATTTCATGAATGTATTCTCTTGATATATTAATGAAATTTGTTTTTGTTTCAAGATCTTGTCTCTGAGATATTTTGTAATGCATTGATAAATCCTGATATCATTGATAAATCCTGATATATATTCATATTCTGATGACCATATAAATTCTGTTTTCATTTAAGTTCTGATTTTATTTTATCAGTACTTGCTCATCTGATTTATTATGGTCCTTTTCACTTGATTTTTTTTTCAGAATATTGATGTTGCAGTGATAAATAATTAAATAAGTGGGAACAGTTTCAATTTTGAATTAAAACTGTTTCAACTTGATTAATGGAATAACTGGGTAAGTGGAACATTTTTTTCCTTAAAAAACTGCAAGTGGGTAAGTAATGATTACTGTTTTCTCGAGCCCAGTAACTATCCGTTATTACTGCATGTCTGACAGGTGTCCAACGGTTACATTTTTTTAAGGTATAAGTAAGACAGAGAGAGGATTTTTTTTAATCTTTTATTTCCTTTCACATTTTTTCTCTCTAATTGCTTTTACTCTCTTACTTCTTCTAACGTTGGTTTTTCATATAGACATTCTATCAAACACCTAACAGGCACTTACACATCTCGATTAATTTCATGGCACCAAAGGATTTAATCATTGATGGAGCTAAATTTGTTCCAAACAATTATGCTGTTATTCTTGATAATGCTGAAGCTTCATCTGAATTGCATTTTGTGCAAGATCTTCTTGCACATAGTGAAATTGGGTATGCGTTGACCCAACCTTCCGTCTTCTCCAGTCAACAAGTTCTGACACTTTGGAGGACTGGAAACTTTGATAATGGTGGTCCAAATGGTACTCCTAGTATTGTTTTCGAAGTGGGTGATTCTTCATATGCAGTCACTCCTGGTACAATACGTAAGGCTCTACATCTCCCAGAAGGATGTACTTTTTCAATTCCAGAGGAATTAGCTCTTCAGGAGTTAATGGCCAGTTTGGGATATGAACAGAGTTTGGCAAAGCTTGGGCAGTTGAAACGGGCTCATATCAGGAGGGAATGGAGCTTCTTCTTCGACTGCATCACTAAAGCTTTTGGGAACAAGTGTTCAAATTTTGATGCCATCCCCATAATGAGTCAGCACATCAGGTATGCCATTATAAACCAAACTCATTTTGATTTTGCAACGGCTATAAATGGTTTTATTGGGGATAGGATGACAGAGGATAGGAATGTTGTCTACTTTTCTAGATTCTGTCAACTTATATATACTTTTTGTACTGATGAACCTCAACTAATTAGTACCTCAACTAATTAGTACCTCAACTCCACCTTTTAAAGTTGCAAAATGATACTTTAATGACCTGGTAAATGCTGACACTAAGAAACCAGTGGTTAGACCTTTACAGATTCCTCAGTCTGTAAAACAGATCTTAGTAAATGCTGATCCTAATACTTATAAATCTATTTATCCTGATATCCAATCAACAATAACCTCCCAAACACCACAACAACCATCAGCACCTACCACCCATACTACTCAACCTACACTAAGGCAATATCTTAGATCATATCTCTCAACTTCACAGACAGTTCAACCCTCATCCTCAGAACCTCCTGTGAACCCTTCATCTTCTAAGCCTAAGAGGACAAAGACTGTTCCTCAAACACCTCAAAAGAGAAGGATGATTGCTTTGAGAGATGAATCTGATACTGAGGAACAGGTTCCTTCTTCAGAACCTGTTGTTAAAGAAGCTGAGAAAGTGACTTCTCAGAAGGATTCTGGAATTGGGGGATCTAGGCTTCTCAAGAGGCTTAGAAGAATGACTGTTCCTGAAACTCCCAAGGAATCCATATCTACAAAGAGATACAAGAAACAGAGGGAAAAAAGGCCAGTTTCAGATGATGAAGAAGCAGCAGCTAAGGAAGGGGATCATGAATCTCTGATCTCACAAGAAAAGGAATCTGCTCCAGTCCCTACTTCTCCATCAACTTCATCTCAGGAAGCTGTTACTGAAAAGGCCAACACACCATCTGTGTCTCCTGTTCAAAAGTCTATATCTCCTGTTGTTCCAGGCACAAGTGCTGATATTGATATCCAGACCTTGGTTGTGCCTGAAGTAATTCTCTTAGAAGCTCCAACAACAACTAATCCATCAAAACCACCTGTTACTGATGCTGCTCACACTCCAGAATTATCTACTACACCTTCTCTGCATCTAGATGCTGATGATCAGAATTTAGGTGAGCATCAGGATATGGCTGTTGATCAGAACTTAGAACCAGATCAGCAATTAGAGGATGCTGAAGCCTCCATTGCTACTCACACTGTTGTTCTATCAGAAGATACTGATTCTGTAAGTTCTGATGCTGCAAATGTTGGAGATACTGGTGATGCTGCTCTACAAGCAGATACTGATGAAGCAGGTCCTTCAGGACATGCCCCTCAACAAACAGTTCTTAAATCTGAACTTGTTAAGAAGTTTGTTACCAGAGAAGCACCTGTGCCTTGGAGTGAAACTCCTGCTGGTCAGGAGTGGACTAAGGAATGGAACTCAATTATTTGTGTTCCATCTGCAAAGAATCTGGCTGAGCAATTGACAAAAGCTGATGAGATGTTAAATACTGATGATTTCAAAACCCAGCTTCGAGTCACTGCATTGAGTACTAAACATCTACAAGGTCTCCATTCAACTACTCATGCAGAGCTACACAAGATTCAGGAAGAATTCATAAAACAGGACCAAATTCAGAAAATTGACAAGAAAAAGTTCTTCCAACCTACCTTTGACATGATTGCTTATATTAAGAAGACTCAAGAGAAACAACAAGCTCAGATTGATGATATTCTGAAAAATCAAGCTTCTCAGCAATCTCAACTTACTGAAATCCAAGCCTCAGTGGAATTGCTTGTCTCTCTTCTACTACCTGCTGATGCCAAAAAGGGGGAGAAAGTAATTAAGTCCAAATGCAAGACTGACAAGACACTGAAAGGGAAGGATGATGAAAAGGATGATCAAGGAAACTCTGGAATGGGTAGAGGTCATAGTCAAGGTAGAGGTTTCTCATCAAGAAAAGCTGAAATCACAAGTTACAGGACAAGTTCTGATACTGGGAAAAGAATTAGTTCTGCTACTGGTAAAAGGATAAGTTCTGATGAACTTTTAAATCTTGATGAAGAAATGTCAAGATAGTCATTTCTTCGGGAAAATCCAGGAATGGACTTGGAGAGTTTAATGGAAGAAGAAGCCAGACTTAAATCAGAGAAAGTCACATCTAAATCTGAAGCTTCTGATAAAAAGACACTTCCAAAACTCAAAGGCATTGTGATAAAAGAAAGGACAAATACTGAAGCAACATTGGCTAAATCACAACCGCAGATAGATCCAAGATCCAAGGGTAAAGAAAAGGTTGGTGAACCTATCAAGGTTTATGTGCCTCCTGAGAATGAAGAAATCACTGATGAAAAGGATGATCTTGCTCTGACTTCAAGAAAAATTCTTAAAACAACCTCTGACATGGCTCAAGTTGTTCAGAGTCAAGAGACAGTAAGTTCTGATATTCCAAAGAAGCAAGTAACCTCTGACATAGCTCAAGTTAACTTGATATCAGAAGATAGACCAAAGAAACTCCTACCAGCATTCACTAAAGCAAAACAGACTCAACCTTTGAAGACTGCTGCAAGTGGTTTTGAAGCGAGAGTAGTTACTGGAAAGGAAGCAAGAGATAAAACTGGATTGGGAAGTGCTGATGAAAGAAGAATACAGAACACTACCAATGATCCAACTTCCTTAAGTGAACTAGGTATTGGAGCAACTCCTGAGAGATTGAATCAACTAGAGTCTGTACAAATGGTTTACCATACCTACTTGAAAGAACACGTCTTTTTGTACTTCATCACAGATGGTAGGGTTTATCATACAAGGCAAAATGCCATTCCATTGAAGTATTTTGAAGAACTGGAGCATGTACTATTCTTACTTCAAGTGGATGACAGATTGACAGGAAGTGCTGCAAACTATTTGAAGGATCAGATTCAGAGACAGAAAAGACTTTATTCGGTTAAGTCTGATAGCACATATGTTCCAAAGTACAGAGATCACAAGGGTGATATAGTTGAAATGAAGCCCAACACTGCTAAGATTATAACTACCTTTCTAGGTTACAGGGCTGTGGAATTCAATCTTGAGTCTGATAAAGCTTACTTGATCAGACTGGATCAGGATATAAGAAAAGCAAAGATTAATGATCTCAGGGCTGCAATCTTTCAAATTGGTGAAGATAATGCAGAGCTTAAAGATGCTAAAAGGAGGATGATTGATGAACTTTGATATGCTGAGAGATGTTTGTTGAAGAACTATCTCAGAACAACTCCTGACATCAGAGAGATCAGAAGATGAAGCCAAGTCAAGATCTACAACTGATTAAATTCTGATATTTGTACAGACTGAAGCTGTTATCAGAAGTTAAATGTTGGTAAAGCTTTAAGGACTGTAAGTTGTAGTTATCTAGTCTAATTCTCATGCATTTGTACTTAATATTTTTGACATCATCAAATATCTGTTAAACTTGTATATTATGCTAATTTACAAGTTGGGAGAGATTGTTAGATATATTTGATAATGTCATGACTAATATGATTTATGTTTAGTTTTCAGATCTTACTTAAACAGGATAAATCAGTACTTACTGGAAGTCAGGACTTAAGGATATCAGTACTTATATTATCAGGAGATAATCATCAGAAGATGGATATCAGAACTTAAGTGTTGAAGGACGTTCAGATAAGGACAGTAGCTGATTAAAGGAAAGAAGATCGAGATAAACATAAGAAGAGATATGCATGAAGAAGGAGTTCCGTGAAGAATGGAGTACTTGGAAGAAAAGATATCTGATTGATATATTTTAGGAAGCAAAATTATATTCCATATCAATTAGCGATTATCTTGTAACTATTTAGTATATAAACACAGACATAGGGTTTACACTAAAAGTGTTATCATATTCGAAGAGATTATTCATTGTAACCCTATCAGCTCTCGTGATATTTGTTCATCACTGAGAGGTAACAGTTCCATACTGTAACAGAGTTTATTGTTTCAATAAAGTTTGTTTTCTGTTACTTGAAATATTAAAAGTTCGATTTGATTGTATTTTACACTGTATTCACCCCCTCTACAGTGTGTGTGACCTAACAGGCTGCGTCCCGGAGGTACCCGCTTCAGCGTCTTTGGCCTCCTCATGACGAAGCTCTTCGGCAAGGTACAGCTCTATGAACCGATCTATATCACCATCCGGGTTCTCAGGCAGATAAGCAGAGGCAATGTCCCAGCAGATGTTGACTTTCTCGAAGATCTTGTTGTTCAGCTATTCGTAGTAGGCTGGAGTACCCCGGAAAGACTCAAGGACCTCCTCCGCTCGGGGCCTAAAAGCAAGCTCCTTCTTCAAGTTCTCCACCTCCACCCGGAGGGATCCAACCATCTGCTCAGCAGCCTCCCGAGCCTTCATCGCCTCAGCAACAACCTTCTTATGCTCACGGGATTCTCTCTCCTTCACCTCCCGGTACTTGGTGAAGGTTTCCTTCTCACTAGCCCACTCCTTCACCGCGACCTTATTCTTAGCCGCCCTTATGTGGTAGTTATGAAGAATGGTAGAGCAGCCGCTGATCCGAGCATTAGCCTGAAAAATGATGACTCAGTACTGATGCAAAGGGAAAAAAAGATAATAAGGGAACACTCTTACCTCCGAAACATCCCGAACAAGATGATCAAGGAAGGTATCCAGATCCTCCTTGGCATAGCACTCGAAGTCAACAGGGGAGGCATAGTTTTCGAACATCTCGTTCCGACGATCATCCAGAGTCATCCGGGCTAATAAGAGGTTCTTCAACGCATCCTACCAGGAAAACTATACATATTTTTGAATCGCTCCTTCTTTCCTCTTCTTCTTCTTCAAGAAACCCCATTTCTTATTCTCAAACCGGAGTTACGGGGGGAAATAACCCCCTCCGGTATCGTTTTGCAGAGTCCCCTACCAAGCAGGTTAACCTCACTCCGGCTGCCATGTGGATAGGGCTCTAGCGTATGTGAGAGAGGAGAAGACCCGGGAAGAAATAGAGTTATCACATAATTTGCATGGAAAAAATAAATAACTATTTTTATAAAACAACGAAGCGGTTTAGCACATAGTCCATAACAAAAATTAATTTAAAATGCAATAAATGTCTTTACTAAGTACAAAGACTATATGAAAAGTTGACTTCGAATCACCATAATTAAGAAATAAATCAGTGACTTTTTTAGTATGTAAATATCTTGGGCTTATTCCCCTAGATTTTGTCATTACTGTTATAATCTCCACCCAAAAACGTGTTTTTAGTTATCACATAAAGACTACTGCCTCAAGGTACGCAACCTACATGTGATCTCCATTTGGTTATTTGCTTGTCAATTTAAAAATCTTGGAAAGTCAGAAGACTTCATACGAAGTGGTCTTGCAAAATCTCCAAAACCATTTAATACAAACTTGAAAAGAAAATCTTTTAGATAAAACAGTATCTACAAATAATTTTACTGATCCAGTAGATTAAAATTCGATCCCTAAACTTGCCAAAGTACCAAGATGACCTCGTGGGTTACTACCAGTAATTTCAGCGTTTTGACTTGCAACTAGTACGAGATATAATATTCCAAAACGTATTCGAGCAGCAAACAAGACGGAAGAGCAGCAAACAAGATGACGGAAGATCCAGTCATCAATTTTTTTTGTGAAATATGACTTTATGTGATATACAATAATGTCAGTACTTACAGCCAAGGTAAGCATTTCTCATCAACTTAAGCTTTATTGTGTAATATACAACAATGTAAGTATTTAACTGCCAAAGTTAGCATTTCTCATTAACTTATACTTATGCCATAAAGATGATTTGGATTAGACATTGAACTTTATCAAATCCGCTGCTAATTTGACATAACCTTGTTATCGTTTTAAAATCATGGCAGAGATGGCATTGAATTTATATATATATATATAAAAAAAAGAAAAAAAGATACAACCCACTCAGAACTCCTGTCCAAAACAGAATTGAACCAAAAAACTTTGAATTCAGGCCACAATGGCTTCCTCCATATAAACGAATCAACCAACACCGTAAGACCTGCATACATAAAAAGCTTTAAATCGAATGATGTCAAGGATGGTTCCTGTGTGATTACCGTCTCCACCTCTATGGTCATATTGACCATTATAAACATAGATCATACCATTTTAGCATTCGTTGTCATGCAAAGATAAGTTGTTGAGAATGAGAAGCTATACATACATTATCTACTAATACTCAAAAAGGTTTTGCAAACTTTAAAAAATCTCAAACTTTATATATAGGGGAACGTCCAGGGAACATGTTTGCCCTGCACCATTTGGTTCAGTTCAACAACAAAAATTAAACTTTCATAACCTGAAGAGTGCTTCAATTCCATGCCTAAATGTGCAGAAGAAAAAGTTCTTGCGGTGCCGAATAGGAACGTATACCAAGTATTAAGTTTATAACCAGGTAAAATGGCTATTTGGTCATAGTCAATAGTAACTTCCAAGTGAGTCACCAAGTTAAAAAAGCTCTCAATCGCATCATAAACTTGTAATTAACTTGCAATCACATCACTAAGTTCAGAATACTTGCACCGCCGTTAAAATGTATTGACCTTTAACGGAGACCGTTAAACTGTGTAACATCATCTTTAAATTTTCAAATTCATCACTGAATTATGTGTTAATTTTCGATTAGGTCACTTACTGGAAAAAAATTGAATATTAAAAATATAACAAACGAAAATTTTCAATTTCATCACTGATATCAATTAAAACTATTAGAAAATTTGAATTTAGAAATAAGATATTTTAAATTTTTTATCAATTCTAAATTTATTTATATTTTAATTATACAGAAAACATCTGTTAGGTCTCAATATATTTGTAGAAGGGGGGTTGAATACAAACAATACCGTTTAATCGAATAAAATGCGGAATAAAAAAGGTAAAACAAAATTCAAGTTAAATAAAATTATTATTAAACTTGAAAGGTGTTACAACAACGGTATCGTTTACAAGGGATTAATCTCAAATCAATTATTACAAATCTAGAATAAATTCGACATGAACTTTTTCTATTTTTGCAATAAAAAGATCAAATGCTAAAAGCGATTTGAGATTAAGTTCTAGGGATTTCGATCCGCTAGATAGTTACACAAGAACAAGAAAAGTAATTCTAGTGGATTGGATTTAACAATAAATACTAGAAATAAATGATCTGTGAATTTGCAATAATTTCTCTGCAGGTTTCTTTTGTTCTGTGTTCTGCTGAAAGATATTCAATGCTATGCTCTGATAATGAATTATGTTGCTTCTGCTTCTTTTTATCAAACAGCCGAATAGAATGAACTGCAATGACAATCCAATTAGCTCAGCAAGACAATCCATTTGAACTAGAAAGACTTTCGGTAGGACTATCAAATTTCCAGTAGAACTTTTGGCAAGACCATTGTTTGTACTAACATGACTTTCGGTAGGACTATCAATTGTCATACCGATTGTCATATTAGTACAATCAGATTGTCTTGTTGAATTTAAATAGATTTTAATCCAATTTAAATTCTGAAATAATTAATCAATTAATTCCATTAATCAATAAATTAATCTTTGCAGATATAATTTATTTTCTTAATTAAATTATATGACTTAATTAATTAATAGAGAATTAATACTGATCTTGAGCAGCAACCATTCTTTTGAATATCTTCTGAAAATCATTGAAAATTATGAATCAATTCCACCACTTCAATGTTGACACTCGATGTACTGTCTGGTTCATGAGTGACTAACTTTCGTGACGTTTCTTCATGCCTTGACCTTGATACTCTTGATTTTCTTCAGACTAAATCCTTGTAATTAATTGATACCCTGACGAGATCTCTGTCACTTGATTAAACCCACAATCTTGATTTATATCCCTGAGGCTTGATCAATTGCTTGAGCTTCTTCCAGTGAATTAAGTCATCATGTCTGTAGAAGAATAATGTTACTTAATCCTTTGATATATGTTACTCTGTGAGATCTCTCTGATGATAGATCCACTATTTACTTATTACATTCTTATTTGAGTTGAGTTAAATCCTCGAATAAACAAATAGGCTATGACATATGCCTTTCAATCTCCCCCTATTTGTTTGTTAGACAATAACAACAAATACCTAGAGGATAACTCAACTAACAAATAAGAAAAAGATATAAACAGTAATGCAAAGTAAATAGCAGAAAAGTTCTGGATTATATTTAACATTTTCCAGATTCCAAACAAAATTTACAAGTGAATACAAGATAGATATTCCTCTAGCCTGAACATGTAACTACATTAGTCTATCTTGATTCATAAATCTCTAATCATATTACATTGAGTTTTGAGCTAATTGAATTCAGTTGTCTTCTCTTTCGACTTCACCTTCTTCCAACTCATCACCTTCTTCCAAATCTTGAAGCAACTCCTTGTCAAAGACACGATCCTTTTCTGAAGTGAAGATGTCTGGCCTGACTGGTTGAACTCCAACTGTCTTTAGTTTATTCTTGAGTTGATTGTACCTTTTAATATTCTTTTCACAATAAGCTTGAATCAAATCAGCTGCTTGAGTTTTCAACATGGATGAATATCCAGCAGTTCTTAGGTGATGTTCCATCCAGACCAGATGCTTAGCTGAGTAGTCTTTAAGAGATTGTGAATTGAGCTGGCAGATTTGAAGACAGTCAGACTTAAAGAATCTTACCTGATGAGGATTGTTGACCACTTGAGGACTAGCCCTGCAAGCAAACTCTTTGAGTCTTTCTCTAAGAACTTCATTCAATTCTGAGCTTCTTTTGATTTTGTTGAGAAGAACCCAAATCTCTGACAAAGAATGATTCTGAAACAGATGAAGTGACACCTTGAAAGATCCTTCGCTCTGACAATATATAAATATGCTCATCTCATTTAGTGATCTGTCAAAGGCAGTTGTGATCCTTGAGACTTCAGTCTTTATAGCATTCATGTACATGTCATTGTTTGGATTAGAGATCTCTAGCTTGTCCAGAAGATGTAGAAACTGTCTATCATTGTTTGTGCTCAGCTGAGGCATATCAAGTACTCTCCTAGCTTCATCCCATTTTTCACCCATCTTCAGTCTGACATCTCTTCTCCTTTCTTGAGCCTTAATATCATGAAGACATTACTTTTGAAGAGTTTCTGTTCTTTGTATGTCTTTCCTCATGTCAATGATCTGGGATACCTTTTTGAGTTCAGCTTCTTTTCTTTTCATCTCTGACTGCTGCTGCTGAAACTCTTTCTCAAACAGAGGATACACTTGAGCTTCCTCTTCCCATTCTCCAAAATCACTTTCCTCCTCAGCTTCAAAGAAACCATCTTTATCTTCCAAGACTGGTTCAGTGGGAATGTCACAAATATCAAAGTCATCCTGTTCTCCACTATAGTAGATATCATCAGGCTTCCCTGTGCCTCCAGCAGACGACTATTTTTCTTTTCCCTTTTCACTTCTCCCTTTCTTCTCCCCCTTAGTTGAGGAATCCTCTACAGACTTTCCCTTAGATCCTTCATGACCTCCATCACCTCCCGAGCCTGAGCCTCCACCAGACGGCCCTTCAAAGAAAGTCCTTTATTCTTCATTGGGATAGTGAGAATTTTTTATCATGTAGTACAGGTGCTTCATCCCTTCATTCAGATGTTCCATACCCGTCTCTATCTTCAGAAATCTGGAGGAATCCAGTGAATGATTCATTTCAACCAAGTCTTCAAGAGAAGTCATTCTTGTATGTAGAGAGCATAAGTTTGAAATGTCGTCAGCTGATAACGTTGGAGATGCCTGGATTGAGTTTAGCTTCGGTACAACAGATGTCTTCAAATCTGATATTTCCGTCCTGATAAGAGCCAGCTGATTATTGACAGAGGTGGAAGAAGAAGACCTTTCAACCACTTGTGCTTTGAATGATTGAGCTTTAGCCTGACTTTTTGCAAGTTGTTCCTTGAGATCAGCAATTTGAGCTAACAGATTTTCAGTGTTTATGTCTGTGTGTGCACTCACCTGAATATCTCTCCTGTTTAATTCACTCAACTCACGTGCATGTGTATCTCTCAATATAATTGCTCGTGAGGAGTCTTCCTGAGGCTGATCTTCTGTACCTGCATTTAAAATCACCCTAGCCTCTTCAAGAGAGGTCAGTGGTGGTGCAATGGGAATTTGCGAGTCCCGATCCTCAGTCAAACCTATCATTTCATATGAAATAGATGTCTGAATTGCTTCAGGGATAGATTGACCGAGTTGCCCTCCATTTTCTCCAGATAAATCTGCAAGTGGAGAATCCCGTGAGGGAGCCAGAGGTGTTGGATCTGGGAGGGGAGAAAATGACTCTATTAAAGGTGGCTGAGAGTCAGATTTTCCCTCAGAAGCATGTGACTGCTCTTCTGCCGTAACTATGACAGGCACTGTAACCGACTCTATGTGCACTCCTCGCTCCGTGTCCTGAGTATCATCTACTGGTCTGTATGCTTCCATTGTGAGTAATGGAATTGTGCTTGACTCAGTACAGGATGCCATGGCCCTATGGCGAATTTCAATAGATTCATCCTGTTGAGAGAATGTTTCTAGTAACTGTTCAGTGGCCATTTCAAAGTCCATGTCCTGTTGGGAGGACAAGGATGGGCTTTCAGATGCCTCAGTAAATGTTCTTCTTTTCTTCGGAGGAGGTAGAGCTGAGGGTTCATTCACATCCACCAACAAACTACTTCCTATTAACCTTCTAGGCCACATTTTAGACAGTGGGGGAGAGGTTGAGATAGGTTATGACTCTGTGTTTGGCTCTATGACTGGGATTGAAGCTGTGGTTCTACAACTTCATGGTCAGTCCTATCAACCACTGGGGGTCTTTCAACAGAAGTAGGAATAGGTTGAGTTTGAGGAACTATTACCTGTAGAGGAAGAGCATCTGATGCTTGAGCCTGGGTGGTTTGAACCACTGGAGGTTGAGCTTGCTGTTCATGACCGGGAAGATTGAAGATAGGTAAGGGAATATAAGTGGCCATGAAAGAAGATACAAGTACTGAAACTTGCATGAATTTGAAAGTTGGGTCTTGGCGGGTGTAAATCTTTTTGCTTACAGAAGGGGGTTCGGTTACTGCGGAGTTAGCAAAAAGGGTTTTATGCTCAGGTGAGAGAATATGTTCTGCTATGAGCATGAGAAAACGAGCATAGTAACATGAGACCCTACGATTTGTAGAATGATCACGTAAAGCAGTAGTGAGACGTCTCAAAAGAATGGGTAAAAGTAGTTTGCCAAAATTGATTCTTTGATTGAAAACAACCGCAAGACCAATATACTGCAGAGTGGAAGTGATGTTGTGAAAGTTGGATTTAGTGCAGTTGGCAAACACTTTAGAAAGTGTATCGAAGAAAATATCCCATTCAGACACCAAATTGGATTTTGATAACTTGGTTAAATTAATTACCCCCTGATAGTGAATAGCATGGAAAAAGTTTAAAATATCATTATCAGAGGGCAAATTATAGAAATTGTCCATAGGAAAATTTAAAGCTCGATTGACGACTGTTTCATCAACCACATACTGTGTGTTTGCCACGGTGAATGAAAAAGATTTAAAATCATCGGCCACAGTAGAGGTTGTGCAAATCAGTCTTAGCAGATCAACATTTAAAATCACATTTGATTTAATAGCAGAGCTAACAATCGAATGGTCATTTAAAAATTAATCCACGGCTTAAATTTTTCTACATCACATTTATCTGGATTAAAATAACCAACAAGATTATGCGAAATAATTTGGAAATTGAGAGCCATTTAAAAATAATGATAAGACACACACTTTCAGAATTTTAAGAATAATATTAAGAAAATTCGAATTAATTAAATTAATTTAATAATTCGAATGAAATTAATTATAATCAAAAAATTTAGAAAGAAATGTATCTCGTTAAAATTCTTAACTCACAAAAGCAGATTTGAAAAACCACAAGACACAAAACAGAAATTAAAATAAAAATACCCAAAATCAAACAATCACAAACTGATTTTTTTTTAACAAAAAATCGACAACACTTCTGTATGTATATACGTGTATGTATATATATCACAGGAGTGATGATTTTTTGAGAAGCTGAGTAAAAACTCGAGCAATAAGACAATGGAGGCAGTTTGATTAAGATCGAGTAGAGAGAGAGAGAGAGAAAAACGAGAGAAAAACTGATGGAATTTGAAAGAAAAACTGAAGTGAATGAATTATAAAACAAGACAAACAAAAACTAATAAGTAGACAACTGGTATGACAATTCGGGATAGTCTTACCGGTTGTCATACCGATAGTCATACAAGGCAAATTTGAGAAAACAAAAAACAAAACAAACAAACAAAACAAATAATAATATATATAACTGGTATGATAATCTGATAGTCATACCGATTGTCTTGCCAGTTATAAAATTAAACTGACTTAAAAATAAACATGTATTTGTACTAGAATGACTTTCAGCAAGACAATTTCAATTGTCTTGCCGATTGTCATTCTAGTATAAAATAAATTAAGTATTTAAATATACCGAATAATTAACATAAAAACTGTTAAAAACACATAAAAAACAGAATATAGAAAATATTATAATTACAGAAAACTGAAATGAATATGGCAGAAAATATTTACATAAATAAAATATTTCAGAGATAATAATATTTTCAATCCAAAAATAGATTTCTTTTGAATTTTAGCAAATAAAATTCATAGAAAAATATTTTTAGAGAAAATAAAATATTCTGAGACATTAAAATTAACAAGTTGAGTAAATAAATAAGATAAGATAATAAAAATTATATAGAAATAAGCAAGAAAATTTGGAAAATGATAAAATAAATTTGCAAATGAACTTTTCATTTATGAAAAATTCATTTGTAAATTCACTCAAGAACAGATTTCAGATATTCACAAGTTTAATTACTAAAGCTATTCAACATACCCAATTTACCAACTAATTTGGTAAATGTGGATTCATCAAGAGGTTTGGTGAAAATATCTGCTATTTGTTCTTCTGTTGGAACAAAAAATAGTTCAACAGTACCATTCATGACGTGCTCTCTAATAAAATGATACCTGATGTCAATGTGCTTGGTCCTTGTATGCTGCACAGGGTTGTTGGTGATGGCTATTGCACTTGTATTGTCATATAGAATAGGTATTTTGTTCAATACAGAGCCATAGTCCCATAGCTGATTCCTAATCCACAAGATCTGAGCACAGCAGCTTCCAGCAGCAATATATTCAGCCTCGGCCGTTGAATTTGAAACTGTTTGCTGTTTCATGCTGTACCATGAGACTAGTCTGCTACCTAGGAATTGACAACTCCCTGAGGTGCTTTTCCTATCAACAACACTTCCTGCGTAATCTGAATCTGTATATCCAACAAGGTTAAAACCAGATTCTTTAGGGTACCAAATACCTAGATTTGGTGTTCCCTTAAGATATCTTAAGATTCATTTAACAGCAACGAGATGAATATCTCTAGGATCCGCTTGGAACCTTGCACATAAGCATATAGCATACATAATATCTGGTCTACTTGCAGTAAGATAGAGTAACGAGCCAATCATACCTCTGTAGCTTGTGACATCTACCTTAATGGAGTTTTCACATGGTCCAAGCTTGACAGCTGTAGTTGACGGAGTCCTTGCTGATGCAGAATCCTCTAGATTGTACTTTTTGAGGAGTTCTTTGAGATACTTGTATTGACAAATAAAAGTTCCATCTAACCTTTGATTTACTTGTAATCCAAGAAAGAACTTCAGCTCTCCCATCATGCTCATTTCAAATTTGCTGTGCATTAACTTAGCAAATCTCTTACAGAGATTATCATTAGTAGACCCAAATATTATATCATCCACATAGACTTGGACTAATATAGTATCATTCTTATGCTTTTTAGAAAAGAGAGTTTTGTCTATGACACCTCTAATAAAGCTATTTTCAATAAGAAATTCAGAAAGAGTGTCATACCATTTTCTCGGAGACTGTTTGAGTCCATAGATAGCCTTGAACAGAAAGTAGACAAAATCCAAATGATCTGGATCTTCAAAACCAGGAGGTTGCTCTACAAATACCTCTTCATCCAGCTTTCCATTCAGAAAGGCACTCTTGACATCCATTTGATGAACTTTAAAGTTAGAGAATGTTGCAAATGCCAGAAATATCCTGATGGCCTCTAGTCTTGCCACTGGAGCATAGGTTTCATCATAATCAATGCCTTCAGCTTGAGAATACCCTTTAGCTACCAGTCTTTCTTTGTTTCTTGTAACCACACCATCTTCATCTAGTTTATTCCTGAATACCCACCTAGTACCAACAGCTTTTTTGTGTGTAGGTCTAGGTACCAGTTTCCAGACTTGTTGATGTTCAAACTGATTGAGTTCATCTTGCATAGCAATCATCCAATATGGATCAGTCAGTGTTTCCTCAATCTTCTTAGGTTCCATCTCAGAAAGAAATCCTGAGAACAGACACTCATTTTGAGTTGCACGTCTAGTTCTGACTCCAACATCTGGATCACCAATAATCAACTCAAAAGGATGAGCTTTATTCCAGACAGTCTGTCTTGGAAGATTTGATCTTGATGATTCGCCTTGAAATTCATTGGGATGTTGTGTCCTACTAGTTGATCCGTCAGCATCTCCCCCTGAGTTGTTGCCATGTTGACTTGAAGATTCTCCGACAGTAGCAGTGGTATCTCCATTGTTACCAAAGTTTCCATCACCATTACCTTGAGTATCATCATGATTAACAGGTTCTTCACCAGCAACAACCTCAGGTTCTTGACCATGTTCTGATTCTGAATCTGACATATCATCAAACTTCAGTTTCTCAGAAGGATCTTCAGTTTGGATACTAGGGAGTTTAGTGTCATCAAATATAATATTGACACTTTCAGTTACTTTGTGTTGATCAATGATATACACTCTGTATGATCTTCTTCCATATCCAACAAAAATACCGTCATATGCCTTTGCCTTGAATTTACCACGACGATCATCTCCATCCTTGAGCACGAAGCATCTAGCACCAAATACATGAAAGTATTTGATAGAAGGTTTCTATTCATTCAAAATCTCATAAGGAGTTTTCATGAAGTCTTTGTTGATTAGAGTTCGATTCTGAGTATAACATGCAGTATTGACAGCTTCAGCCCAAAAGTACATTGGAAGACCTGATTCACTTAACATCGTTCTTGCAGCTTCAATCAATGTACGATTCTTCCTTTCTACCACTCCATTTTGCTGAGGGGTTCTAGGAGCTGAAAATTGTCTGGTAATCCCTTTGTCTGTACAAAATCCATTGAGAAGTGAATTCTTGAATTTTGTTCCATTATCTGACCTTATTGCTCTAACAGGGACATTAGAATCTAACTCGATCAACTTGATATGATCAATCACAACTTGTGGTGTTTCATCCTTAGAGTGAAGGAATAAAACCCACGTATACTTGGAATAGTCATCAACTATCACAAGACAGTAACACTTCTTTGACATTGAAAGGACATTAACTGGTCCAAATAAATCCATGTGCAATAATTGCAGAACACCAGTTATGGAAGATGTGACAGTGCCTCTGTGACTTGCTTTCTTTGACTTTCCTTTCTGGCAAGCCTCGCATAGTCCTTCTCGGGAGAATTCCAGCTGAGGCAGACCTCTGACCAATTCTCTTTTGATAAGAAAATTCATTGTTTTGAAATTGAGATGAGAAAGTCTCTTATGCCATAGCCAACTCTCATCTAACGATGCCTTTTCATAGAAACAATTGACTTTAGGACTGCTTCCAGAGTTCATGTCAGCTACGAACAGATTTCCTTTCCGGATTCCCATCAAGGAGGGTTTTTCATTTTTCTTGTGCAGAATCTGACACTTCAGCTTGTCGAATAAAATATTATAGCCGTTGTCACAGAACTGACTAATGCTAAGCAGATTGTGTTCAAGTCCTTGCACAACATACACATTTTCAATGATAACATTTCCAGCTAGCAAACAGCCATATCCCTTCATTAAACCTTTGATGTTATCTCCAAAGGTAACCACTGGGCCAGCTTTCTTAACCACATTTGATAGCAGGGCTCTATCTCCGGTCATATGTCTTGACGATCCGCTGTCAAGAATCCACACTACCGGTTGTACCTGTTTAATGCCCTGCAATACAAATGGATTAGACCTTCTTCGGAACCCAAGCTTGGATGGGTCCGGCATACTTGTAAAATTGGCCTTTATCAGGCAAAACAACATTCTTAATTTAAATGTTCTCAACTTTCTCAATGACTGGACATTTGACCTTGTGAACAGCCTTGACAAATTTCTGTTTAGGCTTAGGCACAAATGTCTCCTTTCTAGCTTTAGGAGGACTAGCAGTCTTAGACCTATCATACTTTCTATTATTCCCATGCTGACGAGGAGTAGTCTTATCATTAGAAACATGCTTACCATCAAAATAAGCATACATCAAATTAAAAGCACAAGACATACAATCAAGAACACCACATGCTTTATGAGAGGGATTAATAATAGGCAACTTATGCATGGTAGACATGGCATGTGTGTTATCCAACTCATGTGTGTCTGAGTTAGTCTCAGTTGCTTTCACAACTTTTACTGGAACCTTTGACACACTTGACTTGGAGACAGCTTTCTCATTAGCATGATCTTCAGCACGGATTTCTTCTTGAATAATAAATGAGGTCTCATCAAATGGTTCAGCAATTGATTCTTTATAGAGGGGTTCATCAACACCCTTAAGCACATGTGTTACTTCCCTGCCTTTAGCACATACATGAGGAGGGGAGTTTATGCCTAATTTTCCAATAGCAACATTGTAATCATAACCTATTCCAGATGTTTGATTAACAGCTTGCTTATTGTAAAACTCTTTGGACTTCGAACAAGAATTAAAGTAAGCTTTAACCTTAGCCTCAAGACCGGTGATCTTGTCTTTGAGAATAGTTTCAAGTTGTCTATAACAGTCAACTCTATTCTCTAGAAAAGATACTTATTCTTTTAATTTATCTTGATTAATGTGCACAAGTCTTAATTCATTGACCTCTTTCTCAAGGTCTTTGATTTATTGATTTAACAATTCATTATCACGATGAGCACAATCTAAGGAACCTCTTAGATGATAAACTAATTCAGCATTAGTAAATTTTACCTCTTTTCTTGATGATGAGGTGTTTGCATTACTAGCCATGAGAGCAAGATTCCCAACTTCTTCATCTTCACTGTCAGTATCATCCCAGCTTCTTCCCTTTGCCAGGTAAGCCCTTTCAGATTTACTCTTCTGATTAGAATAGTAAGAGTTCTTCCTAACTTGTTTTGGCTTCCTGCATTCTGTGGCAAAGTGTCCCAACTCATTACAGTTGAAGCATCCAATGGTGCTTCGATCAACCATCCCTGTTTTGTACCCACCACTGCTGGTGTTAGAGGATGAAGATCCACCTTTCTGGAATCTGTTGTAGTTGGACTTGTACTTGAACTTGGGATTCCTTTTGAATCTGACATTTGAGAATCTCTTGACAATCAGGGCCATTGACTCATCCTCCAATTGCTCAAGTTCTTCCAAGGAATAAAAATCATCTCCTGATTGATTTGTAGTAGGAGGATCAAATTCTGCTACTATCACATTTTCTTCAACCTTGGAAGACTGTACCATTGTTTCTGACTGTTGAGATTGTTGTTGATATTGTGGTTGTTGTTGTTGTTCATCAGCTACTAGAGCAGTAGACGTGCTGACCACTCTTCCTTTCTCGTAAAGTTCCTTCTGCTGAATCTGCTCCAACTCATAAGTCTTTAACACACCATAGAGCCTTTCCAAAGAAATCTCACTCAGATCTCTTGCTTCTCTTATGGCAGTGATTCTATGTTCGAGATGAGTTGGCAGTGTTAAAAGGAACTTTTTGTTGACCTCCCTGATGGAATAGTATTTACCATTAATGTTCAGGTTGTTCATCAATGCATTGTACCTCTCAAACACTTCAGTGATTCCTTCTCCTGGATTGGATTTAAAGTATTCATACTCAGAGGTTAGGATTTCTAACTTGTTCTCCCTAACTTCCTCTGTGCCTTCATTAATAACCTCAATAGTTTCCCAGATATGTTTGGAATCTTTACAGTTCATCACATGTCTATTCATCAAGGGATCAAGGGAATCTACTAAAATTAATTGAAGGCTAGCATCCAGGGAGGCTTCTTCTTTTTCAGCAGGAGAAAAATCCTCAGGATCTTTCACATAAGTTTTTGCTTTGGTAATCACCACATCATTTTCTATTACCTCTGGTTCAATAACCATCGGAATTTTAGGACCCTTCTTTAACACTTCCAGATATTTGGAATTTGCAACTTGTAAAAACAATAGCATCTTCTTCTTCCACATAACATAATTTTCTTTATCGAATAGTGGAATTTTAACGGTTCCAACTTTTTGTGTAGTCATTATGAATTTTTGAGTGAATATAAAATTCAAGGAGTGAAAGAAACACAAAAGTCTAGGATCTTGATTTGTACGTTAATCAGAAGGCTGTGATACCAATTGTTAGGTCTCAATATGTTTGTAGAAGGGGGGTTGAATACAAACAATACCGTTTAATCGAATAAAATGCGGAATAAAAAAGGTGAAACAAAATTCAAGTTAAATAAAATTATTATGAAACTTGAAAGGTGTTACAACAACGGTATCATTTACAAGGGATTAATCTCAAATCAATTATTACAAATCTAGAATAAATTTGACATGAACTTTTTCTATTTTTGCAATAAAAAGATCAAATGCTAAAAGCGATTTGAGATTAAGTTCTAGGGATTTCGATCCGCTAGATAGTTACACAAGAACAAGAAAAATATTTCTAGTGGATTGAATTTAACAATAAATACTAGAAATAAATGATCTGTGAATTTACAATATTCAATGCTATGCTCTGATAATGAATTATGTTGCTTCTGCTTCTTTTTATCAAACAGCCGAATAGAATGAACTGCAATGACAATCCAATTAGCTCAGCAAGACAATCCATTTGAACTAGAAAGACTTTCGGTAGGACTATCAAATTTCCAGTAGAACTTTCGGCAAGACCATTGTTTGTACTAGCATGACTTTCGGTAGGACTATCAATTGTCATACCAATTGTCATATTAGTACAATCAGATTGTCTTGTTGAATTTAAATAGATTTTAATCCAATTTAAATTCTGAATTAATTAATCAATTAATTCCATTAATCAATAAATTAATCTTTGCAGATATAATTTATTTTCTTAATTAAATTATGACTTAATTAATTAATAGAGAATTAATACTGATCTTGAGCAGCAACCATTCTTTTGAATATCTTCTGAAAATCACTGAAAATTATGAATCAATTCCACCACTTCAATGTTGACACTCGATGTACTGTCTGGTTCATGAGTGACTAACTTCCGTGACGTTTCTTCATGCCTTGACCTTGATACTCTTGATTTTCTTCAGACTAAATCCTTGTAATTAATTGATACCCTGACGAGATCTCTGTCACTTGATTATATCCACAATCTTGATTTATATCACTGAGGCTTGATCAATTGCTTGAGCTTCTTCCAGTGAATTAAGTCATCAAGTCTGTAGAAGAACAATGTTACTTAATCCTTTGACATATGTTACTCTGTGAGATCTCTCTGACGATAGATCCACTATTTACTTATTACATTCTTATTTGAGTTGAGTTAAATCCTCGAATAAACAAATAGGCTATGACTTATGCCTTTCAACATCAACACTATTAATGGAGGAAACAAAATTATCGGTAAAAACATGTTATCAAAATATTTGTTCACTTGTATCGATTATAGGTATATGGGTATACACGAATTTAAATTTAGTTAAAGGGTAACATTTTAGAAAAAACTAAAAAAATTAAAATATAAATTAAATGGTTATGAAAATTTAAATTTAATTAAAGTGTAGTGCAACTATTCAGAGAAAAATTAATTAAACTGAAAATTGTGATTTTTTTAAGTATATGAAATAAATGAGTATGTTCTATTTTAAACTTAAAGAATTTGTATAATATATCCCATATTTATAGGTTACTTTATAAATATGTCCCATTTTAGTTAGCAATTATAAATAAGTCCCACAGTTAAATTTTAACTCTTATATAACTCATATATATATAATTAATTAATATACATATTTTCGTCTACTTGAATGGACTTAAATGTACCCAATAATATACATATATATTATTAAGTTAAAAAAGTCAAAAAAATTAAAAATGGGATATGTTTATAAATTATATTATAAATGAGATAAATTTGTAATGGGTTTTTAAAAAGGGACTTAATAATTAAAAACCCTTAAATTTAATATATTTTAATACCAAAATTAGTTGATAACCTAATTGAAAATTGAGATAAAGTTAATGATCTAATTGAAAATTGAGATAAAGTTAATGACCAAATTGAAAATTGAGATGAACTTGAGAGTATGGCACGCCATTTTTCCGTTAGGGAATTTAACGGAACTAACGGTAATGATGAATTTGTAAGTTTTAAAATACATCATGATTTGACCGAAAGCTTAACTTGGTGACTCGGTTGCAAGTTACTACTGACTATAGTGACCAAATAGCCATTTTAACCGTTTATAACCTGACCTACAAGGCACCAATAAATAAAATGCTTCCGTTTGCAAATTACATCTCTCCACGCGAAACACATCTCTTTTCATGCCGCGCAGAATACATCTCCTTTTATAATTAATAGTCATGGAAGATTTGATGATCTTGTTGATCCCACTCGTTCAATATTGGATCATACAGCTAGGAGATCATATAAAGAAAATATACCTATTGAGAAGAAGGGTATGGGAGGATGAGATGTACGCAGAAAGGTCGTCTTAGAAAAAACTCGTGCCCTTTGAATTTTTTTCGGCAAGTTTGGAAATATAGTGAAAATTATAGAAAATTTGAAAGTTCACGTATAATTAAAAAGTTTTAATATTTTTAATAAAATGCAAAAAGGTTTATTGTATTATGTCTATGATCTTAATCACTATGATTATATCCATTATGTATATTTGGGATTGTCGTATGTTAAATTCATGATTTAGTGGAAAACAGATGCAATTAATAGGACAAAAAAGAGAAGGTACCAAGTAGATCCACCTGAACGCAGATGACACAACTAAGCGCCTAAAAAATGAAATATAGAGGATGTTTGGTACATCGTAATTTCCCTCATATAGGTGCAAAATAACCCTATTTTTAACAAGTGTATAATATAATGGAAAGTATGTAATGAATATAAGTTCGTATGAAAATGTCTGAAAATTCTGAAATCAATGACGCCAATACTATTGTTCCCACAACCACTTATCAAATCCCAGCCACTAAAATAAACCACTCTGAATCCCATTATGTCCAGATTACTACCATATGACTGAATGGGATGAATTTTTTGAGATGGTCATAATCGGTGAGGATGTACGTGCGTGGGAGAGGCAAGATGGGTTACTTTACCGGTGACACTAAGGCTCCAGAGACAACTGATGCCAATTACGCTCTCTGGGATGCAAAAAACTCCATGATTATGGCTTGGTTAGTAAATTCTATGGTCGAAAATATTAGTGCAAACTATATATGTTATTCAACAACAAAAGAATTATGGGATAAATAACTCGGATGTACTCTAATTAGAGGTGTACGCAGGTCGGGTTGGCCGGGTTTAAGACGTTTCGGCAACACAACCCGTTTAAATCGGTTTCAAAATTTTTAACCCAACCCCTAATTAATTTTGCATATAAAACCTATATAAATGGGTTGAATGTAAATGGGTTGTTACAGTAAAATATAATGCTGATGGCAGTGTCGAAAGATACAAAACGAGTCTGGTGGCAAAAGGCTTTACTCAAACTTATAGCACCGATTATCAAGAGACCTTCGCACATGTTGCTAAGTTGAAATCAGTACGCATCTTACTTTCTCTGGCAGTTCAAAATGATTGGCCCTTATATCAACTTGACATAAAAAATGCATTTCTGAATGGGAAATTAGAAGAAGTGGTGTTCATGGAGTTACCTCCTGGTTTTGAAAGAAAATATGGATATGCAAAAGTATGTAGGCTGAAAAATTCATATACAACGTAAAGCAATCCTCACGAACCTGGTTTGGAGGAGGTTGTAAAACGACATGGCTATAAGTTGAGCCAGGTAGATGATAGCATGTTCTACAAACACTCGAAGAGTGGAAAAAAACAATTATAATCGTCTATGTTGATGATATAAATTTTGACAAGAGATGATTACACAAAACTCCAAAATATTAAAGGTCAGCTAGCAAAAGAATTAGAAGTAAAAGACCTTCGAAACCTCAAATATTTCCTTGGTATGGAATTTGCACGTTCTAAAAATGGGCTTTTCTCACAGCGCAAGTATGTTTTGGATCTTTTACATGAAACTGGTCTACTCGGATGCAAACCTGCTGAAACACCTATGGAAGCCAATATGAAGCTTCAGCCTCCAACCTTAGAAGAGCAAATGAACAAAGAGCAGTTTCAACGACTTGTGGGAGAACTAATATGTTTTTCTGACACTCGGCCAGATATTGAATTTGCAGTTAGTGTTGTAAGTCAATTTATGCATAATCCTAGAGTTCAACATTTTTATGCTGTCAAGAGGGTGCTTCGGTACTTAAAATGTACATCAGGAAGGGATTGTTGTTTAGTAAATGAGTTTCTTAGAATAGAAGTTTACACCGATGCTGATTGGGCAGGAGTGTTACGGATAGAAGATCAACTTCGGGATATTGTACTTTTGTAGGAGGAAACTTAGTAACTTGGCGCAGCAGAAAGCAGAGCGTGGTGGCACGAAGTAGCTGAAGCTGATTTAGCGCAGTTGCACTTGGCATTTGTGAGATATTGTGGATTAATAGACTTCTGAAAGAGCTAAGGATGAGAACAAAATTACCAATAAAGGCATATTGTGACAACAAATCAGCAGTTTTGATAGCTCATAATCCAATTCTCCATGAGAGGACCAAACTTATAGAAATCTAAGACAACATGCTCTTCAATGCAGTCCACTCCTCATCCACTCCCTTCACCATTTACATCCTTTTTTATAAAAGAGAAGCCGGAGAATGGACTAGTCTGTATGCCGTATGTTCCCACTGGAGTCCGGATTGCTGAAACTCTCACCAAAGCATTACCAAGAAAATAATTTGAGAACTTAATTGGCTAGCTGTCCATGAAAGACATCTTCACTCCAGCTTGAGGGGATGGGGAGGAGTGTAGAAAATATTAATCAAATCAGAAATGATTGGGAAGTTACTGTACAACAGCTCTAATATTTGTTTCCTAGTATAGAGACAATGTTCCCTGATTCTTAGGGATTGTTCTTAGTTGATTCTTAGGAATTAGTATTAAATTAGAATAACTAACAGGCTTGTATATGCCTACTTATCTCCCTATTATATGAATACATAAGAGAGTTGAACTTAAGTTGATAGAAACCCAGGGACTAATAGCCTAACAACTAAAATAGAACTCTTCAACCACATACACAACTTATAAATTATATAAAGACATTCAAATGATGTTATAATGAATAAAATCTGAAATAATAATAATTACTCAGCCTCATTCAAGTACTCATAACTGATTTGGCAGTAGTTTAAAATTGTGTATTAATCTAGTTAAAGGCTATATAGCTTTAAGTTATAAAAACCATATGTGCACTTTGGTAATGAGTCGGACAGTCGGTTGTAATGACAATTCATACAAGTATCATTAGCTTTTTAAACTAAACATGTTCAATAAGTTTTGAGTTGAAAAAATAAACCACTTGAGTTTGACAATCTGGAGCTGTACCCATCATATTAGATATTGCATGACCTAGGGAACTTGGGGAAAAGATGAATTAATTAGCTAGTAGAACATGTAGCAACTGGCATTAGAAATATGTAAAACACAAACCTATGGAGAACAAGGCAGCTCCAACGCAGTACTTGAATGCTTTCCAGAATGAAATTGACTTGATCTGCAATAAATATGAGGTTCATCTTTCTAGCAAGAAAAACTAAATAAATTAGGAATGGCTCTTGGAATATGCATAGACACTAGGTGACTATCTTCACTATTACAAGCATGCTACAAGAAACTGGAGATCAAATGCGTTGATAATCAACTTGATGCTAGTCAAGAATCCATGCAAGCAACATTTGATATTTTTAACGATTAGACGTCAATGTGAAAAAACAAATAGGACTGACAGCAACAACAATAAAACAGGAGGCTGGGAAGGAATAACTAGGGACAAGTAAATATGTACAAGAATTGGTTAAAATAGTGGAAATAACCGATCTCATCAGAGAGACAGTAAAACAAATTAAACTTCAGAATTATCAAATATTCAAATCTAATTAAAATATGATAACAATGTCTCAATATATAGAAGTGTAACCCTCTATGACACGAAGTTGATTCCAATAAGTATTTAGATCCCTAACAAATAAATAACATAATCTAGACATTAGAAATAGATATTACATATATCTATCATAAAAAAAAATTAACAGCTACTTTAACTAATTTTCTTCTCTGCATCATTCTTCCCTGGAAGTTTCATTGACATCTTCAAGAAGGGACTAGGGATTAGTAACATCCCCTTATACAATTTCTACGTCATCAACGTGTGTCTTTTCGCGTCTTGAAATAACGGAAACATTAAATTGAGGAGAAAGAAGCTTCTCATTATCAACATTTATATCTAAATTCAGTGAAGATTACTTTTGATGATATACGGAGTTGCCATTTACAATTTTTCCAACATATGGCTTCACGGTATGTATAGGGGATGTGAGCTTAATGCACAAACCATCAAATAGAGTAATTAATCCATCTTGGCTATTTCAGATCAATCATATCATTCTTTACGTTCCTTTGCTATCCAATAAAATAATCTCAAAGAGCAGAAGTAATACATCAGTTGAAATTTTCAAATTCCAAGTTCTTAGGGATCTTATTAAGAAAATATGTTACTACGTTGTGGCATGGTCCAAACTATAAAATCCTGAACGTATGAATCCTTTGGGTTTGTGCTCAGAGGTCAGTTTTCCACATTAACAAGGCTTGATGAACATTTATCATAAGTTGGTTGTTCGTAACGAGGAAAGGTTTCGTTTCTTGGCTGGAAGGTGTAGAGAAGTTGTGCTATCAGTATGACATAAATTTTATAGAAAAGACGGCGAAAGGGTTTAAAGGTGGAAATAAAAGTTATCTCCGAGGAAAATGGGTAGAAACATAAATAAATTCTCAGATTAATTGCACACTAATAAATTTAAAATCTGAATAATATTCTATTATTACATCTCCTTCTATAAAAGCAAAACCTTATCTTACATAATAAGAAACTAATCCTAATAATTATCTAGATCCTTAATACTCCCCATCTCAAAGTGAATGAGTCACTTCTTCATGCACACTTAAAGACATGCAAAACAGGTACTTGTATAGAATACCTATTTTCAAAACTTTTGTTTTGTACAAATTTCTGCAAGCCTTGGAATGTGTGCACAATGAAATGGCTCATTCATTTTGGAAACGAAGTGAGCATATAACTCTTAGCAAGATCATTCATTTTTGAAATAAAGAGAGTATATTACTCTTATCATATATCTAAATTTCTTGCAAATAGTCATCATAAATCTATATTTCCTGCTTCATATTAATTATGTGAACTATTGCACAAAAAGAAAACTAGTCTACTTCAATTTAAGATATAAGAACCTTTTGCAGAATTAATTACTACAACTAGCTCCTAAACCCGTGCAAGGTACGAGAATTCTTATCTATTAAATTTTAAATATTTTAATATTTATTAAATATATATTTTATAAATATTTATAACTAAAAAATATGAGTATATTTATAAAAAATATGTAAGAACATGTAATATTCAAAGTGATTGTAGTAATAAATGATTATAAGGAAAACATTATTTTAATTTTCTTTATCGAACATTATACTCTTTAAAATAAATGATTTGAATTAACTACGCAATAAGAATTGATCCAAATCATTAAAGTAGAGCATAATTATTATTAATGATGGTAGCTAAACATTTTATACCGAGATGTTTTTAGTTTTTAACGGTAATGAAAATTTTAAAATTATCGTGAAATGAGCGATGGTCGTTATGTGCGTTGTTTTAGAGTTTTTTTATCTTCTCACCATGTTCAAATATCATCGGTATTAATTACATCCCCATGCAATTCATGGGCATACTCGACGTCACATATTATGTGCTTACGGGGTATAGATTGATTCTAAATTATTTATTCATAAATATGATTTTATGTTCATAATTTTTAACTAATTATCGATTCATAGGGAATGATCCTCTGCTCTTATTATAAGATCGTAAATGGATATACATATATTTTGGAAAAAAGAAAAATCTTTTTCTTTAAATATTTTCGTCTCAAATCTATTTCTTTACGACCTCCTTTCATAGATGACTAAAAAAAGTACTGAGTTATTTGTGTACCGGCCTATCCCCTTATCATTTTGCTCCTGTTGGGATTAACATGATTATTTGATTGTTTTGTAAAACATATATAAATTATACGTCAATTTTAATGGTAAAAAAGTAATCAACCAAATTACCAAGATAATGAAAATAGAGGGTAATCAATTGACTTGTCAATTACAGATGTGTTGAAAATTTGTGAAGGGTTTGGTTCAGTCGGTTTGTATGTGGTTTAAAAAATATTAAAACCAAACCGCAACCATATTATCGGATCGGTTTTTATTCGGTTTGGTTATTAATTGGTCCGGGTTTACTCATTCCTAGAACAATCACAAACTTGTACAATAAAATCTCGATGAATGAATACATTCGGGAATGTAATTTTTTTATTTATCGAGATTATTAATTTATTTGATGAGTTTATTTATTTATCGAATGTTCGTCTATCGATACTGTACATTTTATGCTTATGAATATTCTACATTATTTTTTTATAAAATTAGTATAAAGAGGCTAACATGGTTCGATGGTTACAGAGAAAAATATATTTTTAAAATTACTATGATTAGAAGATCATGCTTCGGTTCGTTGATTAGAATAAGTTAGCTATGTTACACAAGAAATTTGGGTTTAAAACGAATTTTTTTATTAAAGTTGTCTATGAACTCTAAATTTAATTATAAATAGAAAGTTGTACAATTAAAATATATATACTCTTGTTGTTTTGCCCTAGTATAAAGCTAGTATATAGAAATGAGTTAATTCATCAAGTTTCAAATGATTATATTTTATAGATATATCAAAATAAATATAGAGTAAGACACAGTGTAAATAAATAACCTCTACCTCAACACTTAATGTTATCAAGAGTTTCACAAATGTGTCTCTAGCTTAAGTGGTTGATATGTTAAATTTACAAATAGTTGACTTGGGTTCGATTCATATCCATAACAACAATTTTTAATATTTAATAAAATACAAGGGTAAAATAGTAATTATGAATAAAATGTTTCCCCAGAAACTTATTAAAATAAATATTAAATTAAATATAGGGTAAGACACGGTGTAAATAAATAACCTCTACCTCAACACTTAATGTTATCAAGAGTTTCACAAATGTGTCTGTAGCTCAAGTGGTTAATATGCTAAATTTACAAATAGTTGACTTGGATTCGATTCTCATCCAAAAAAATAATTTTTAATATTTAATAAAATACAAGGGTCAAATAGTAATTATGAATAAAATATTTCGCCAAAAACTTGATGTTATAATATTATATATATAATAGATGTGTCCAAATAGTAATATAAAATAATGAATGCGTAATTTAATTATTTTTCCTCTGTACTAATGATGTGAACCTTGCACAAAAAGGTAATCTAGTGTACTTCAAGCCAAAATTTAAGGCCATTTTGCAGAATTGATCACTACAATATACTTTGTTTAAGTGACACTAAGTTTTCTCATTTTGTTTGACATTTCTTAAAACAAATGACGTCTTCCTATATTGTATTCTTCAAAGAAACTTAAACCAACTATATATTCCATATTTACAATCAATTTGGAATTTTGATACAAAAAAATACAGGTGCCTATTTAATGTAGAATTAAGTTTCCTCCAGTAAAGCACGTTATGTTTCAAGTTTACTTTATGAAGATAAGTTGTAAAATTATTGCTGAGCTCCTTTTAAACCCTACATTTCTAAAACAACGGGCTTTTGAGTTATACTACCTCAAAGATAGAAAATTATCTTCGCACGGAAGTGTATGTTAAATCTCTTAATAGCAGGTTGTACATATCGGATATTAAGAGGTAGCAAGTCTTTGAATTGGACTTGGGTTAGGAGACTTAGTGGTCAAGTTTTAAAATTAGAATGGATTTTGGAGTCCTAAGAGGTAGCAAGCTGATTCCTTATCCCACTAGGTTGCTTGGAGGACAATCTACAAGGATTTATTTCTCTACTAGGATTCATCTTATCAGCTGACTTATCCCTTATTAATTAATTACGAAATTAATTAATATTCAGGGTTTTGGGCCTTCTTTGTTCCATCAGGCCTGATCTGGTCCATCAGGCCTGATCAATGTGTTAACCTTTTTGGTCTGAATATCATACATCTTCTTATTGGGCTTGTAGTCCAAATCATGTATAATTAACGCAACATTAACTACGTAATCAGGATTTATTTATTCCCTATCATTTGCCTCTCAACTTTTGGGAAACACTGGCTTGGTTTCGCAGAAGTTAAGTTTACTTGTTTCCTTACAAGGTATCGTTTTTTCGTAAAGTGTGGAGTGACGAACACATTTACAACGATTTGCTTTTATCCCTATTATTTAGCAATTATCTTAATTTCTAGAAATTTTTCCCTTAATTCTGGGATTTTTCCTTAATTTTCTGGATTTTTCCCTTAATTCCGGGATCTGGATTTTTCCCTCAATTCTAGAATTTATCCTTAATTTTCAGGAATTTTCCCCTTAATTCTGGGATTTTTCCTTAATTTTCAGGAATTTTTCCCTTAATTCTGGGATTTTTCCTTATTTTTCCCTTAATTCTGGGATTTTCCCTTAATTTTCTGGATTTATTCCTTATTTTCTGAAAATATTTACATTTTCAGGAAAATATTTTAAGGAATTTCCTTTAATTTTTATTTTTTTCCAGGATTGTTCTTCCCTCTATTTCTTTTTTTCTTTCTTTCTTCTTTTTTCTCTTTTTTTATGCCTGGTTCGACGAGGATTCCTGTTCGACCAGGATCCTGGTCGAATTAGCCATCAAAATGCCCTGGTCGACAGGGTTTCGAGCAGGATCCATTCGAGCTCATTCCTGGTCGAATTTCGACCAGGATTTTATACTATATATATATTTTTTTTTATTTTACTTTTTGTTCAGGAATATTCCGGTCAGGATCACTGTTTTTGACCGAATTAGCTTCCTTAGTTTGCCCTAATCGAGACCACTTCGACTCAAGAACATCGATCATCATTTCTACATAATTTCTGGTCGAATAGGGTCAAATTTTGGTCGAATTATCCCTCTTTTTCAGCCCTGGTCGCAGTCATTTCGACCTAAATTATTCGTCCAAGAACATAGTACTAGTTCTGGTCGAATTAGGTCAGAAAACTTTTGTCCCTATTTCCCTGGGCTCTTTATCTTGGGCCATCCTTCTTGGGCCTATTTCAACAGGCCCCCTTTTTTCTGGGCTTTGTTTTTGGGCCAACCTTAACTTCAATTGCCTGGGTCTTTTTTTGGGCTTGTATTAAATCTGAACTGGGCTTATCCTTTGGGTTTTAACTTGGGCCCATTGTTTCAACTGGGCTTTTCTTCCTTTTTCATTTTCTTTAAAAAGTTTAAGTTTGGGCCCTGAGCTGGGCTTGCTTTATCCCTAGGCCCAATAAGATTTGGGCTGGGCCTCCTTTTACATCCCAAATTCCAGATTTTTCTCGATTTTTCCAAAATGTTCTCAAATATATATGTTTAATCAAAATTCTTCCAACATTTTCTAGAACCTTCCTGATTTTTCCATTATTTGGGCCCAAATGGGCTTTTTCAGGCCCAACTTTGCCCTACCAGGGGCTATATAAGAGTGAGGTGTGGGGGGTATGATTTCACATTTCTCATTTCCACTCTCCATAACTTCTTACTCTCTTCTCAACTTTCTAGTCTCCTCTCAACACTCTCCAGCCTTCAAAACCATTTCGGCCTTCTTCCAAGCTTCCAAGCCTTCCTCATTCTCCATTAATGGCGGACAAAGGTGCTGAGAGAGCGGCCAAGATTGCCTCGGCTTCAAAACGAGGTAAGGATGTCGAGATCCGCTTTTCTTACATGTATTTGATTGATATGATTAATACTAGGGGGACGAATATCCCTCCACCGCTCATCTCGACTCTTTTAATCATTGCAACACTTGGCACAATATAGATTATGATAAGTTAAATGCACATTATAACGTTCGTCCTCCCCTTAGGCTAGTTCCAGTTTCTGGTGGCGACCGTACTTGCCACTGGAAACCCGATACTCTTTTTGTTTACACAGATGCCCTTGATGCTGGGCTTAGGTTTCCTTTTCATCTCTTCATTCCTCACCTTCTAGCTGATTTACAAATAAACCCATGCCAGCTTCCTCCAAACGCTTGGAGGAACATTCTATGTTTTATGGTTTGTTGTTTTAGGGGAGGTAATATACCTCCACATGGTCTTCGGGCCCTGCAAGTCTCTCATGTCATGAACTTATACGTGATCAGTGCTACCTCCTCTTATAACATGATTTTGGGAAGGCCCACCATCACCAAGCTCCGGGCCATCCCATCAACAATTCACTTGAAGTTAAAGTTTCCCACCCCGGGAGGCATCGGAGAACTCAGAGGGGACCGGGGCATATCTGGAAGATGCTACAGGCAAGCCCTGGTCATGGCCGAAACTGACCCGCAGAACAGGAAGAAGGCAATGGCCTTATCCAAAGGCCAAAGCCACAAGAAGCATCGCGAATATTTCAGCAAAAGGCCAAAGTTGGACGTCAACATGATAGAGGATTCGAGGTACAGCGTAACCAACGTCGATGCCTGGATACAGAAGTTTGTTAAGGAAGTGCTCCGCCCAGGAACCTACAAGCTAAGCTGTCTCAGCGGGACCGAAGTCCCAAATACTTGGCACGGAGCTCGCCTAAGGAAATTCTACCAATAAAGGTAAGGCACACATTGAAGGAATTTACGGATGAACGGAAGTGTGAAATAACATTTATTCCGTAAAAACCATATACCGCACATATAGAAAAATGTATAAAAAGGAAAAACTGAGGAATCGTAAATATACCTTGTGAATCGAAGCTTTATAAAAATGGAGTGCTAGCAGTTGCTCCTCAGTGTGTGAAGCACTCTACCGGTATCCACCAAGAACGATCATATTCGATGAACCTTTTATAAAACCGAGCTTTTATAAAAATGGAGTTTTTGGGAGAGAGAGAGAGATGAAGAAGATGGAGGCTAGGGTTTTCACAAAACCAAAATTGTGTAAATAGAATGAGCTATCTCATTTTATTTATAGGGCTCTCTTAGGGTTATAAACTATATCTTTATATATATATATTAACCCCCACATTTTATCTTTATAAAATTCTTTAATAATAATTAAAACTATTTTAATCATTATATCTTTTTCTAAACTATTTAGAAAATAATTCTCTCTCTCATTATTTCATCAAAGAAAATATTCTTTTATGGTGTGACCTTGTAGGTTCAATATTATTCCGGTAGTAGAAATAAATAATAATAAACTTTTATTAATCATTTATATGAATACTAAAATTCACTAAATATAATTAATTGATTAATTATATTTATTCTACATCGTGAGTGATGCTTCTCAACATATCGCGACTATCCGGATAATATGAATTCACTACTTAGAATACCAAGAACCTGTCAGTGACTAATTACCGTACAATGAATTCCTTCTACCCTTACAATATCCCGATTAAATACAAGGCTTGAATCTTGTGTCAGGCCTATCAAATTTAATCATATGATTTCTTATTCATAATGCAAAGTTCATATTAATGCAAATTAGAAACTCTTTTCTAATTTCATACACTCTAGCCAGAGATTCCAGAACTCGCATACTAAGAATAACATAGGATATTCTCTTTCTATACTGGAAGGGGTAGATCCTCTGTTGACGTTAACTATCTCTGTACACAAATCCCTATGCCCTGAATAGACCTAATGGATGTCCTTGAGACAAAGGACTAAACCAAAGCACAGTTCATTATATACAAGATAACTTTAACGATCTCAAGTCTAAGGACACTTGTACAAATATCACTCAGTGAACCACTATTGACACGTGAGTGATCTCCATTAGTTGTTCAACTTATCAAGTCATGTTCAGTGAACTTATTCCCTAACAAGCACCTACGTACTAGCTATAGTGTCACCACATAAATGCCTATGAGAACAGACATCCTCCTGAAGGGAGCAAGCATAGTATGTACCAATCTTTGCGGATCCACTAACATCCGATTAGTTATCCTATGATCAGGAACTGGTTAAGTCTAGAGGTGTCGTCTTCTAGATCTCACTATTATAATCTCATTATAATTCTAGAAGCTTTACTCTAAACTAAGAAACGTCTTATTTAATACACTTTAAATAGATAAAGCCCATAATAAAACAAAATAAGTCTTTTATTAATTTCAATGAAATCAAATAGGAATACAAGAAAGTTCTTCCTAACTGATCATACATGATTGGATTTAGGACAAACACTTTCACACATTCCGGAATCACCTCTACTTTTATGCTATGACAGCTTGATGTAAACTCTCATCGTACACCCCGGAATGTAATTTTTGCTTTATTTTGATTTAATTGAAAAACTACACCCCATAGCTCAAGATAATCTTACTGTCATTTGATTACTGTTGCCATATTATTAGAAAAATTTTATTCAGTTAAAATTTTAAACCCCATCCCCGGGACCATAACACAAACCATGTGTACTTAGAAAAAATTTATCCAGTTAAAATTTTAAACCCAATCCCGGGGACCATAAACCATGTGTACGTAAAAAAAATTATTCAGTTAAAATTTTAAACCCCATCCCGGGGACCATAACATAAACCATGTGTACTTAAAAAAATTTATTCAGTTAAAATTTTTAACCCCATCTCGGGGACCATAACACAAACCATGTGTACTTTGAAAAATTTTATTCAGTTAAAATTTTAAACCCCATCCCGGAGACAATAACACAAACCATGTGTACTTAGAAAAATTTCGATGAAAGAAAGCAAAACCAAATGCAGAAAGGGAAATATATTTACATGCATACCCAGGGCAAACACAGCCCCGGATCAAATTCAAACCAGAGTCACACGAAATTCAAATAACAAGTCTAAAAGCCACTAGGGCTAAGTCTGAAGCGATAAGCAAACTAGGAAAACAAATTACAAGGCACGAAGCCTGGGTCTTCATCCTTCATTTCTCGGGAGGGGGAGGAGTCTTTTCGCGGACCTCTTCGGGAGGCGGAGGCGGCTGCGTCCTGGAGGTACCCGCTTCAGCGGCTTTGGCCTCCTCATGACGAAGCTCTTCGGTGAGGTACAGCTCTATGAACCCATCCATATCACCATCCGGGTTCTCAGGCAGATAAGCAGAGGCAATGTCCCAGCAGATGTTGACATTCTCGAAGATCTTGTTGTTCAGCTCTTCGTAGTAGGCTGGAGTACCCCCGAAAGACTCAAGGACCTCCTCCGCTCGGGGCCTAGAAGCAAGCTCCTTCTTCAAGTTCTCCACCTCCGCCCGGAGGGATCCAACCATCTGCTCAGCGGCCTCCCGAGCCTTCATCGCCTCAGCAACAACCTTCTTATGCTCACGGGATTCTCTCTCCTTCACCTCCCGGTACTTGGTGAAGGTTTCCTTCTCACTAGCCAACTCCTTCACCGCGATCTTATTCTTAGCCGCCCTTATGCGGTAGTTATGAAGAATGGTAGAGCAGCCGCTGATCCGAGCATTAGCCTGAAAAATGATGACTCAGTACTGATGCAAAGGGAAAAAAAAGATAATAAGGGAACACTCTTACCTCTGAAACATCCCGAACAAGATGATAAAGGAAGGTATCCAGATCCTCCTTGGCATAGCACTCGAAGTCAACAGGGGAGGCATAGTTTTCGAACATCTCATTCCGACGATCATCCAGAGTCATCCGGGCTAAGAGGTTCTTCAACGCATCCTACCAGGAAAACTATACATATTTTTGAATAGCTCCTTCTTCCCTCTTCTTCTTTTTCAAGAAACCCCATTTCTTATTCTCACACCGGAGTTGCCGGGGAAACAACCCCCTCTGGTTCTGTTTTGCACAGTCCCCTACCAAGCAGGTTAACCTCACTCTGGCTGCCACGTGGATAGGGCTCTAGCGTATGTGAGAGAGGAGAAGACCCGGGAAGAAATAGAGTTATCACATAATTTGCATGGAAAAAATAAATAACTATTTTTATAAAACAACGAAGCGGTTTAGCACATAGTCCATAACAAAAATTAATTTAAAATGCAATAAAAGTCTTTACTAAGTACAGAGACTATATGAAAAGTTGACTTCGAATCACCATAATTAAGAAATAAATCAGTGACTTTTTTAGTATGTAAATATCTTGGGCTTATTCCCCTAGATTTTGTCATTACTGTAATAATCTCCACCCAAAAACGTGTTTTTAGTTTTCACATAAAGACTACTGCCTCAAGGTACGCAACCTACATGTGATCTCCATTTGGTTATTTGCTTGTCAATTTAAAAATCTGGGAAAGTCAGAAGACTTCATACGAAGTGGTCTTGCAAAATCTCCAAAACCATTTAATACAAACTTGAAAAGAAAATCTTTTAGATAAAACAGTATCTACAACTAATTTTACTGGTCCAGTAGATTAAAATTTGATCCCTAAACTTGCGAAAGTACCAAGATGACCTCGTGGGTTACTACCAATAATTTCAGCGTTTTGACTTGCAACTAGTACGAGATATAATATTCCAAAACGTATTCGAGCAGCAAACAAGACGGAAGAGCAGAGCAACATAGATTAGATAAATTTTTTGCTTATCAGTTGCACAATTCTGACTGTTGGTAAACTCACCGCAAAGAGAGGATATGCACCAAGCAAGTAGCGTTGAAGCGCGGAACTGAAGTACCAGTGGAAGGAATGTGTCTAAAATAGCATATTAAGGATAAAAAATTGTATGTACTCACTACAAGAAAAAAGATAATAGACATCACACATTAGACATCAGTCATTCATGCCACTGTTGTTAAAAACTTCATTAACATCATCCCGCGTTAATGTGATGTCTTTGTATTATTAACACATCACTTCCTTAACAGACCGATGTCTTAAATACTGAAAAAATTCAAAGCGCGGCACTTCAAATTATTTTCCCCTACTTGTTAAAATTTTCCCCGCTTACTTACCAAATGATACCGCCTCAGCTAAATTTTTGTTCCCCCTCTTTTTTCACTATCTTGTGATTAAACAAACAAAATAAGTAAAATATATTTTATCTCTTCTCTGGTCTCTTCTCGATCCTCACCACTCTGGCTCTCTCTCTCTCAAGTCTCAACTCTCATATCTGCAACGTTATCTCTACTCTCAACCATCTCTTCCATGTCCTCTCCTTACCTCTCTCCTCTGGTCTCTCTCGACTTTAACCTCTCTCGATTTGGTTGTTTCATCTCGAATGGGTAACTCGAATTGTAAGCTCGAAATTTATTGATCTCTGACAACACGATATTGGTTGGGAGTTTGAAGCTCGAACTGAAATGATATTGATTTGGAGTTTCGAAACTCGAATTGGTGAGTATGTAAGCATTTGTAAAGGGGTTTTCTGAAACTTGGAACCCTAATTTTAAATAAGGGTTTTATTTTTAAATTATAATATTTGTTATAAGGAGCCTTTTTAAAGTAATAATGATATAATGGTATGCCTGATGTTAATGCAGTTCCTTTTTTGTGCTTTGGATGATGGTGGCTGGAGGCCAGTCCATGGACCGAGATAGAACTTCTAGTATGGGTGCTCGAACAGGTAACTGCTTCATTTCTTTCTATACTACACCTAATAATAGTTCATGCTTGATAGATCAAACATTTTCTATAATAATGTTTTGGTAAATCAGTTGATAAATCATATGCAGGCAGTGGTCAGTATCTAGATTTGAACTTGTTAATTTCTCCACCTTATTTTCCTGATGGTGCTAAAGGGATGGATGATTTTGGGAGTTTAAGTTTCCAGAATCATTTAGATGAAACCCCTGAGGTTTCAAAATCTAGGGTAAGTTAAATATTAGTAGTTCAATACCTAGTTACATTTCAGCAAAGCTAGCTTATCGGTAATACTCTGTCATCCGCAGAAGGTCACTCGAAAAGAGGAGAGTTCTGCTTCCACAATAATGGGCATTCAACTGCCTCTAGGCCAAGTTTATACACCAGAGCACCACTTCTTTCTGGAGTGGTGTAAATTCAAGTTTTCTTCCTGTCTTTGAGGTATATAAAAAGTACATTATGTTGCCATGGCTGTTCATTATGTTGCTCCAGTTATACTTGACTATAAGTGACTGGTTAGTACTTCAATTTCTCAAATTTTATGTCACACTGAAGCAGAAAATCAATAATTCTAATGATAGCTAGGTTCCCATAAGTTGTCAATCTCCTTACCACATAGTTATTTAAATTACCTAAAATATTAGTTACCTCTGTCTTCTTGAACGAAGAGGGCTTATGCAACCCACATATATCAGGGTTTTTTTTAAGATGGTATACTTTCATCTTGAACATGACAAGTCGATGTAAGGCCTTGTATAATTGGTCTCAGTTTTATATGTGTTCTATCCTATATGTGATCATGTAACAGGGAAGAGCAATAGAGAAGAGTATAGGAGTTGATTCGCAGCCACCCTGGGCGTGGATTGATCAAGGACCTTATGCTGAAGCGACTTCAGTGCCACTCTTCTCGACTGCAACATCATCAGGATTCGTTACTTCAAAGATTACTGATTCATCAGCTGGTGTTTATTATCCTCACTTCACCATCCCACCTCATCACTACGCTTCTACGCCTTGTCAAATCATGCCAAACACTAACAGCGTGTCTTATTTCTGAAATCACAAGTGTTAGGCCACGACTCGAGTTCAGCATCTTCTTCGTCTTCGTTTAAGTATAAGAAGACACTAATTGGCCTAAAACAACTGATTGGGTCTTTTGTGACATGTTAAATTGTTTGTTTTGTATTTGTTATGCTTTATGTTTGTATGGAACATCTTATTCTGCATTTCAACTCATTTCTATAATAATAGTTCATGCTTGACAGATAGAACAGGTAAACTGGTAAACATAAACGTTAAATGAAAATGGTTCATTTAATTTCTCTTTATTAGGTGTAGTATAGTTAGATGATATATAATTTAATTATTGTTTTAAATATATTTATTTATCTTAATGCAGGAAAACAAGGCTCAGGATGACAGTACCTATTTTCTTTCAGATTTTTTTATCTTCTATATTTGGGTATCATCACCTACTAAACTTCAAATCTTTTGTTTTAATAATATATAAACTAGCTACTACTACATAGTGTTAAAAGATTTTAGCAGTGTGTCGCAAACTTGCAATATACAATGAGTTGTGTGTTGATATATTTGTGCAGGATGACATTGAACCAGATTACATACTTTGTTGGGCTAAAACATTCAACACCAACAGTAGCTTGCGCATTGACAAACTTACTTCCGGCTGTCACTTTCCTCATGGTTGTTCCTTGTCGGTAATTACTTTATTTCTTGTTTCATCTTCTTCGCTAGCTCGGTTTAAATCCCCTTTGCCAAGAAAATTATACTGTGATTTAATTTTTTGATCCGAAACACCACACTGAGATACAAATTTCTTAGTAGCGTAGAGTACAAGGTGGTGGTTTTATCTTATCATTCGATGTGTATGTTCCAAATACGCATTTCAAAGTTTTGAATATTTTCTACTGCTTTGCAGTTGATCTATGTGACACATGTTTACATCTCCATATGATTGTACCCTTGATTATTTTGTTTATCAATTTTTGTGTTCTGTAGAATAGAGAGTGTTGCAATCAAGAGTAGAGCAGGGCAAGCGAAAGTTATAGGAACTATAATCTACGTAGGAGGTGCAATGTTGCTTTCATTCTACCATGGCTCCAAAGTTCCCATTGGAGAATCCCCAATTCACTGGAATTATGTTATACGGAATTCTCAAGATCCCTCAAACCAAAATAATCATCAAAAGTATTTGGTATTTGTAATAAGCCAGATTGCTTCAAGTAACTTTGAAGGTGTAGTGCAGGTAGTCCTTAAATCTTATATGCTTATAAGCTTATATTGTTAAATTGCTTTTCTTTAAGATATAATCTATTTGCTTATTTATCATACATGGGATGTTACAAGAAGTCAAGTGTCCTTGGCAATGAAAGATCCAATAATGTTGGCCAGTGGGAGTGATGATGGTTCAGTGAAGCTCTGGAATATCAATCAGGCAATTATATTTTTTCTCATGGTGAATGTCATCTTTAAAATTAAATGTACTGCAGTAATCTAATTACCTATTCAATGGAATAATTTGGATGTATAATAAGTTGTCTGTCTTACATGTGTTGCTATTGCAGGGAGCAAATATTGGTACCATAAAAACCAAAGTCAATGTATGCGTCCACGGATAACATATTGAAGCTTTGGGATTTATCAATGAGCACATCTTGGGTCCTTGATTGTCCTCTTCAGTCATATACAGGCCACTTGAATGTGAAGGTAATTTAACTATATCTGCCTAATTTATATGTGACATGTTTTGTGATACAACTAATATGAGGCGTCTCTTTTCTAGAACATAATTAGTCATGGTGATGTTTATTGCATGTCTTGAATACGAACAGATACATCATTAACAATTATTTTTAGACAGTGTGTCCAATGTGTGTCTGCTATGAACCTCAGGAAGCCATGAATTGCAGACTACAAGTTATATTTCCTTCTATTTGATTGGTGAAAATTTCATATATGAGTGATGTCATCATTATTAAAAAGTAAGAGCCAATCAAATATAATTAAATATATAAATATAATTAAATATATAAAATTTAGTGTTTGGTGTGTATACATGATCACGTCACGGACAAACAGTTAATATAATAATAATTTAATTATAAAGTAGTAGAAAGTACAAGGGGGTCATGACTTGAAGAAGCAGAAGGTAAGATCACTAATCAAAACCACATGCTAATATGCTATATGATAAGGGCCCTGGTGGATATAAATGCGGTGTTTCCTTTACTATGGTTTGTAGATATGTTAAGTTCTTCATATCTGATTCTTCAACCCATTTTCCACTTACCACATTGCGGTCCAGCTCCTCTTTAGCTAAGTTTAGGGAAGTTGGATTGTTAAGTAGTAATGACACGGCCCATGTTAGTGTCTCAGATATGCTTTTTGAACCAGTCATGATAATAACCTGAAATAGTTTAAAACTAATTTTATTACAGGGGACTTATGAAGGTCAGCCTGGTTGGATCGTTAGTGAATGAACCTTTTTTTAGTGCATGAAACTCTATATATTAATTTAACTCCAAAGTCAAAAGTGTTACAATAGTGATTACTAGAAACGGATTTCCTACCATTTATATAAAGCCAAAATCGATGTGGCTCTAATTTTTATCGGCTGGAGATCAGAAAAGTCAACAAGAACCTTCTGAAAAGGTTTCCAATATTTTTGTGTTTGTGTTTGTATTTATGCGTGTATTCATTCAAGTAAAGTGTATCTTCTGCTGCTGCATATTAGATTTTCTTCTAGGAGCTCATATTAAGTGGTATGCTGTCTAAAATCTGTTTGAACTATGTAAGTTCTGCATAGTGAAGAGGAAGCAGAATGTCAGACGGCATATGATTTAGCTGCTGAAGTGTATATGTCGACATTTGACCGCTCAAAACCTCCCGAGGAAGTACGTTCTACCTTTTCCACTCTTAAATCTTCAACTAGTGTTCAAACTTTACAATATTTTGTGCCATTTGATATGATAAACTGAATGTTTCATATGTTTGTACAGTTGGTGATCGCGAGGTAGATTCGTTCGATCAGAGAAGAATACATTGGGTCGGGTCATGTACTGCTTCTAACAACATTTAGAAGCTATAATTCAAACTCGAAATATTTTTACATATCAATGTATTAACAATTTGGTTTTAATAGAATATGAATTGCAAGTCATATTTGTTTTACTCATTAATGTGAGAATGATAATATTGGTTGTTATTTTGGTGTAAAAATAATTTGATTTTTTTGTATTGTGTAAGTAGTGTAATAACTAAGTATACATCACTTTTATTGTGTAAAAATTGATGTCAACAATAAAATACAAATCAGTTTTTATGAGATAAAACTGATATCTATGTGACAATATAGACATCACTTTTAAAGAAGAAAAATTGATGTCAAAAAATTTAATGTACATCGCTTTTAGATAAGCAACCGATGTCAAAGAATGACATGTTCAAGTCTAAATTGAACATAGATATCACTTTATTTGGGATAAAACTGATGTCTATATGCCAATATAGACATCACCTTTAAGTAAAGAAATTGATGTTTAATATCTGATTTTACATCACATAAATGAAAATATTCGATGTCTATGTGGAAAAAAACATAGCTCATTATATGTTTAATCTGTTATAATAGGGGTAATTTATTTATTAAATTATTTATTTCTAACATTTTTTGTAAAAAAACAATGCATGGACATCAGCTTTTTTGCCAGAAATGATGTCTAAGCCAGTATAGACATCGGGTTATGGCCGATGTCTAGAATAGACATCACCGACATCAACATCGGTTGCTAAACAGCATAGACATCGGCCAAAAACCGATGTCTAGGGACTTTTTTCTTGTAGTGACTACGGAAAGATGATATCTTACAACAGATCAGTCATCAAATTTTTTTGTGAAATATGACTTTATGTGATATACAATAATGTCAGTACTTACATCCAAGGTAAGCATTTCTCATCAACTTAAGCTTTATTGTGTAATATACAACAATGTAAGTATTTAACAGCCAAAGTTAGCATTTCTCATTAACTTATAATTATGCCATAAAAATGATTTGGATTAGACATTGAACTTTATCAAATCCGTTGGCTAATTTGACATAACCTTGTTATCGTTTTAAAATCATGGCAGAGATGGCATAGAATTTATATATATATATATAAGAAAAAAGGATACAACCCACTCAGAACTCCTGTTCAAAATAGAATTGAACCAAAAAACTTCGAATTCAGGCCACAATGGCTTCCTCCATATAAACGAATCAACCAACACCGTAAGACCTGCATACATAAAAAGCTTTAAATCAAATGATGTCAAGCATGGTTCCTGTGTGATTACCGTCTCCACCTCTATGGTCATATTGACCATTATAAACATAGATCATACCATTTTAGCATTCGTTGTTATGCAAAGATAAGTTGTTGAGAATGAGAAGCTATACATACATTATCTACTAATACTCAAAAAGGTTTTGCAAACTTTAAAAAATCTCAAACTTTATATATAGGGGAACGTCCAGGGAACATGTTTGCCCTGCACCATTTGGTTCAGTTCAACAGCAAAGATTAAACTTTCATAACCTGAAGAGTGCTTCAATTCCATGCCTAAATGTGCAGAAGAAAAAGTTCTTGCGGTGCCGAATAGGAACGTATACCAAGTATTAAGTTTATAAGCAGGTAAAATGGCTATTTGGTCATAGTCACTAGTAACTTCCAAGTGAGTCACCAAGTTAAAAAAGCTCTCAATCGCATCATAAACTTTTAATTAACTTGCAATCACATCACTAAGTTCAGAATACTTGCACCGCCGTTAAAATGTGTTGACCTTTAACGGAGACCGTTAAACTGTGTAACATCATCTTTAAATTTTCAAATTCATCACTGAATTATGTGTTAATTTTCGATTAGGTCACTTACTTGAAAAAAATTGAATATTAAAAAAATAACAAACGAAAATTTTCAATTTCATCACTGATATCAATTATAACTATTAGAAAAATTGAATTTAGAAATAAGATATTTTAAATGTTTTATCAATTCTAAATTTATTTATATTCTAATTACACAGAAAACATCAACACTATTAATGGAGGAAACAAAATTATCGGGAAAAACATGTTATCAAAATATTTGTTCACTTGTATCGATTATAGGTATATGGGTATACACGAATTTAAATTTAGTTAAAGGGTAACATTTTAGAAAAAACTAAAAAAATTAAAATATAAATTAAATGGTTATGAAAATTTAAATTTAATTAAAGTGTAGTGCAACTATTCAGAGAAAAATTAATTAAACTAAAAATTGTGATATTTTTTTAAGTATATGAAATAAATTAGTATGTTCTATTTTAAACTTAAAGAATTTGTATAATATATCCCATATTTATAGGTTACTTTATAAATACGTCCCATTTTAGTTAGCAATTATAAATAAGTCCCACAATTAAATTTTAACTCTTATATAACTCATATATATATAATTAATTAATATACATATTTTCGTCTACTTGAATGGACTTAAATGTACCCAATAATATACATATATATATTATTAAGTTAAAAAAGTCAAAAAAATTGAAAATGGGATATGTTTATAAATTATATTATAAATGAGATATATTTATAATGCGTTTTTAAAATGGGACTTAATAATGAAAAACCCTTAAATTTAATATATTTTAAAACCAAAATTAGTTGATAACCTAATTGAAAATTGAGATAAAGTTAATGATCTAATTGAAAGTTGAGATAAAGTTAATGACCAAATTGAAAATTAAGATGAACTTGAGAGTATGGCACGTCATTTTTCCGTTAGGGAATTTAACGGAACTAACGGTAATGATGAATTTGTAAGTTTTAAAATACTTCATGATTTGACTGAAAGCTTAACTTGGTGACTCAGTTGCAAGTTACTACTGACTACAGTGACCAAATAGCCATTTTAACCGTTTATAACCTGACCTACAAGGCAACAATAACTAAAATGCTTCCGTTTGCAAATTACATCTTTCCACGCGAAACACATCTCTTTTCATGCCACGCAGAATACATCTCCTTTTGTAATTAATAGTCATGGAAGATTTGATGATCTTGCTGATGCCACTCGTTCAATATTGGATCATACAGCTAGGAGATCATATAAAGAAAATATACTTATTGAGAAGAAGGGTATGGGAGGATGAGATGTACGCAGAAAGGTCGTCTCAGAAAAAACCCGTGCCCTTTGAATTTTTTTTCGGCAAGTTTGGAAATATAGTGAAAATTATAGAAAATTTGAAAGTTCACATATAATTAAAAAGTTTTATTTTTTTGATAAAATGCAAAATGGTAGATTGTATTATGTCTATGATCTTAATCACTATATTATATCCTTTTTGTATATTTGGGATCGTCGTATGTTAAATTCATGATTTAGTGGAAAACAGATGTAAGTAATAGGACAAAAAAGAGAAGGTACCAAGTAGATCCACCTGAACGCAGATGACACAACTTAGCGCCTAAAAAATGACATATAGAGGATGTTTGGTACATCGTAATTTGCCTAATATAGGTACAAAATAACCCTATTTTTAATAAGTGTATAATATAATGGAAAGTACGTAATGAATATAAGTTCGTATAAAAATATCTGAAAATTCTGAAATCAATGACGCCAATACCGTTGTTCCCACAACCACTTATCAAATCCCAGCCACTAAAATAAACCACTCTGAATCCCATTATGTCCATATTACTACCATATGACTTAATGGGATGAATTTCTTGAGATGGTCACAATCGGTGAGGATGTACGTGCGTGGGAGAGGCAAGATGGGTTACTTGACCGGTGACACTAAGGCTCCAGAGACAACTGATGCCAATTACGCTCTCTGGGATGCAAAAAACTCCATGATTATGGCTTGATTAGTAAATTCTATGATCGAAAATATTAGTGCTAACTATATGTGTTATTCAATAACAAAAGAATTATGGGAATTAGAGGTGTACGCAGGTCGGGTTGGCCGGGTTTAAGACGTTTCGGCAACACAACCCGATTAAATCGGTTTCAAAATTTTTAACCCAACCCGTAATTAATTTTGCATATAAAACCTATGTAAATGGGTTGAATGTAAATGGGTTGTTACAGTAAAATATAATGTTGATGGCAGTGTCGAAAGATACAAAACGAGTCTGGTGGCAAAAGGCTTTACTCAAACTTATAGCACCGATTATCAAGAGACCTTCGCACCTGTTGTTAAGTTGAAATCAGTACGCATCTTACTTTCTCTGGCAGTTCAAAATGATTGGCCCTTATATCAACTTGACATAAAAAATGCATTTCTGAATGGGAAATTAGAAGAAGTGGTGTTCATGGAGTTACCTCCTGGTTTTGAAAGAAAATATGGATATGCAAAAGTATGTAGGCTGAAAAATTTATATACAACGTAAAGCAATCCTCACGAACCTGGTTTGGAGGAGGTTGTAAAACGACATGGCTATAAGCTGAGCCAGGTAGATGATAGCATGTTCTACAAACACTCGAAGAGTGGAAAAAAACAATTATAATCGTGTATGTTGATGCTATAAATTTTGACAAGAGATGATTACACAAAACTCCAAAATATTAAAGGTCCGCTAGCAAAAGAATTAGAAGTAAAAGACCTTGGAAACCTCAAATATTTCCTTGGTATGGAATTTGCACATTCTAAAAATGGGCTTTTCTCACAGCGCAAGTATGTTTTGGATCTTTTACATGAAACTGGTCTACTCGGATGCAAACCTGCTGAAACACCTATGGAAGCCAATGTGAAGCTTCACCCTGCAACCTTAGAAGAGCAAATGAACAAAAAGCAGTTTCAACGACTTGTGGGAGAACTAATATGTTTTTCTGACACTCGACCGTATATTGAATTTGCAGTTAGTGTTGTAAGTCAATTTATGCATAATCCTGGAGTACAACATTTTGATGCTGTCAAGAAGGTGCTTCGGTACTTAAAATGTACACCAGGAAAGGGATTGTTGTTTAGTAAATGAGTTTCTTGGAATAGAAGTTTACACCGATGCTGATTGGGCAGGAGTGTTACTGATAGAAGATCAACTTCGGGATATTGTACTTTTGTAGGAGGAAACTTAGTAACTTGGCGCAGCAGAAAGCAGAGCGTGGTGGCACGAAGTAGCTGAAGCTGATTCAGCGCAGTTGCACTTGGCATTTGTGAGATTTTGTGGATTAAAAGACTTCTGGAAGAGCTAAGGATGAGAACAAAATTACCAATGAAGGCATATTGTGACAACAAATCAGCAATTTTGATAGCTCATAATCCAATTCTCCATGAGAGGACCAAACTTATAGAAATCTAAGCCAACATGCTCTTAAATGCAGTCCACTCCTCATCCACTACCTTTACCATTTACATCCTTTTTTTATAAAAGAGAAGCCGGAGAATGGACTAGTCTGTATGCCGTATGTTCCCACTAGAGTCCGGATTGCTGAAACTCTCACCAAAACATTACCAAGAAAATAATTTGAGAACTTAATTGGCGAGCTATCCATGAAAGACATCTTCACTCCAGCTTGGGGGGATGGGGGAGGAGTGTAGAAAATATGAATCAAATCAGAAATGATTGGGAAGTTACTGTACAGCAGCTGTAATATTTGTTTCCTAATATAGAGACAACGTTCCCTGATTCTTAGGGATTGTTCTTAGTTGATTCTTAGGAATTAGTATTATATTAGAATAACTAACATGCCTGTATATGCCTACTTATCTCCCTATTATATGAATACATAAGTGAGTTGAACTTAAGTTGATGGAAACCCAGGGACTAATAGCCTAAAAACTAAAATAGAACTCTTCAACCACATACACAACTTATAAATTATATAAAGACATTCAAATGATGTTATAATGAATAAAATCCGAAACAATAATAATTACTCAGCCTCATTCAAGTACTCATAACTGATTTGGCAGTAGTTTAAAATTGTGTATTAGTCTAGTTAAAGGCTATATAGCTTTAAGTTATAAAAACCATATGTGCACTTTGGTAATGAGTCGGACAGTCGGTTGTAACGACAATTCATACAAGCGTCGTTAGCTTTTTAAACTAAACATGTTCAATAAGTTTTGAGTTGAAAAAATAAACCACTTGAGTTTGACAACCTGGAGCTGTACCCATCATATTAGATATTGCATGACCTAGGGAACTTGGGGAAAAGATGAATTAATTAGCTAGAAGAACATGTAGCAACTGACATTAGAAATATGTAAAACACAAACCTATGGAGAACAAGGCAGCTCCAACGCAGTACCTGAATGCTTTTCAGAATGAAATTGACTTGATCTGTAATAAATATGAGGATCATCTTTCTAGCAAGAAAAACTAAATAAAATAGGAATGGCTCTTGGAATAGGTATATACACTAGGTGGCTATCTTCACTATTACAAGCATGATCCAAGAAACCGGAGATCAAATGCGTTGATAATCAACTTGATGCTAGTCAAGAATCCATGCAAGCAACATTTGATATTTTTAACGATTAAACGTCAATGTGAAAAAACAAATAGGACTGACAGCAACAACAGTAAAACAGGAGGCTGGGAAGGAATAACTAGGGACAAGTAAATATGTACAAGAATTGGTTAAAATAGTGGAAATAACTGATCTCATCAGAGAGACAGTAAAACAAATTAAACTTCAGAATTATCAAATATTCAAATCTAATTAAAATATGATAACAATGTCTCAATATATAGAAGTGTAACCCTCTATGACACGAAGTTGATTCCAATAAGTATTTAGATCCCTAACAAATAAATAACATAATCTAGACATTAGAAATAGATATTACATATATTTACATCATAAAAAAAAATTAACAGCTACTTTAACTAATTTTCTTCTCTGCATCATTCTTCCCTGGAAGTTTCATTGACATCTTCAAGAAGGGACTTGGATCAGTAACATCCCCTTATACAATTTCTACATCATCAACGTGTGTCTTTTCGCGTCTTGAAATAACGGAAACATTAAATTGAGGAGAAAAAAGCTTCTCATTATCAACATTTATATCTAAATTCAGTGAAGATTACTTTTGATGATATACGGAGTTGCCAATTACAATTTTTCCAACATATGGCTTCACGGTATGTATAGGGGATGTGAGCTTAATGTACAAACCATCAAATAGAGTAATTAATCCATCTTGGCCATTTCAGATCAATCATATCATTCTTCACGTTCCTTTGCTGTCCAATAGAATAACCTCAAAGAGCAGAAGTAATACATCAAGTTGAAATTTTCAAATTCCAAGTTCTTAGGGATCTTATTAAGAAAACATGTTACTACGTTGTGGCATGGTCCAAACTATAAAATCCTAAACGTATGAAGCCTTTGGGTTTGTGCTCAGAGGTCAGTTTTCCACATTAACAAGGCTTGATGAATATTTATCATAAGTTGGTTGTTCGTAACGAGGAAAGGTTTCGTTTCTTGGCTGGAAGGTGTAGAGAAGTTGTGCTATTAGTGTGACATAAATTTTATAGAATAGACGGCGAAAGGGTTTAAAGGTGGGGATAAAAATTATCTCCGAGGAAAATGGGTAGAAATATAAATAAATTCTCAGATTAATTGCACACTAATAAATTTAAAATCTGAATAATATTCTATTATTACATCTCCTTCTATAAAAGCAAAACCTTATCTTACATAATAAGAAACTAATCCTAATAATTATCTAGATCCTTAATACTCCCCATCTCAAAGTGAATGAGTCACTTCTTCGTGCACACTTAAAGACATGCAAAACAGGTACTTGTATAGAATACCTATTTTCAAAACTTTTGTTTTGTACAAATCTGCAAGCCTTGGAATGCGTGCACAATGAAATGGCTCATTCATTTTGGAAACGAAGTGAGCATATAACTCTTAGCAAGATCATTCATTTCTGAAATAAAGAGAGTATATTACTCTTATCATATATCTAAATTTCTTGCAAATAGTCATCATATATCTATATTTCCTGCTCCGTATTAATTATGTGAACTATTGCACAAAAAGAAAACTAGTCTACTTCAATTTAAGATATAAGAACATTTTGCAGAATTAATTACTACAACTAGCTCCTAAACCCGTGCAAGGTACGAGAATTCTTATCTATTAAATTTTAAATATTTTAATATTTATTAAATATATATTTTATAAATATTTATAACTGAAAAATATGAGTATATTTATAAAAAATATGTAAGAACGTGTAATATTCAAAGTGATTGTAGTATAAAGGAAAACATTATTTTAATTTTCTTTATCGAACATTATACTCTTTAAAATAAATGATTTGAATTAACTACGCAATAAGAATTGATCCAAATCATTGAAGTAGAGCATGATTATTATTAATGATGGTAGCTAAACATTTCATACCGATATGTTTTTAGTTTTTAACGGTAATGAAAATTTTAAAATTATCGTGAAATGAGCGATGGTCGTTATGTGTGTTGTTTTAGAGTTTTTTTATCTTCTCACCATGTTCAAATATCAGTGGTATTAATTACTTCCCCATGCAATTCATGGGCATAGTCGACGTCACATATTATGTGCTTACGGGGTATAGATTAATTCTAAATTATTTATTCATAAATATGATTTTATGTTCATAATTTTTAACTAATTATCGATTCATAGGGAATAATCCTCTGCTCTTATTATAAGATCGTAAATGGATATACATATATTTTGGTAAAGAGAAAAATCTTTTTCTTTAAATATTTTTGTCTCAAATCTATTTCTTTACGACCTCCTTTCATAGATGACTAAAAAAAGTACTGAGTTATTTGTGTACCGGCCTATCCCCTTATCATTTTGCTCCTGTTGGGATTAACATGATTATTTTATTGTTTTGTAAGACATATATAAATTATACTCAATTTTAATGGTAAAAAAGTAATCAACCAAATTACCAAGATAATGAAAATGGAGGGTAATCAGTTGACTTGTGAATTACAGATGTGTTGCAAATTTGTGAAGGGTTTGGTTCAGTCGGTTTGTATGTGGTTTAAAAAATATTAAAACCAAACCGCAACCATATTATCGGATCGGTTTTTATTCGATCTAGTTATTAATTGGTCCGGGTTTACTCATTCCTAGAACAATCACAAACATGTACAATAAAATCTCGATGAATGAATACATTCGGGAATGTAATTTTTTTTATTCACCGAGATTATTAATTTATTTGATGAGTTTATTTATTTATCGAATGTTCATCTATCGATACTGTATATTTTATGCTTATGAATATTCTACATTATTTTTTTATAAAATTAGTATAAAGAGGCTAACATGGTTCGATGGTTACAGAGAAAAATATATTTTTAAAATTACTATGATTAGAAGATCATGCTTCGGTTCGTTGATTAGAATAAGTTAGCTATGTTACACAAGAAATTTGGGTTTAAAACGAAATTTTTTATTAAAGTTGTCTATGAACTCTAAATTTAATTATAAATAGAAAGTTGTACAATTAAAATATATATACTCTTGTTGTTTTGCCCTAGTATAAAGCTAGTATATATAAATGAGTTAATTAATCAAGCCTCAAATCGTTATATTTTATAGATATATCAAAATAAATATAGAGTAAGACACAGTGTAAATAAATAACCTCTACCTCAACACTTAATGTTATCAAGAGTTTCACAAATGTGTCTCTAGCTTAAGTGGTTGATATGTTAAATTTAAAAAGAGTTGACTTGGGTTCGATTCATATCCATAACAACAATTTTTAACATTTAATAAAATACAGGGTTAAAATAGTAATTATGAATAAAATGTTTCCCCAGAAACTTGAATAAGTTAATTAGTCAAGCCTCAAATCGTTATATTTTATAGATATATTAAAATAAATATTAAATTAAATATAGAGTAAGACACGGTGTAAATAAATAACCTCTACCTCAACACTTAATGTTATCAAGAGTTTCACAAATGTGTCTGTAGCTCAAGTGGTTAATATGCTAAATTTACAAATAATTGACTTGGATTCGATTCTCATCCAAAACAATAATTTTTAATATTTAATAAAATACAAGGGTCAAATAGTAATTATGAATAAAATATTTCGCCAAAAACTTGATGTTATAATATTATATATATAATAGATGTTTCCAAATAGTAATATAAAATAATTAATGCATAATTTAATTATTTTTCCTCTGTACTAATGATGTGAACCTTGCACAAAAAGGTAATCTAGTGTACTTCAAGCCAAGATTTAAGGCCATTTTGTAGAATTGATCACTACAATATACTCTGTTTGAGTGACACTATGTTTTCTCATTTTGTTTGACATCTCTTAAAACAAATGACGTCTTCCTATATTGTATTCTCCAAAGAAACTTAAACCAACTATATATTCCATATTTACAATCAATTTGAAATTTTGATACAAAAAAATACAGGTGCCTATTTAATGTAGAATTAAGTTTCCTCCAGTAAAGCACATTCTGTTTCAAGTTTACTTTATGAAGATAAGTTGTAAAATTATTGCTGAGCTCCTGTTAAACCCTACATTTCTAAAACAACGGGCTTTTGAGTTATACTACCTCAAAGATAGAAAATTATCTTCGCACAGAAGTGTATGTTAAATCTCTTAATAGCAGGTTGCACATATCGGATATTAAGAGGTAGCAAGTCTTTGAATTGGACTTGGGTTAGGAGACTTGGTGGGCAAATCTCAGAATTAGAATGGATTTTGGAGTCCTAAGAGGTAGCAAGCTGATTCCTTATCCCACTAGGTTCCTTGGAGGACAATCTACAAGGATTTATTTCTCTACTAGGATTCATCTTATCAGCTGACTTATCCCTTATTAATTAATTATGAAATTAATTAATATTCAGGGTTTTGGGCCTTCTTTGTTCCATCAGGCCTGATCTGGTCCATCAGGCCTGATCAATGTGTTAACCTTTTTGGTCTGAATGTCATACATCTTCTTATTGGGCTTATAGTCCAAATCATGTGTAATTAACGCAACATTAACTACGTAATCAGGATTTATTTATTCCCTATTATTTGCCCCTCAACTTTTGGGAAACACTGGCTTGGTTTCGCAGAAGTTAAGTTTACTTGTTTCCTTACAGGGTATCATTTTTTCGTAAAGTGTGGAGCGACCTACACATTTGCAATGATTTGTTTTTATCCCTATTATTTAGGAATTATCTTAATTTTTAGAAATTTTTCCCTTAATTCTGGGATTTTTCCTTAATTTTCAGGATTTTTCCCTTAATTCCGGGATCTGGATTTTTCCCTCAATTCTGGAATTTATCCTTAATTTTCAGGAATTTTTCCCTTAATTATGGGATTTTTCCTTAATTTTCAGGAATTTTTCCCTTAATTCTAGGATTTTCCTTATTTTTAAGGAATTTTTCCCTTAATTCTAGGATTTTTCCCTTAATTTTCCGGATTTATTCCTTATTTTCTGAAAATATTTACATTTTTAGGAAAATATTTTAAGGAATTTCCTTTATTTATTATTTTTTTCCAGGATTGTTCTTCCCTCTTTTTCTTTTTTCTTTCTTTCTTCTTCTTTTCTCTTTTTTTATGCCTGGTTCGACCAGGAATCCTGGTCGAATTAGCCATCAAAATGCCTTGGTCGACAGGGTTTCGAGCAGGATCCATTCGAGCTCATTCCTGGCCGAAGTTCGACCAGGATTTTATACTATATATATATTTTATTTTATTTTCAGGAATATTTCGGTCAGGATCACTGTTTTTGACCGAATTAGCTTCCTTAGTTTGCCCTAATCGAGACCACTTCGACTCAAGAACTTCGACCAGCATTTCTACATAATTTCTGGTCGAATAGGGTCAAATTTTGGTCGAATTATCCCTCTTTTTCTGCCTTGGTCGCAGTCATTTCGACCTAAATTATTCAACCAAGAACATAGTACTAGTTCTGGTCGAATTAGGTCAGAAAACTTTTTGTCCCTATTTCCCTGGGCTCTTTATCTTGGTCCATCCTTCTTGGGCCTATTTCAACAGGCCCCCTTTTTTCTGGGCTTTGTTTTTGGGCCAACCTTAACTTCAATTACCTGGGTCTTTTTTTGGGCTTGTATTAAATCTGAACTGGGCTTATCCTTTGGGTTTTAACTTGGGCCCATTGTTTCAACTGGGCTTTTCTTCCTTTTATATTTTCTTTAAAAAGTTTAAGTTTGGGCCCTGAGCTGGGCTTGCTTTATCCCTAGGCCCAATAAGATTTGGGCTGGGCCTCCTTTTACATCCCAAATTCCAGATTTTTCTGGATTTTTTCAGAATGTTCTCAAATATATATGTTTAATCAAAATTCTTCCAACATTTTCTAGAACCTTCCTGATTTTTCCATTATTTGGACCCAAATAGGCTTTTTCAGGCCCAACTTTGCCCTACCAGGGGCTATATAAGAGTGAGGTGTGGGGGGTGTGATTTCACATTTCTCATTTCCACTCTCCACAACTTCTTACTCTCTTCTCAACTTTCTACTCTCCTCTCAACACTCTCCAGCCTTCAAAACCATTTCGTCCTTCTTCCAAGCTTTCAAGCCTTCCTCATTCTCCATTAATGGCGGACAAAGGTGCTGAGAAAGCGGTCAATATTGCCTCGGCTTCAAAATGAGGTAAGGATGTCGAGATCCGCTTTTCTTACATGTCTTTGATTGATATGATTAATACTAGGGGGGACGAATATCCCTCCACCGCTCATCTCGACTCTTTTAATCATTGCAACACTTGGCACAATATAGATTATGATAAGGTAAATGCACATTATAACGTTCATCCTCCCCTTAGGCTAGTTCCAGTTTCTGGTGGCGACCGTACTTGCCACTGGAAACCCGATACTCTTTTTGTTTACACAGATGCCCTTGATGCTGGGCTTAGGTTTCCTTTTCATCCCTTCATTCCTCACCTTCTAGCTGATTTACAAATAAACCCATGCAAGCTTCCTCCAAATGCTTGGACAAACATTCTATGTTTTATGGTTTGTTGTTTTAGGGGAGGTAATGTACCTCCCCATGGTCTTCGGGACCGCACCCCTGCAAGTCTCTCATGTCATGAAGTTCTACGTGATCAGTGCTACCTCCTCTTATAACATGATTTTGGGAAGGCCCACCATCACCAAGCTCCGGGCCATCCCATCAACAATTCACTTGAAGCTAAAGTTTCCCACCCCGGGAGGCATCGGAGAACTCAGAGGGGACCGGGGCATATCTGGAAGATGCTACAGGCAAGCCCTGGTCATGGCCGAAACTGACCCGGAGAACAGGAAGAAGGCAATGGCCTTATCCAAAGGCCAAAGCCGCAAGAAGCATCGCGAATATTTCAGCAAAAGGCCAAAGTTAGACGTCAACATGATAGAGGATTCGGGGCACAGCGTAACCAACGCCGATGCCCGGATACAGAAGTTTGTTAAGGAAGTGCTCCGCCCAGGAACCTACAAGCTAAGCTATCTCAGCGGGACCGAAGTCCTAAATACTTGGCACGGAGCTCTCCTAAGGAAATTCTACCAATAAAGGTAAGGCGCACATTGTAGGAATTTACGGATGAGTGGAAGCTTGAAATAATATTTATTCCGTAAAATCCATATACCGCACATATAGAAAAATGTATAAAAAGGAAAAACTGAGGAATCGTAACCATACCTTGTGAATCGAAGCTTTATAAAAATGGAGTGCTAGCAGTTGCTCCTCAGTGTGTGAAGCACTCTACTGGTATCCACCAAGAATGATCCTCTTCGATGAACCTGTTATAAAACCGAGCTTTTATAAATATGGAGTTTTTGGGAGAGAGAGAGATGAAGAAGATGGAGGCTAGGGTTTTCACAAAACCAAAATTGTGTAAATAGAATGAGCCATCTCATTTTATTTATAGGGCTCTCCTAGGGTTATAAAATATATCTTTATATATATATATATATTAACCCCCACATTTTATCTTTATAAAATTCTTTAATAATAATTAAAACTATTTTAATCATTATATCTTTTTCTAAACTATTTAGAAAATAATTCTCTCTCTCATTATTTCATCAAAGAAAATATTCTTTTATGGTGTGACCATGTAGGTTCAATATTATTCCGGTAGTAGAAATAAATAATAATAAACTTTTATTAATCATTTATATGAATACTAAAATTCACTAAATATAATTAACTGATTAATAATATTTATTCTACATCGTGAGTGATGCTTCTCAACATATCGCGACTATCCGGATAATGTAAATTCACTGCTTAGAATACCAAGAACCTGTCAGTGACTAGTTAACGTACAATGAATTCCTTCTACCCTTATAATATCCCGATTAAATACAAGGCATGAATCTTGTGTCAGGCCTATCAAATTTAATCATATGATTTCTTATTCATAATGCAAAGTTCATATTAATGCAAATTAGAAACTCCTTTCTAGTTTCATACACTCTGGCCAGAGATTCCAGAACTCGCATACTAAGAATAACATAGGATATTCTCTTCCTATACTGGAAGGGGTAGATCCTCTGTTGACGTTAACTATCTCTGTACACAAATCCCTATGCCCAGAATAGACCTAATGGATGTCCTTGAGACAAAGGACTAAACCAAAGCACAGTTCATTATATACAAGATAACTTTAACGATCTCAAGTCTAAGGACACTTGTACAACTATCACTCAGTGAACCACTATTGACATGTGAGTAATCTCCATTAGTTGTTCAACTTATCGAGTCATGTTCAGTGAACTTAGTCCCTAATAAGCACCTACATACTAGCTATAGTGTCACCACACAAATGCCTATGAGAACAGACATCCTCCTGAAGAGAGCAAACATAGTATGTACCAATCTTTGCGGATCCACTAACATCCGATTAGTTATCCTATAATCAGGAACTATTTAAGTCTAGAGGTGTCGTCTTCTAGATCTCACTATTATAATCTCATTATAATTCTAGAAGCTTTACTCTAAACTAAGGAACATCTTATTTAATATACTTTAAATAGATAAAGCCCATAATAAAACAAAATAAGTCTTTTATTAATTTCAATGAAATCATATAGAAATACAAGAAAGTTCTTCCTAACTCATCATACATGATTGGATTTAGGAAAAACACTTTCACACATTCCGGAATCACCTCTACTTTTATACTATGTCAGCTTGATGTAAACTCTCATCGTACACCCCAGAATGTAATTTTTGCTTTATTTTGATTTAATTGAAAAACTTCGCTTCGAGCACCCCATAGCTCAAGATAATCTTACTGTCATTTGATTACTGTCGCCATATTATTAGAAAAATTTTATTCAGTTTGTTAGGTCACACACACACTGTAGAGGGGGTGAATACAGTGTAAAGTACAATCAAATTGAACTTTTATAACTTAAGTAACAGAAAACAAACTTTATTGAAATAATAAACTCTGTTACAGTATTGAACTGTTACCTCTCAGTGATGAACAAATATCACGAGAGCTGCTAGGGTTACAACTAAAAATCTTCTCGAATATGATAACACTTATAGCGTAAACCCTATGTCTGTGTTTATATACTACACAGTTACAAGATAATCGCTAATTGATATGGAATATAATTCTGCTTCCTAAAATATATCAATCAAATATCTTTTCTTCCAAGTATTCTATTCTTCATAGAATTCCTTCTTCATGCATATCTCTTCTTATGTTTATCTCGATCTTCTTTCCTTTAATCAGCTGATGTCCTTATCTGAACATCCTTCAGTACTTAAGTTCTGATATCCATCTTCTGATGATTATCTCTTGATAATATAAGTACTGATATCCTTAAGTCCTGACTTTCAGTAAGTATTGATTTATCCTGTTTAAGTAAGATCTGAAAACTAAACATAAATCATATTAGCCATGACATTATCATATATATCTAACAATCTCCCCCAACTTGTAAATTAGCATAATATACAAGTTTAACAGATATTTGATGATGTCAAAAATATTAAGTACAAATGCATGAGAATTAGACTAGATAACTACAACTTACAGTCCTTAAAGCTTTACCAATGTTTAACTTCTGATAACAGCTTCAGTCTGTACAAATATCAGAATTTAATCAGTTGTAGATCTTGACTTGGCTTCATCTTCTGATCTCTCTGATGTCAGGAGTTGTTCTGAGATAGTTCTTCAACAAACATCTCTCAGCATATCTAAGTTCATCAATCATTCTCCTTTTAGCATCTTTAAGCTCTGCAGTATCTTCACCAATTTGAAAGATTGCAGCCCTGAGATCATTAATCTTAGCTTTTCTTATATCCTGATCCAGTCTGATCAAATAAGCTTTATCAGACTCAAGATTGAATTCCACAGCCCTGTAACCCAGAAAGGTAGTTATAATCTTAGCAGTGTTGGGCTTCATTTCAACTATATCACCCTTGTGATCTCTGTACTTTGGAACATATGTGCTGTCAGACTTAATAGAATAAAGCCTTTTCTGTCTCTGAATCTGATCCTTTAAATAGTTTGCAGCACTTCCTGTCAATCTGTTATTCACTTGAAGTAAGAATAGTACATGCTCCAATTCTTAAAATACTTCAATGGAATGACATTTTGCCTTATATGATAAACCCTACCATCTGTCATGAAGTACAACAAGATGTGTTCTTTCAAGTAGGTATGGTAAACCATTTGTACAGATTCCAGTTGATTCAATCTCTCAGGAGTTGCTCCAATACCTGGTTCACTCAAGGAAGTTGGATCATTGGTAGTGTTCTGTATTCTTCTTTCATCAGCACTTCCCAATCCAGTTTTATCTCTTGCTTCCTTTCCAGTAACTACTCTTGCTTCAAAACCACTTGCAGCAGTCTTCAAAGGTTGAGTCTATTTTGCCTTAGTGAATCCTGGTAGGAGTTTCTTTGATTTATCTTCTGATATCAAGTTAACTTGAGCTAAGTCAGAGGTTACTTGCTTCTTCGAAATATCAGAACTTACTGTCTCTTGATTCTGAACAACTTGAGCCATGTCAGAGGTTGTCTTAAGAACTTTTCTTGAAGTCAGAGCAAGATCAGCATCTTCATCAGTAATTTCTTCATTCTCAGGAGGCACATAAACCTTGATAGGTTCACCAACCTTTTCTTTACCCTTGGATCTTGGATCTATCTGCGGTTGTGATTTAGCCAATGTTGCTTCAGTATTTGTCCTTTCTTTTATCACAATGCCTTTGAGTTTTGGAAGTATCTTTTTACCAGAAGCTTCAGATTTAGACTTGACTTTTTCTGTTTTAAGTCTGGCTTCTTCTTCCATTAAACTCTCCAAGTCCATTCCTGGATTTTCCTGAAGAAATAACTGTCTTGACATTTCTTCATCAAGATCTAAAAGTTCATCAGAACTTATCCTTTTACCAGTAGCAGAACTAATTCTTTTCCCAGTATCAGAACTTGTCCTGTGACTTGTGATTTCAGCTTTTCTTGATGAGAAACCTCTACCATGACTATGACCTCTACCCATTCCAGAGTTTCCTTGGTCATCCTTTTCTTCATCCTTCCCCTTCAGTGTCTTATCAGTCTTGCATTTGGACTTAATTACTTTCTCCCCCTTTTTGGCATCAGCAGGTAATAGAAGAGAGACAAGCGATTCCAAGGAGGTTTGGATTTCATTAAGTTGAGATTGCTGAGAAGCTTGATTTTTCAGAATATCATCAATCTGAGCTAGTTGTTTCTCTTGAGTCTTCTCAATATAAGCAACTCGGTCAAAGGTAGGTTGGAAGAATTTTTTCTTGTCAATTTTCTGAATTTGTTCCTGTTTGATGAATTCTTCCTGAATCTTGTGTAGCTCTGCATGAGTAGTTGAATGGAGACCTTGTAGATGTTTAGTACTCAATGCAGTGACTCTAAGCTATATTTTGAAATCATCAGTATTTAACATCTCATCAGCTTTTGTCAAGTGCTCAGCCAGATTCTTTGCAGATGGAACACAAGTAATTGAGTTCCATTCCTTAGTCCACTCCTGACCAGCAGGAGTTTCACCCCAAGGCACTGGTGCTTCTCTTATAACAAACTTCTTAACAAGTTCAGATTTAAGAACAGTTTGTTGAGGGGCATGTCCTGAAGGACCTGCTTCATCAGCATCTGCATTTGGAGCAGCATCACCAGTATCTCCAGCATTTGCAGCATCAGAACTTACAAAATCAGTATCTTCTGATAAAACAACAGTATGAGTAGCAATGGAGGCTTCAGCAGCATCCTCTAATTGATGATCTGGTTCCAAGTTCTGATCAATAGCCATATCCTGATGCTCACTTATATTCTGATCATCAGCATCTAGATGCAGAGAAGATGTAGTAGATAATTCTGAAGTTTGAGCAGCATCAGTAACATGTGTTGTTGATGGATTAGTTGCTGTTGGAGCTTCTAAGTAAAGAGTGTCAGGCACAACCAGGTTCTGAATATCAATATCAGCACTTGTGCTTGGGTCAACAGGAAATACAGACTTTTGAACAGGAGACACAGATGGTGTGTTGGCCTTTTCAGTAACAGCTTCCTGAGTTGGAGTTGATGAAGAAGTAGTGGCCTTAGCAGATTCTGGTTCTTGTGAGATCAGAGATTCCTGATCTCCTTCCTTAGCTGCTGCTTCCTCATCATCTGAAACTGGCCTTTTTGCCCTATGTTTCTTGTATCTCTTTGAAGATATGGATTCCTTGGGAGTTTCATCAACAGTCATTCTTCTAAGCCTTTTGAGAAGCTTAGATCACCCAATTCCGAAATCCTTATGAGAAGTCACTTTCTCAGCTTCTTTTACAATAGGTTCTGATGTAGGAACCTGTTCCTCACTATCAGACTCATCTCTCAAAGCAATCCTCCTTCTCTTCTGAGGTGTTTGAGAAACATTCTTTCTCCTCTTTGGCTTGGAGGATGAGGGCCTCACAGTAGGTCCTGAGGATGAAGGTTGGGCTGTCTGTGAAGTTGAGAGATATGACTTGAGATATGTCCTGAGTGTAGGTTGAGTAGTATGAGTAGTATGTTCTGATGAGTGTTGTGGTGTTGGGGAGGTGGTTGGTTGGACATTAGGATAAACAGATCTATAGGTATCAGGATCAACATTTACCAAGATTTGTTTTACAGACTGAGGAATCTGTAAAGGTCTAACCACCTTTTTCTTAACATCAGCATTTACCAAATCAGTAAAGGCTCGTTGTGCAATTTTGAAAGATGGGGTGAAGTCAGTGGTAGGTTGGGGGTCATCAGCACAACAATGGTTATAAATAAGCTGACAAAAACCTATCACAGCATTTGCAAAATCACAATGAGTTTGGTTAATGATAGCATACCCGATGTGCTGACTCATGATAGGGATAACATCAAAGTTTGAACACTTATTCCCAAAAGCTTTAGTGATACAGTCAAAGAAGAAGCTCCACTCCTTTCTGAGATGAGCCCGTTTTAACTGCCCAAGCTTTGCCAAACTCTGCTCATACCCCAAACTAGCCATAAACTCTTTAAGAGCTGATTCCTCTGGGATTGAATAAGTACATCCTTCTGGTAGATGTAGGGCCTGGCGAATTGTACCAGGAGTTACCCCATATGTAGAATCACCCACTTCGAAAACAATACTAGGAGTACCATTTTGACCACCATTATCAAAGTTTAAGAGTGCCTGTTAGGTGTTTGATAAAATGTATGTATGAAAAACCAACGTCAGGAGTAGAAAGAGAGTAAAAGCAAATAGAGAGATAAAGTATAAAAGTGAATAAAAGATTAAAAAATCCTCTCTCTGTCTTACTTATACTTTGAAAAAAAAATGTTACCGTTGGACACCTGTCAGACATGCAGTAATAACGAATAGTTAATGGGCACGGGAAAACAATAATCATTACTTACCCACTTGCAGTTATTCAAGGAAAAACCGTTCTACTTACCCAGTAATTCCATTAATCAAGGTAAATCAGTTTTAATTCAAAATTGAAATTGTTCCCACTTATTCAATTATTTTTCACTGCAACACCAATATTCTGAAAAAAAATTCGAGTGAGAATGACCAAAATAAATCAAGGATTCAAGTACTAATAACGTAAAATCAGAACTTAATTTACATTTGTTAGGTCATCAGAACATGAATATTTATCAGGATTTATCAATGCAGTTCAGAACATCTCAGAGACAAAAACTTGCAAAAAAAAGAAATTTCATTAATATATTAAGAGAATACATTCATGAAATTTAAATTACATCAGAACTTTTACAATTTTGTCCTAAGCTGCTAAACCTAACATCAACAGCCTTAGTCCTAGCTCAAGAAGCAGGGCAAGTCTGATGATGAAGAAAAACAAGAAGAAGAAAATAAATCATTTCTTTTTCCTACTCTCGACAAACAGAATAGCGAGTCGTATGGTTCGCTCTTGCTGGCGGAGAGCTTCCAGCCTTTCCTCCTCCAATCGCTCCAGATGGCGATGGTAGTCCATGTAGAAGAACAGGAGGTGGGTGAGTACCTCCTGGGCAACTGAGTCCTATATCTCATCAGGAATGGCAGTGACGTGCCATTCCTGCTGTCATGCTTCACAGCTCAGCTCCATGTTAAATGTTTCATAGTTCAAAAACATATTGTAATTGACCATGGTGTTTTTGATATAAAGATTATGAAGGTGAGTTTGTGATAAAAGATTTGATGTGAAGGCTGATGTGAAGTGGTTGTTTATATAGGCAAGAGAATGCCAGGAGATGCAAAGAAATTTAATGCTGACAGGTAGAATTAATTCTACCTCGTCTCCCCAGACTTGGAAAAAGAAAAACAATCATTGGAAAGGTAAAACATGGTTTAATGTGCACAAGTAGCAAGTAAAAAAAATGACTGTGCATGTACGAGTACCACTATCCCTAAATATAGTGACTGGTAATCTTCCACTTCAACATATTCTCATTTAAACTGAGACTGTTTTTAAATTTTATCCATAAATAAGTCAAGTAAAGAATCATAATTTAATATCAGAACTTAGACATATATCAGAACTTAACGGTCATCAGAACATGATTTCTTAACTCGAAAAATGAATGCCTATCTTAGTAAGTCCTCACACAAATTCTGATATTGATTCTTCAGAACTTAATCATCAGAACATGCAATCAGAACTTGTCCTCAGAATTTGTGCAATGTGACACAATAACTGTTCATCTAAAACAACATAGATCACCACAATAATTTTCATCATTCATATGGAGTGTTTAGTGTGTGCATTAAGCTAAATATCAGATAAAGAGTAAAGTCTGATTCACTTCAGTATATCTTAGAAATAAGGCATAACTAAAACTTTAATAAAAACCTGTCATTATTCTGAAACCTACTATTGAATGAGTTCATGCTTGAGTCCACCTCAACTATTTTGTGCTAATTTTGTGCATCTTTTTAAATTCCATTTTACAGTGGCTTCTCACTGTAAGTGAGTCACGACTGCTTATCAGAATTTATGCTATTATCAGAGTATTTCTCCAGTAATCATAGAGTGTGAAAAGTCACCAAGAAAATATTTTGCTTTTCTGATGTATATTTACTTAATACCAGCAATGCACTTGGGTCGTTCCTTCCACATTTGTACTCTAGATCTCAAAGGAGTACCTGAATTTTAATCCTTGATTCTTTTTCTTTTTCTTTTGATAAGTGAGGTTTATCAGCACTTAGTACATCCAAATAGATTTACTAGCATCAGAACTCAATAGATGAGAAACAATATTCTAGTTTGTGACAGTAATAAGATAGACAAAGTAAACTCAACTAAGCTCAATATCAGAATTTGCTTGTGTCAATGGATTTCCACAGAAATAATTACTTCTAACATGGGGTCCCTTGTTTATTGAAGACTACTAGGACAACATCTAGCACAAGTATCCTCATAGGATAGAATAGTTACATAAACAGACATATCATTTTCAGAGTTTAGAAAGTTACATCAGACAACAGTCAGTATTTAAGCAAATTTTCAATTAAGCACAGAATACACAAAGAGAGTAAATTCTGTAAATACTGATCATAAAGTCTGATGCATCAGAACAAAAACTAAGCAGATTTAGAGAAAGAACCTGAAACCATTCCAAGTTTATTTACCAATTTTGTAAAAGTAGCTTCACATAATGGTTTTGTGAAGATATCTGCTAGTTGTTGATCTGTTGGAACAAAGTGCAATTCCACTGTACCGTCATCCACATGTTCCCTGATGAAGTGGTACCTGATGCTGATGTGCTTTGTCATAGAGTGTTGAACTGGATTACCTGTTATAGCCATAGCACTTTGATTATCACAGTAAATAGGGATTTTGAAATATGTTAACCCATAATCCAGTAACTGATTCTTCATCCAAAGAATCTGTGCACAACGGCTTCCTGCAACAATATACTCTACTTCTGCAGTTGATGTGGAAATTGACTTTTGTTTCTTGCTAAACCAAGAAACCAATCTTTCTCCAAGAAATTGGCAGCTTCCACTTGTGCTTTTCCTGTCAATTTTGCAACCTGCAAAATCTGCATCTGAGTAACCTATTAGTTTAAAATCTGATTCTCTGGGATACCACAATCCCAGATCAGCTGTTCCTTTAAGATACTTGAAAATTCTTTTCACAGCTGTTAAGTGAGGTTCTCTTGGATCTGCTTGAAATCTTGCACAAAGACAGGTAGCATACATGATATCAGGTCTACTAGCAGTTAGATAGAGTAGAGAGCCAACCATACCTCTGTAATCAGTAATATCTACTGATTTACCAGTATCCTTGTCCAGTTTTATTGCAGTGGTCATGGGAGTGGATGCACTTGAACAATTTTGCATTCCAAATTTCTTCAGCAAGTTTCTGTTGTACATAGGTTGACAAATAAAAGTGCCTTCTTCATTCTGCTTGACTTGAAGGCCCAGAAAATAGCTAAGTTCCCCCATCATACTCATCTGATACCTTGACTACATCAGTTTGGCAAACTTTTTGCAAAGTCTGTCATTTGTAGATCCAAAAATGATATCATCAACATAAATCTGGACCAGAAGTAAGTCCTTTCCATGGTTGAGGTAGAACAGTGTTTTGTCTATTGTTCCTCTGTTAAATCCACTTTCCAGAAGAAACTGAGCTAAAGTCTCATACCATGCTCTAGGAGCTTGCTTAAGTCCATAAAGTGCTTTATCTAGCCTGTAGACATAATCTAGATATTTGGAATCAACAAAGCCTGGAGGTTGTTCAATATATACTTCCTCCTCCAATTCTCCATTGAGAAAAGCACTTTTCACATCCATTTGAAAGACAGTAAACTTTTTGTGAGCAGCATAAGCCAAAAATATCCTTATGGCTTCTAACCTAGCAACTGGTGCAAATGTTTCATCATAATCAATTCCCTCCTGTTGAGAATATCCTTTTGCAACCAACCTTGCCTTATTCCTTGTACTTATGCCATCACTGTCAGTTTTGTTTCTGAATACCCACTTTGTACCAACAACAGATCTATTCTTTGGTCTTGGTACTAGGGTCCGGACTTTGTTTCTTTCAAATTCATTTAACTCTTCCTGCATTGTTTGCACCCAATCAGCATCTTGAAGAGCTTCTTCCACATTCTTTGGCTCAGTCTGAGAAAGAAAAGAATTATAAAGACATTCATTTGAAGTACCTGTTCTAGTTCTGACATCTGCATCAGGATTTCCAATTATCAAATCAGGTGTATGTGATTTAGTCCACTTCCTTGCAGATGGAAGGTTTTCTATAGAACTGGATGCTCCCCCATGATCCATGCTGACTTCATTTTCATTTTCTGATGCTCCCCCTGAAACTATGCTCTCTGAGTTGGATTCTTCAGAATTTAGATTTTCAGTACTATCAGAACTTGGCTTATCAGAACTTGATGAATCAGAACTTGAAGAGCCAGATTTATGTTCTGATGCTTCTTCTGATATGGTAAGATCTTGAGTATGCTCCCCCTGCATAGGTGCATCTTCCTTTGGCGTAGTCACCACAGTTTCAATAACATCAGAGTTTAATCCATCAGAGTTTGTAGTATCAGGACTTAGATTGTCAGGATTTTCAGTATCAGAATCTGAGTCTTCATTTTCAAATCTCAGCTGATCATGATCAATAAAATCTTCAAGTCCAGTAATTTTCTTGTCATCAAAAGAGACATTGATAGATTCCATGACCACTCTTGTTCTCAAATTATAGACTCTGAAGGCTTTTGTGGAAAGTGGATATCCAACAAAGATTCCTTCATCAACTTTTAGATCAAATTTGGATAGCTGTTCAGGATGAGTCTTGAGAACAAAACACTTGCATCCAAATACATGAAAATACTTCAGATTTGGCTTCTTTTTCTTCACCATCTCATATGGTGTCTTTCCTTGTTTGTTAATGAGTGTTGCATTTTGAGTAAAACAAGCAGTCTGCACAGCTTCAGCCCAGAAATAGGTTGGAAGCTTTGCTTCTTCAAGCATTGTACGTGCAGCTTCAATGAGAGTTCTATTCTTCCTTTCAACAACTCCATTTTGTTGTGGAGTTCCAGGAGCAGAGAATTCCTGCTTAATTCTATGGTTTTTGCAGAACTCTTCCATTATTAAATTCTTGAACTCAGTGCCATTATCACTCCTTATTATCTTCACAGAATCTTTGACCAATTTATCCAGTTGTTTGACATGATCAATCAAGATAGATGCAGTTTCACTTTGTGTGTGCAAGAAATACACCCATGTGTATCTGGTGAACTCATCCACTATGACCATAGCATATTTCTTCTTTGCAATAGACATGACATTTACTGGACCAAATAGATCAACATGTAGAAGGTGATAAGGCTAAAGAATTGATGATTCAGTCTTGCTCTTGAATGAAGATTTTCTTTGTTTGGCCTTCTGACAAGAATCACAAAGGCCATCAGGAGCAAATACTGACTTTGGCAGTCCTCTCACAAGATCTTTCTTGACCAACTCATTTATATTGTTAAAATTTAAATGAGAGAGTTTCTTGTGCCAATTCCAGCTTTCTTCAATTGATGCTCTACTCATCAGGCAGATTGCAGAACCATCAGTACTTGTTGAAAGCTTAGCTTCATAAATGTTACCACGCTTGTATCCTTTCAGAACAACTTTGCCTTTAAATTTACTCACAACTTCACAGTGTTCTTCAAAGAAATCAACATGATAACCTCTGTCACAGATTTGACTTATACTCAACAGATTATGTTCAAGTCCTGAGACCAGAGCTACTTCTTTAATGATGACATTCCCAAGATTGATATTGCCATATCCCAAAGTTTTTCCAATGTTGCCATCTCCATAAGAAACACTTGGGTCAGCTTTCTCCACAAAATCTGATAGCAGGGCTTTATTTCCAGTCATATGTCCTGAACATCCACTGTCCAGAACTAAGATATTTTTCCTGTTGCCCTGCAATCACAAAGACCACTAATGATTAATTTTAAGGACCCAGACTTGCTTGGATCCTTTGGCCTTATCAAGTTTGTTAACATTTGCAGCGGATTTAGCATCAGAGTTTATGTTAACATTTTTCTTATCAGAACTTACACTATCAGACTTTGAATCAGAATTTACACTAGAAGGAACAAGGGAAACTTTCTTTAAAGAAGGTTTTATTTGATAATATTCATAGTACAAACTATGATATTCCTTACAAGTATAAATGGAATGCCATAAACTACCACAATGAAAACAAGGATTTTGTGGCGTATATCTAACAAACTGACTCTTAACTCCTGACTTTGAAGGTAAGGAGTTTATGTTCTTATTCTTCCTGCAAAAAGAGGCCAGATGATTAGAATTTCCACAGTTATGACACGTTTTCCTAGGAGCTTTAGGAACAGGCTTATAATCATTGCTTTTATTCACACCTTACTTTCCATTCCTATTTTTCCTAGGTGATTTTACCTTATTTGCGTTCTTAACATCTTTCAGCTTATGCTTAAGCTGCTTCTTAGTCATTAAACCTATATTTACTTCAGCTGTCTTTTCTTGTTTAAGTTTGTCAGAAGTTAATCCCTCTTTAACTTCTGATTTCTCATTATCAGACTTTACAGTTACAAACTTAACAGGTTTTAACTTTGGCTTTTGCTTAACAACAGGCTTAATTTCTACAGTTCCTTTATCATTCTTATCCTCTCCATAACCTAAGCCCTATTTCTAATTTTCACTACTTAGCAAATTTTGAGTTGTTCTGCCAGAGTTAGTCCAAGTCCTGATAATCTCTCTTTCCTTTTCTAACTCAGTTTTTAGAGATTCATTCATTTTTAGCACTTCATCCCTAACATAAAAAGCATCATCTCTATCCTTCTGAGTTTGATGAAACATAAGTAACTCTTTTTCTAAGAAATCATTTCTTTTCTTAAAAGCAAGATTTTCAGAAGTTAATCTTTCATATGTTAAAGTTTGATCTCTATAACTAACAAACATGGTTTTAAGATATCTTCTCAACTCATTAATATCATCAGTATGAAAAGCATAAGTAGTCTGAGGTACCTTTAATTCAGCAGCTTCAGAACTGCTTTCAGCACTTGCTTTATCAGCATTTGCCATCAAAGCATAATTCTCCTCACTTTCAGAGTCTGAGGTATCTGTCCAGCTTTTCTTCTTTGTGACAAGAGCCTTGCCTTTGTCACCCTTCACTTTCTTGCAATCAGGAGATATGTGGCCTTTCTCCCCACAATTATAGCATTTGACATTGGTATAATCTCCTCTATCAGACTTTCCTCCTCTGCCCTCAGATCTTCTGAAATTCTTCTTATCAGAACTTGTGCCTTTCCTGCAAAACTTATTTCCCTTCCTGAACTTCATGTATGCAATCTTTGTGATCCCTTTCACCATAAGAGCACACAGCTTCATCATCTCCTCATCAGCATCAGTCTCAAGCAAGCTTTCAGAATCTGAGTCATCATCACTTTCAGAACTTGATGACTCAGTATCAGACTTTGTGAAAAGAGCTTTACCCTTGTCTTTCCTTGAGGTAGCTTCCTTGGGGGATTCTTCTTCAGCCTGAAGAGCAACTGTCCTTGACTTTCCTCCTTTCCTCTTGCTTCTTTGTTCCATCTCAAGTTCATGAGTCTTGAGCATTCCATAAATTTCATCAAGAGTTGTTTCATCAAGATTGTAGTTGTCTCTTATTGTTGTTTCCTTCAAATCCCAGCATTCAGGAAGAGCTAACAGGAATTTGAGGTTTGAATCTTCAAGATCATACTCCTTATTAACCAGTGACAAATCATTCAAGAGTTTGACAAATCTATCATATAAATCAGTCAATGACTTATTAGCCTTTGAGTCAAAGTGTTCATACTCTTGAGTGAGTATTGTCTTCCTGTTCTTCTTAATTGTATCAGTTCCCTGACACCTTGTTTCCAGAGCATCCCATATCTCCTTTACAGTCGTGCAATTAATTACCCTGTTTGACATTACATTATCAATGATACTATGCAGTAAGTGTCGTACCTTAGCATCCTTAGCAATTGATGCGATATCTTCAGCAGTATAATCACTCTTCTCCTTTGGTACAGTCTTTGCTGCTTCACCTGCAACTGCAACTGCGAGCTTGGTTGGTTTGTGAGGTCCTTCCTTGATTCTATCAAGATATTTTGGATCTGTAGCTTCCAGAAACATGGTCATCCTCACCTTCCATATGGCATATTTAAATGGTCTCAGTATGGGAATTCTGATGGTCTCATACCGACTTTGGATTTGTGTCTTTGGAGGTTCTTCAGTTTTGTTAGGCTTAGTTGGAGTTTCTGTGTCAAACATGATTGTGTTTGGATCTTAAACTGTATGTGCGTTAACAGATAGGCTCTGATACCACTTGTTAGGTCACACACACACTGTAGAGGGGGTGAATACAGTGTAAAGTACAATCAAATCGAACTTTTATAACTTAAGTAACATAAAACAAACTTTATTGAAACAATAAACTCTGTTACAGTATGGAACTGTTACCTCTCCGTGATGAACAAATATCACGAGAGCTACTAGGGTTACAATTAATAATCTTCTCGAATATGATAAGACTTATAGTGTAAACCTTATGTCTGTGTTTATATACTACACAGTTACAAGATAATCGCTAATTGATATGGAATATAATTCTGCTTCCTAAAATATATCAATCAGATATCTTTTCTTCCAAGTATTCTATTCTTCATAGAATTCCTTCTTCATGCATATCTCTTCTTATGTTTTCTCGATCTTCTTTCCTTTAATCAACTGATGTCCTTATCAGAACATCCTTCAGTACTTAAGTTCTGATATCCATCTTCTGATGATTATCTCCTGATAATATAAGTACTGATATCCTTAAGTCTTGACTTCCAGTAAGTACTGATTTATCCTGTTTAAGTAAGATCTGAAAACTAAACATAAATCATATTAGCCATGACATTATCAAATATATCTAACACAGTTAAAATTTTAAACCCCATCCCGGGGACCATAACACAAACCATGTGTACTTAGAAAAATTTTATCCAGTTAAAATTTTAAACCCCATCCCGGGGACCATAAACCATGTGTACTTAAAAAAATTATTCAGTTAAAATTTTAAACCCCATCCCAGGGACCATAACATAAACCATGTATACTTAAAAAATTTATTCAGTTAAAATTTTAAACCACAACTCGGGGACCATAACACAAACCATGTGTACTTTGAAAAATTTTATTCAGTTAAAATTTTAAACCCCATCCCGGAGACAATAACACAAACCATGTGTACTTAGAAAAATTTCGACGAAAGAAAGCAAAACCAAATGCAGAAAGGGAAATATATTTACATATATACCCAGGGCAAATCAAGCCCCGGATCAAATTCAAACCAGAGTCACACGAAATTCAAATAACAAGTCTAAAAGCCACTAGGGCTAAGTCTGAAGAACAAATTACAAGGCACGAAGCTTGGGTCTTCATCCTTCAGTTCTCGGGAGGGGGACGAGTCTTTTCGCGGACCTCTCCGGGAGGCGGAGGCGGCTGCGTCCCGGAGGTACCCACTTCAGTGGCTTTGGCCTCCTCATGACGAAGCTCTTCGGTGAGGTACAGCTCTATGAACCCATCCATATCACCATTCGGGTTCTCAGGCAGATAAGCAGAGGCAATGTCCCAGCAGATGTTGACCTTCTCGAAGATCTTGTTGTTCAGCTCTTCGTAGTAGGCTGGAGTACCCCGGAAAGACTCAAGGACCTCCTCCGCTCGGGGCCTAGAAGCAAGTTCCTTCTTCAAGTTCTCCACCTCCGCCCGGAGGGATCCAACCATCTGCTCAGCAGCCTCCCGAGCCTTCATCGCCTCAGCAACAACCTTCTTATGCTCACGGGATTCTCTCTCCTTCACCTCCCAATACTTGGTGAAGGTTTCCTTCTCACTAGCCAACTCCTTCACCGCGACCTTATTCTTAGCCGCCCTTATGCGGTAGTTATGAAGAATGGTAGAGCAGCCGCTGATCCGAGTATTAGCCTGAAAAATGATGACTCAGTACTGATGCAAAGGGAAAAAACAGATAATAAGGGAACACTCTTACCTGTGAAACATCCCGAACAAGATGATCAAGGAAGGTATCCAGATCCTCCTTGGAATAGCACTCGAATTCAACAGTGGAGGCATAGTTTTTGAACATCTCGTTACGACGATCATCCAGAGTCATTCGGGCTAAGAGGTTCTTCAACGCATCCTACCAGGAAAACTATACATATTTTTGAATAGCTCCTTCTTCCCTATTCTTCTTTTTCAAGAAACCCCATTTCTTATTCTCACACCGGAGTTGTCGGGGGAAACAACCCCCTCCGGTTCTGTTTTGCAGAGTCCCCTACCAAGCATGTTAACCTCACTCCGGTTGCCACGTGGATAGGGCTCTAGTGTATGTGAGAGAGGAGAAGACCCGGGAAGATATAGAGTTATCACATAATTTGCATGGAAAAAATAAATAACTATTTTTATAATACAACGAAGCGGTTTAGCACATAGTCCATAACAAAAATTAATTTAAAATGCAATAAATGTCTTTACTAAGTACAGAAACTATATGAAAAGTTGACTTTGAATCACCATAATTAAGAAATAAATCAGTGACTTTTTTAGTATGTAAATATCTTGGGCTTATTCCCCTAGATTTTGTCATTACTGTTATAATCTCCACCCAAAAACGTGTTTTTAGTTTTCACATAAAGACTACTGCCTCAAGGTACGCAACCTACATGTGATCTCCATTTGGTTATTTGCTTGTCAATTTAAAAATCTGGGAAAGTCAGAACATACGAAGTGGTCTTGCAAAATCTCCAAAACCATTTAATACAAACTTGAAAAGAAAATCTTTTAGATAAAACAATATCTACAAATAATTTTACTGGTCCAGTAGATTAAAATTCGATCCCTAAACTTGCGAAAGTACCAAGATGACCTCGTGGGTTACTACCAGTAATTTCAGCGTTTTGACTTGCAACTAGTACGAGATATAATATTCCAAAACATATTCGAGCAGCAAACAAGACGGAAGAGCAGAGCAACATAGATTTGATAAATTTTTTGCTTATCAGTTGCACAATTCTGACTGTTGGTAAACTCACCGCAAAGAGAGGATATGCAGCAAGCAAGTAGCGTGGAAGCGCGGAACTGAAGTATCAGGGGAAGGAATGTGTCTAAAATAGCATATTAAGGATGAAAAATTGTATGTACTACGGAAAGATGATATCTTACAACAGATTAGTCATCAAAATTTTTTGTAAAATTTGACTTTATGTGATATACAATAATGTCAGTACTTACAGCCAAGGTAAACATTTCTCATCAACTTAAGCTTTATTGTGTAATATACAACAATGTAAGTATTTAACAACCAAAGTTAGAATTTCTCATTAACTTATACTTATACCACAAAGATGATTTGGATTAGACATTGAACTTTATCAAATCCGCTGGCTAATTTGACATAACCTTGTTATCGTTTTAAAATCATGGCAGAGATGGCATAGAATTTATATATATATATATAAAAGAAAAAAGGATACAACCCACTCAGAACTCCTATTCAAAATAGAATTGAACCAAAAAACTTCGAATTCAGGCCACAATGGCTTCCTCCATATAAACGAATCAACCAACACCGTAAGACCTGCATACATAAAAAGCTTTAAATCAAATGATGTCAAGCATGGTTCCTGTGTGATTACCGTCTCCACCTCTATGGTCATATTGACCATTATAAACATAGATCATACCATTTTAGCATTCATTGTCATGCAAAGATAAGTTGTTGAGAATGAGAAGTTATACATACATTATCTACTAGTACTCAAAAAGGTTTTGCAAACTTTAAAAATTCTCAAACTTTATATATAGGGGAACGTCCAGGGAACATGTTTGCCCTGCACCATTTGGTTCAGTTCAACAACAAAGATTAAACTTTCGTAACCTGAAGAGTGCTTCAATTCCATGCCTAAAAGTGTAGAAGAAAAAGTTCTTGCGGTGCCGAATAGGAACGTATACCAAGTATTAAGTTTATAACCAGGTAAAATGGCTATTTGGTCATAGTCACTAGTAACTTCCAAGTGAGTCACCAAGTCAAAAAAGCTCTCAATCGCATCATAAACTTGTAATTATCTTGCAATCACATCACTAAGTTCAGAATACTTGCACCGCCGTTAAAATGTGTTGACCTTTAACGGAGACCGTTAAACTGTGTAACATCATCTTTAAATTTTCAAATTCATCACTGAATTATGTGTTAATTTTCTATTAGGTCACTTACTGGAAAAAAATTGAATATTAAAAATATAACAAACGAAAATTTTCAAATTCATCACTGATATCAATTATAACTATTAGAAAAATTGAATTTAGAAATAAGATATTTTAAATGTTTTATCAATTCTAAATTTATTAATATTTTAATTACACAGAAAACATCAACACTATTAATGGAGGAAACAAAATTACCGGGAAAAACATGTTATCAAAATATTTGTTCACTTGTATCGATTATAGGTATATGGGTATACACGAATTTAAATTTAGTTAAAGGGTAACAATTTAGAAAAAACTAAAAAAATTAAAATATAAATTAAATGGTTATGAAAATTTAAATTTAATTAAAGTGTAGTGCAACTATTCAGAGAAAAATTAATTAAACTGAAAATTTTGATATTTTTTTAAGTATATGAAATAAATGGGTATGTTCTATTTTAAACTTAGAGAATTTGTATAATATATCCCATATTTATAGGTTACTTTATAAATATGTTCCATTTTAGTTAGCAATTATAAATAAGTCCCACAGTTAAATTTTAACTCTTATATAACTCATATATATATAATTAATTAATATACATATTTTTCGTCTACTTGAATGAACTTAAATGTACCCAATAATATACATATATATTATTAAGTTAAAAAAGTCAAAAAATTTGAAAATGGGATATGTTTATAAATTATATTATAAATGAGATAAATTTGTAAATGGGGTTTTAAAATGGGACTTAATAATTAAAAACCCTTAAATTTAATATATTTTAAAACCAAAATTAGTTGATAACCTAATTGAAAATTGAGATAAAGTTAATGATCTAATTGAAAATTGAGATAAAGTTAATGACCAAATTGAAAATTTAGATGAACTTGAGAGTATGGCACGTCATTTTTCCGTTAGGGAATTTAACGGAACTAACGGTAATGATGAATTTGTAAGTTTTAAAATACTTTATGATTTGACTGAAAGCTTAACTTAGTGACTCAGTTGCAAGTTACTATTGACTACAGTGACCAAATAGCCATTTTAACCGTTTATAACCTGACCTACAAGCCACCAATAAATAAAATGCTTCCGTTTGCAAATTACATCTCTTCACGCGAAACACATCTCTTTTCATGCAACGCAGAATACATCTCCTTTTGTAATTAATAGTCATGGAAGATTTGATGATCTTGCTGATCCCACTCGTTCAATATTGGATCATACAGCTAGGAGATCATATAAAGAAAATATACCTATTGAGAAGAAGGGTATGGGAGGATGAGATGTACGCAGAAAGGTCGTCTCAAAAAAAACCCGTGCCCTTTGAATTTTTTTTCGGCAAGTTTGGAAATATAGTGAAAATTATAGAAAATTTGAAAGTTCACATATAATTAAAAAGTTTTAATTTTTTTAATAAAATGCAAAAAGGTAGATTGTATTATGTCTATGATCTTAATCACTATGATTATATCCTTTTTGTATATTTGGGATCGTCGTATATTAAATTCATGATTTAGTGGAAAACAGATGTAAGTAATAGAACAAAAAAGAGAAGGTACCAAGTAGATCCACCTGAACGCAAATGACACAACTTAGCGCCTAAAAAACGACATATAGAGGATGTTTGGTACAGCGTAATTTGCCTCATATAGGTGCAAAATAACCATATTTTTAGCAAGTGTATAATATAATGGAAAGTATGTAATGAATATAAGTTTGTATGAAAATATCTGAAAATTCTGAAATCAATGACGCCAATACTGTTGTTCCCACAACCACTTATCAAATCCCAGCCACTAAAATAAACCACTCTGAATCCCATTATGTCTAGATTACTACCATATGACTGAATGGGATGAATTTCTTGAGATGGTCGAAATCGGTGAGGATTTACGTGCGTGGGAGAGGCAAGATGGGTTACTTGACCGGTGACACTAAGGCTCCAGAGACAACTGAAGCCAATTACGCTCTTTGGGATGCAAAAAACTCCATGATTATGGCTTGGTTAGTAAATTCTATGATCGAAAATATTAGTGCTAACTATATGTGTTATTCAACAACAAAAGAATTATGGGATAAACAACTCAGATGTACTCTAATTAGAGGTGTACGCAGGTCGGGTTGGCCGGGTTTAAGACGTTTCGGCAACACAATCCGATTAAATCGGTTTTAAAATTTTTAACCCAACCCGTAATTAATTTTGCATATAAAACCTATGTAAATGGGTTGAATGTAAATGGGTTGTTACAGTAAAATATAATATTGATGGCAGTGTCGAAAGATACAAAACGAGTCTGGTGGCAAAAGGCTTTACTCAAACTTATAGCACCGATTATCAAGAGACCTTCGCACCTGTTGCTAAGTTGAAATCAGAACATATAGCCCTTATATTAACTTGACATAAAAAACGCATTTCTGAATGGGAAATTAGAAGAAGTGGTGTTCATGGAGTTACCTCCTGGTTTTGAAAGAAAATATGGATATGCAAAAGTATGTAGGCTGAAAAATTCATATACAACGTAAAGCAATCCTGACGAACCTGGTTTGGAGGAGGTTGTAAAACGACATGGCTATAAGCTGAGCCAGGTAAATGATATCATGTTCTACAAACACTCGAAGAGTGGAAAAAAACAATTATAATCGTCTATGTTGATGATATAAATTTTGACAAGAGATGATTACACAAAACTCCAAAATCTTAAAGGTCGGCTAGCAAAAGAATTAGAAGTAAAAGACCTTGGAAACCTCAAATATTTCCTTGGTATGGAATTTGCACGTTCTAAAAATGGGCTTGTCTCACAGCGCAAGTATGTTTTAGATCTTTTACATGAAACTGGTCTGCTCGGATGCAAACCTGCTGAAACACCTATGGAAGCCAATGTGAAGCTTCAGCCTGCAACCTTAGAAGAGCAAGTGAACAAAGAGCAGTTTCAATGACTTGTGGGAGAACTAATATGTTTTTCTGACACTCGGCCAGATATTGCATTTGCAGTTAGTGTTGTAAGTCAATTTATGCATAATCCTGGAGTTCAACATTTTGATGCTGTCAAGAGGGTGCTTCGGTACTTATAAGGTACACCAGGAAAGGGATTGTTGTTTAGTAAATGAGTTTCTTGGAATAGAAGTTTACACCGATGCTGATTGGGCAGGAGTGTTACGGATAGAAGATCAACTTCGGGATATTATACTTTTGTAGGAGGAAACTTAGTAACTTGGCGCAGCAGAAAGCAGAGCGTGGTGGCACGAAGTAGCTGAAGCTGATTTAGCGCAGTTGCACTTGGCATTTGTGAGATATTGTGGATTAATAGACTTCTGAAAGAGCTAAGGATGAGAACAAAATTACCAATAAAGGCATATTGTGACAACAAATCAGCAGTTTTGATAGCTCATAATCCAATTCTCCATGAGAGGACCAAACTTATAGAAATCTAAGACAACATGCTCTTCAATGCAGTCCACTCCTCATCCACTCCCTTCACCATTTACATCCTTTTTTATAAAAGAGAAGCCGGAGAATGGACTAGTCTGTATGCCGTATGTTCCCACTGGAGTCCGGATTGCTGAGACTCTCACCAAAGCATTACCAAGAAAATAATTTGAGAACTTAATTGGCGAGCTGTCCATGAAAGATATCTTCACTCCAGCTTGGGGGGATGGGGGAGGAGTGTAGAAAATATGAATCAAATCAGAAATGATTGGGAAGTTATTGTACATTAGCTGTAATATTTGTTTCCTAGTATAGAGACAACGTTCCCTGATTCTTAGGGATTGTTCTTAGTTGATTCTTAAGAATTAGTTTTAAATTAGAATAACTAACAGGCCTGTATATGCCTACTTATCTCCCTATTATATGAATACATAAGAGAGTTGAACTTAAGTTGATAGAAACCCAGGGACTAATAGCCTAACAACTAAAATAGAACTCTTCAACCACATACACAACTTATAAATTATATAAAGATATTCAAATGATTTTATAATGAATAAAATCTGAAACAATAATAATTACTCAGCCTCATTCAAGTACTCATAACTGATTTGGCAGTAGTTTAAAATTGTGTATTAGTCAGTTAAAGGCTATATAGCTTTAAGTTATAAAAACCATATGTGCACTTTGGTAATGAGTCGGACAGTCGGTTGTAACGACAATTCATACAAGCATCGTTAGCTTTTTAAACTAAACATGTTCAATAAGTTTTGAGTTGAAAAAATAAACCACTTGAGTTTGACAATCTGGAGCTGTACCCATCATATTAGATATTGCATGACCTAGGGAACTTGGGGAAAAGATGAATTAATTAGCTAGTAGAACATGTAGCAACTGGCATTAGAAATATGTAAAACACAAACCTATGGAGAACAAGGCAGCTCCAACGCAGTACCTGAATGCTTTCCAGAATGAAATTGACTTGATCTGCAATAAATATGAGGATCATCATTCTAGCAAGAAAAACTAAATAAAATAGGAATGGCTCTTGGAATAGGCATAGACACTAGGTGATCACTATTACAAGCATGCTACAAGAAACTGGAGATCAAATGCGTTGATAATCAACTTGATGCTAGTCAAGAATCCATGCAAGCAACATTTGATATTTTTAACGATTAGACGTCAATGTGAAAAAACAAATAGGACTGACAGGAACAATAGTAAAACAGGAGGCTGGGAAACATTAAATTGAGGATAAAGAAGCTTCTCATTATCAACATTTATATCTAAATTCAGTGAAGATTACTTTTGATGATATACGGAGTTGTCAATTACAATTTTTCCAACATATGGCTTCAAGGTATGTATAGGGGATGTGAGCTTAATGCACAAACCACCAAATAGAGTAATTAATCCATCTTGGCCATTTCAGATCAATCATATCATTCTTTACGTTCCTTTGTTGTCCAATAGAATAACCTCAAAGAGCAAAAGTAATACATCAAGTTGAAATTTTCAAATTCCAAGTTCTTAGGGATCTTATTAAGAAAACATGTTACTACGTTGTGGCATGGTCCAAACTATAAAATCCTGAATGTATGAAGCCTTTGGGTTTGTGCTCAGAGGTCAGTTTTCCACATTAACAAGGCTTGATGAACATTTATCATAAGTTGGTTGTTCGTAATGAGGAAAGGTTTTGTTTCTTGGCTGGAAGGTGTAGAGAAGTTTTGCTATCAGTATGACATAAATTTTATAGAAAAGACGGCGAAAGGGTTTAAAGGTGGGGATAAAAGTTATCTCTGAGGAAAATGGGTAGAAACATAAATAAATTCTCAGATTAATTGCACACTAATAAATTTAAAATCTTAATAATATTCTATTATTACATCTCCTTCTATAAAAGCAAAACCTTATCTTACATAATAAGAAACTAATCCTAATAATTATCTAGATCCTTAATACTCCCGTCTCAAAGTGAATGAGTCACTTCTTCGTGCACACTTAAAGACATGCAAAACAGGTACTTGTATAGAATACCTATTTTCATAACTTTTGTTTTGTACAAATTTTTGCAAGCCTCGGAATGCGTGCACAATGAAATGGCTCATTCATTTTGGAAACAAAGTGAGCATATAACTCTTAGCAAGATCATTCATTTTTGAAATAAAGAGAGTATATTACTCTTATCATATATCTAAATTTCTTGCAAATAGTCATCATATATCTATATTTCCTGCTCCGTATTAATTATGTGAACTATTGCACAAAAAGAAAACTAGTCTACTTCAATTTAAGATATAAGAACATTTTGCAGAATTAATTACTACAACTAGCTCCTAAACCCGTGCAAGGTACGAGAATTCTTATCTATTAAATTTTAAATATTTTAATATTTATTAAATATATATTTTATAAATATTTATAACTGAAAAATATGAGTATATTTATAAAAAATATGTAAGAACATGTAATATTCAAAGTGATTGTAGTATAAAGGAAAACATTATTTTAATTTTCTTTATTGAACATTATACTCTTTAAACTAAATGATTTGAATTAACTACGCAATAAGAATTGATCCAAATCATTGAAGTAGAGCATGATTATTAGTAATGATGGTAGCTAAACATTTCATACCGAGATGTTTCTAGTTTTTAACGGTAATGAAAATTTTAAAATTATCGTGAAATGAGCGATGGTCGTTATGTGCGTTGTTTTAGAGTTTTTTTATCTTCTCACCATGTTCAAATATCAGCGGTATTAATTACTTCCCCATGCAATTCATGGGCATACTTGACGTAACATATTATGTGCTTACGGGGTATAGATTGATTCTAAATTATTTATTCATAAATATGATTTTATGTTCATAATTTTTAACTAATTATCGATTCATAGGGAATGATCCTCTACTCTTATTATAAGATCGTAAATGGATATACATATATTTTGGTAAAGAGAAAAATCTTTTTCTTCAAATATTTTCGTCTCAAATCTATTTCTTTACGACCTCCTTTCATAGACGACTAAAAAAAGTACTGAGTTATTTGTGTACCGGCCTATCCCCTTATCATTTTGCTCCTGTTGGGATTAACATGATTATTTGATTGTTTTGTAATATAAATTATACGTCAATTTTAATGGTAAAAAAGTAATCAACCAAATTACCAAGATAATGAAAATGGAGGGTAATCAATTGACTTGTGAATTACATATGTGTTGAAAATTTGTGAAGGGTTTGGTTCAGTCGGTTTGTATGTGGTTTAAAAAATATTAAAACCAAACCGCAACCATATTATCGGATCGGTTTTTATTCGGTGTGGTTATTAATTGGTCCGGGTTTACTCATTCCTAGAACAATCACAAACATGTACAATAAAATCTCAATGAATGAATACATTCGGGAATGTAATTTTTTTTATTCACCGAGATTATTAATTTATTTGATGAGTTTATTTATTTATCGAATGTTCGTCTATCGATATCGTATATTTTATGCTTATGAATATTCTACATTATATTTTTATAAAATTAGTATAAAGAGGCTAACATGGTTCGATGGTTACAGAGAAAAATATATTTTTAAAATTACTATGATTAGAAGATCATGCTTCAGTTCGTTGATTAGAATAATTTAGCTATGTTACACAAAAAATTTGGGTTTAAAACGAAATTTTTTATTAAAGTTGTCTATGAACACTAAATTTAATTATAAATAGAAAGTTGTACAATTAAAATATATATACTGTAATAACTCGAATTTTTGAGACCCTGTAAAACGTTTAATGAATAGTAACCCCGACAGACAGGAAAAACTTTTGAGCCCACACTATATAGTGCATAAGAAAATGAGTTTTGGAATCGATATTACGACTATACGTACCAAGTGAGTATATGTAAACGCTATTAGTTTTCGAAGAAAACGAACTTTGAAAAATGACCGTAATTACGACTTATCAAGGACTACGGGAATCACAATATAATTACGAGATTAAAATCCTACGGATTTATATTCAATTAGGATAAATAAAAATATAAGGAATAGAAACGAAAAGAATTACATTGCGAACCATTTACGAATAAGTATTGCGGAGAACGTTTAAGTAATCGAGCGAACGCGTAAACGATTAATTAAACGTAATGCACTAACTAAACTATGGTAAGGAAGTAACCATGGTTACTTCATCAAATAGTGAGCTAACCCTAGGATGACCAAGCTAGCTAGCAAATAGTGTGCTAAGGAGCTAACCTTGTAGTTTAGCTTGTAAGCTAGCAAGCTACAAAGATTTGTCCATGGATTTGGAGTCAAGGAATAAACCTAAGCTATCCTAGGAAGAATAAAGATCAACTTGTAAAGATATCAAGTCACCTTCCAAGAAGCAACCTAGAAATCATCCAAGAGAAGCAACCAAGTGCTATAAATACCCCCCTCCCCACCCCAATTTAGCTCCATTCGGCTATTTTGAAGAAAAAAAGGGAATTGCAATTCAAAACTCCAAGCTCTAGTTCTTGTAAAATCACACAATTATTTCCCAAGCCTCCTAGCAACTAAAATAAGGTAAGAAAAATCTTTCATCTCTTTTTATCAAGGTTTGATGGGTGGAATAAATTCAAGAAACTCATTAGTGAATAGTGTGAATAGTAACATTTTTTTGGTTTCTTGATTTTAATGGTGGTTTTAGGTTCCAAAAATCATACCAAGCACTTCCAAGCCTCCACCATCCTCAAGAAAACATCTCAAGCTTTCAAGAAAGGTAAAAATCTTTGGCCTAACTTTATTTAAGGTTCATGTTTAAGATCCATTTAGTGGGTGTTAGTAATCCTAGCTTACTAAGTGTTGTTGATATTTTGATGATTAAGTTAAGTAGATTTAAGGTTGGTTGTTGTTGCCTCAAGAACATGATGAGAGGAGTTTGTGTGTTGATGATGATATGATGATTGTTGGTGGTTGTGTTGATAGTTAAGGTGTAAGCGAAACCCCGATCGTAAATGTAACTTCATTAAAATCAACAAACCGTAACTTTAAGTTTCTGCAGAAAGTCTCGAAGTTTTAAACTGTAGATTCTTGAGAAATATCCTTTTTTTAAGATGGACAATGTTATAAGGATTGTTTAGGCGCTTGAATCGCTTAATTCCGATTTACGGATCAAAAGTTATGATCGTTTTAGTAAAAGTGTTTTATGTGACAAAAACTGCTACGAATCACGAACTTTGAAAATATAAAGGATAGACTTAAAAGTATTCGTAAATCATGAAATTTTTACAGAGAGTAAAATGTGGAGTTTCCTAACTGTCATAAAAATTTCACGTGAAAATAATGATTTCTCAATTTTATAAATATGTCGGAGCCGAGACCGCGCGAGTAGAAACCGTAAGAATCCTTAAGCGGAGCCGACAACGATAATGAGAATGAACTCAAGATACTTAGGAAAATGAAGTGACCATAAAGTGTTTATGACTTAAAATAAATGTTAAGGGTATTAGGAGTTGAGAGGGTGTATAATGAGTAGCACATGAGTGCGAGTTACCGTGAATTAGGACGGAACCTACCGAAATGAAATGTGTTTATGGTTATAGATTCCGAGCGGAACCTAGAGCATCCTCCACCTCGAGATACCCAGGCAAGTTTACAAACCCAACTCCATTTTACTGTTGTGTTGTGAAAGGATTGTTTTAATGTCATCGCATAAATACCATGTTTTCCATGATACGTAGTTGTTGAATTTTCGCATAATATAGCGATGTTGTACGATAAGTATATATCGTGAAATGATTATTTCGCTTTAAGCGTGACGTATTATATAAGACCGAGGGTCGGTCGGGGATTAAGATAAAACCCGGGAATCATTCCGGAGATATTATAGGACGGTTATACGTCCATAGTGGTACATTTTAAAGGGACTCATCGTCCACTTACGAAACATTAAAACACCTCGAACTTTTAAAACTATTTCCCAATGAGCATATTCCCTCAACTATATTTTATTGATTCGGATATTAAATATTATATACGTATTCCTTTATTATAGGAGTAGTATACTTCAACGTTATTGATTTCAAACCCGATTAATCATTATAGATTATTAATTATGTAAACACAAACTAGTTGAGGAATACTATTTAAATAAATATTTTAAAAGAATAACTCATTCGAGGTATGATTAATATCAATTATCATTTAATTATTTATAGACTACTATTTAATTAATGATTATTTATTTAAGGATTGTTATTGATTTAAAGATCATAGATCCTGATATACCTTTAGATTTAGAAGTATCATTCGAATAATTTCAGATCGTCGGTGAATATTATCCCGACTTATTATTATATTGAATATAGTTTCAAGAAGAAACTTTTCCCCTTATTAATTATCTGTTGACAACGGTCAACACACATCCCTAGTACTTCCTCCGAAATTCTCGGAAGTACGTATATACATATATATACACTTATATTTTAAAAAGATAAACTATCTCTATCAACAAGCAAAACGCTTGGGGAACTTCGATGTGGTTCAAGTTCCCGAGATTGATAGAATTCTGTTGAAGGACAATGGAGGGGTAGACTCTGGTACTACGTGTGCTGGATGGGCTACCAAAGGTACCGCAGGCGAAGGTACTTTGTGTACTCGGGAACTTGTGAAGTATGTGTATACCCGAAAATGGGACACGTAGCCCGAATGCGGCCAGGGTGATACCCGAGAGATGACGGTATTCGTCCTTTCACTAGTAAAGAAGGTTACTTTCCGTAGGACGACTGATCATCGTATGCGGTGGCTCCTGTGAGATGTCCAAAATCTTCCAATTGGAATTGATATGCGATACCGTAACCCAAGCCTAGGTGCTGGGATTACTATTAGGGTATTCGCTGGTTATAAAACCCCCTTAAAAGAATTATTTTCATAAGAAGGTGTGGGACACCAAGAAATCTACTCTTAAATAAAATATATATATAATATATGATGTTATTATATAGTCATTTTCATACTGTACATTATTATGCTGAGCATCTTAGCTCACACTTGTTTTCTTAAATTGACACAACACAACAGTGAATCAAGATGCCTGCCATGAGAACCACAGCCAGGAAACGGGTAGGAAATGGCCAGCTGTTCTATAGATTGTTTGGTGCAGTACCTCAGGTAGTCGAAATAAGCTGGATTAGTTTTCAGTTGTTTATAGTTCGTCTTATTTATAAGTATGGGTTATGTAAAATAAGAAATAAGAAACATATATTCGGCCGGCGGATTAACCTTACTTAAAGGTCACCCCCGGTAAGACTAATTACATTTGGGTTGTAATAAAATTTCTCTAGTAATGATGGTTTGTTTCCAAGACAATAACCTGTAGTGTGTGTGTTAAGTATGGGGTCGCGAAGCATGAGTATTTACATATTGTAGCGAAATGGTATCAGAGCCTTAGGTTATCAAATCTTGGAAACGATTGGATATAAAATATGTAGACCTAAGAATAATAAAACAATCAATTAGAGCTCAAGTCGAGTTCGTCGTCGGGCTACACGGGTAGTCTTGACTATTTTACCCTCAAAGGAATTCCAACTCTAAGTTAGTAACACCTTGCCTATTGTGTCAGGTACCAGTGGAGCCTAGTAGGGAGGTTGAACCTGTTGATGATTTGATGATTCCTGAGCATAACCCTATTCCCGAGCCAGAGAGCCCACGCATTGATGATTCAGACGATGACCCTGCTGAGGATGTCCTAGAGGAGGAGACTGAGCTTCCTGTCCCCGTAGCTAATGGCGTAGTATGGAGAGATGTAGAGATGTACCCACACCAGGCTATTCGCTCTCCTACACCACCCTCAGGGATCCAGAGCCCTATGTCCTATACTGATGACGATGATGAGGAGGCGATACGCGCACAGTTCGATGAGGTCCATGACATATCCTCTAGCGACCCGGACTCACCTCTACCACCACCGGCGACCAGGCATGTAGCCGTACACGACTGGGTAGTGAGTCAGCTTAACACTGAGATCACAGCGGCATCTGCCCGCATTGCTGAGTTACGCCAGGCACTGACAGCTGAGAGAGCTACCCGACTAGGATACCCCGGAGATTTCAGAGCTGCTTCCCCAGCCATAGCCAGTAGAGAGATCGATGGGATCGAGCTCCGTACCAGGGTTCAGATGACGATGACATCAGTGGGAGGATACATCCCAGTAGTCGATGCAGAGATGATGATTGCAGGAGCGATGAGGAGGGTGCGTGACCTCACTCGTAGTGATAGTAACTGAGAGATTAGTGATTAGATGTAGACCTTGAAGAAGGCTGAGTGACTTGTCACCAATTTTGATAGGATTGCTAGTAGTAGATAGCGTTCCTAGCCTTTCAGGGTACACGGCTTATGTATTTTCATTTCAGTATTTAGAACTAGCAGTGATAGATTGTAACCAGGCATGTATGAACTCGGCTAGTTGTTTCATTCCCAGGATATAACTGGGAGATATTATGAATATATATCTAAGCAGTTATTAAAGAATTGATGTCTATATTAATGCACTTTATAAAACCTGTTAAGTAATAAATGACATGCTTATATATGAATAAAATAACCTAACTATTATAATCATGTGACCAATTTTCCTTATCAGAATAATGCCACCCCGTAGAAGAGGAACCAGGGCACAGCCTGTAGAGTCTGTTAACCAACAACGAGGTGACCCAGTAGTAAATGAGGAGAGTGAAGAAGACATAGACTATAATGAATATGATGAGGAAGAATATGTAGAAGAAGAGGCTAAGGATACCCATCAGGGAGGGAACCCCGTAAATGAATTTATGGAACTGCTGAGAGCAAATCTGAACCAACAGCTTATTCCACCACAGCCCCTTGCTGCCCAACAGACTGCAGCTACTGTCTTTAGAGCCTTCAAATCCCTCAAACCCCCAGAGTTTCTAGGATCTGCTGACCCCGTTGAAGCACATGCCTGGCTCAAAGAGATAGAAAAGTCCTTCGAGATACTAGGAGTTGAGGAACAACATAAGACCATTTTCGCTTCTTACATGCTGAAAGGAGAAGCTAACTATTGGTGGGAGTCCAAACGAAACCTAGAAACTGATGTTGTGATCCCATGGGATAGATTTACCCGACTGTTCTTAGACAAGTACTTCCCTAGGTTTATGGAAACCCAGATGGAGATTAGATTTCTGGAGTTGAAACAGGATAAGATGACCGTGGCAGAATATGAGGCCAAATTTACTGAGTTGTCTAGATTTGTGCCTGAGTTTGTGAATACCGAAGAAAAGAAAGCGTGAAGGTTCCAGCTTGGTCTAAAACAATGGATACAGAACCGAGTAGCAGTGTTAGAGCTGACAGACTATGCCACCTTAGTACAGAAAGCCTCGATTGTTGAAGCTGATAGTGAGCAGACTGTGAAAGAAAAGGAGAATAGGAAGAGAAAGATAGGAAGCCAAGGAATAGGAACCGAAAATAGGAGCCTTCCAAGTAGGTTCATCAGGGGAGCGGTGTCCCAACCTGCAAGAGGCCCCGGATTCAGAAAGGCCCCAAGTGAGAGCGTTGGCCAGGGCGGCGGACAATCTAGGGCAACATTTCATAGCCAACCACGTGCCCCAATACCAGAATGTCAAACCTGTAAGAAGAGGCACCTTGGAGTGTGTAACCAGACAAGAGTCCCTCTGAGATGTTACCTTTGTGACCAAATTGGGCACCTTGCCAACTAACGTGTTTCCAATGAGGGAAGGTAGGACACATGAAGCGGGATTACCCAACGTTGATGCCCCCAGCCTCAGGAATGAGTAGAGCTGTATCTAACCGACCTCCAGCCGCTAGGACCTTCAACATAACTGTTCAGGATGCTGTCCGAAACACTGACGTGATAGCAGGTACCCTTTTGTTAAATTCCGAACATGCAAATGTCCTATTTGATTCTGGAGCAACCAAGTCTTTTATATCTCAAGATTTTGCTAGCAAGTTAAAACTTAATGACAGACCCTTACGTGAGGTATTACGAGTGGAAATAGCAAACAAAGAAATAATCCCTGTAAATCAAATATACCCTAAGTACAAGCTGAAATTAGAAGAGAAGATCTTCGAGGTCGACTTACTACCATTCGCGTTAGGAGAATTTGATGTGATCTTAGGAATGGATTGGTTATCCAGTAACGGAGCGCAAATAGATTGTGAACAGAAGAAAGTTAAGATAAGAGTGCAGAATGATAAAGAAGTAGTGTTTAAAGGTGAATGACAGAACCAGAAATTTTTGACCATGCTTCACGCAAAAAGATTGTTAAGGAAAGGTAATGAGGCCTATTTGGCTTATGTGATAGATACCCAGAAGGAAGTCCCCAACATATAGGGCATACCCATATTAAACGAATTCGAGGATGTATTTCCAGAAAACTTACCAGGATTGCCACCTGACAGAGAAATAGAGTTCGCTATAGAGTTAGCACCAGGGACGGCACCAGTATCCAAGGCCCCATATAGGTTAGCCCCAGTTGAGATGAAAGAACTAGCTTCTCAACTGCAAGAATTATTAGATAATGGAATGATAAGGCCCAGTGTGTCACCATGGGGAGCACCAGTATTATTCGTAAAGAAAAAGGACGGCAGCATGAGATTATGTATAGACTATCGAGAGCTGAATAAGCTGACTATAAAGAATAGGTACCCTCTTCCCAGAATTAACGACCTATTCGACCAACTCAAAGGAGCTTGTAATAACCCCAATTTTTGGGAAATTTTTGAAACCCTTATGAATAGTGTTTTTGCTGAATGAGAAAACTTTTCATGCCACACTATGTAGGGGTTCTGATATGGATATTCTGAGATTTTATTAGTACTTTATATGGGATATAAGTGTATGTAAAGATCGTCAGAATCCAAATCCGAACACTTTGATTTTTCCCGGAAATACACTAGATACAGAAAGATTTGAGAAAAAGGTAACAGGATAAAAAGGATTTAAATTAAAGGATTATAGGAGAGGATCATAAAAGGAATATAATATATTGAGAAAGGTTAAGGGAACCTAAGTAATAAGATCCCGGGTATGATCCCTCAAACGATAAACGAAAACGAAAGTTAAGCGAACCGTATAACAGATCAGCGGTCATTAGGCAAACGATTAGGAAGTTAATCAAAGGGATTAATGGGAATGATGTCATCCAACCAATAGAAAGAAGACAAGGAAGGAAGGATGACATCATGAGGATGAGGTAAGCATGACATGGGAAGGAAGGAGGTGTGGTTGATTAAGGACCACACAAATTCAAGGGCAAGGTAGTAATTTACTAAATCAAATACAAATCAAGCCAACCAAGCTAGCAAAATCATTTCATCAAAAATCAAAAACAACCAAGGCATTTGTTCTTCATCTTAGCTCTCGGCTTTTTACATTTTTAAAGGCAAGATTTTTCAAAATCAAGATCCAAGCATCCTAAATTGGTAAGAAAATTCCCTAATCATCTTTATGCTTAGTTATGGCTATATCATGAGTTTAAGCCATTAATTCTTTCTCTAACTTCTTCATTTAATCAAAGAAGAAGACAATGAATAGTGTTTTCAAGTTTTTAACTTGAACTTTTTCTTGTTTTCTTGAAGATCCAAGCTTTCCTAAGGCTTCTCAAAGCTTCTTAAGGCTTCCTAGCTCCACCCACCACTTCAAGGAAGTTATACCATTTCCAAACCCTAGGTTCATATATATTATAAGGTGATTTTGATGAGTAGGATGTTATTGTAGTTGTTATGATTTAGAGTTTGGGATTTGGAATGGTAGTGTAATGGAATGGTAATTTTGTGGTTTTGATTTAAAGGAGCTTAAGTATGATTAAAGTTAGGTTTAAGCACATGTATGAATGATTAAATTGAATTGGTTGGGGTTGTTATGATGTGATAAGGATGGATGTTTGTTGTGTGTTGGATTTGAGGATGGTTTGGGTTGATTGTGGATGGTTTAAAAATTGGAAATCGCGTAAACATAGCCGTCGTAACGTCCGATTTTCTTTGGACTGTTTTTGTGCATAGCATTAGGACCCGAGGACCCCCTGCTAGATTGTGACCACTGCCATGTTTAGATAGCTCATGTTACGAGCTTCGTTTTGATATGTAGTTCGTTCGATTCCGATTTACGGTTTAGGAGAAACGACCATTTCAAGTAACGGCGTTTCGCGAACGAAACTTTTTCCCTCGCCTTACTTTGGAATGTAGGTTAAAGACCAAAAAGGGTTAATTAATGTATGAAACATTTATGGTAAGTGTGTTAGGCAGTTGGTAAGACATTCGCGAAGGAATCGCTTTAAAACTCGTAAAGGTTAAATTATTAAAAATGGTGGAGCCGAGGGTACCCGAGTGACTTAAGCGAATCGGTGAGCGCAAAACAAGCGTTAGAGTCTAAGTTAGTTATAGTATAGATTTACAAGTGATTTTGGTTTAATTCCAACTTACTTGTTGTTTATAGGTTATCAGACTCGTCCCGAGCCTTTCTCACCCCCAAGTCGCTCAGGCAAGTTTTCTACCCGTTATACTGTTGTTGTGATGAATATATGTATATGCATTATCTTGTGATATTGCATGATTGTTATTAGAAAATTTTGCGATATATTGGAGCATGCTAATATGGTATATATGCATGTCTGTTTCGTAATCTGGTTATCTATCTGTTGATTTCAATGCTTATAGTTGCATAATACATATGCTAGAAATAAGCAAGTAGTTGCGTATACCCTTAGTATAGGGGATAAAAGGTGAACATATTTCTAAACCGGGAGTCGATGTTCCCGAGTATATTATATATATATATATATATATTTATATATATATATATGGATATAGTTTTTAAAACTATTAATCGAATAAGGTTTATTCGATAACTTTAACTTTATTTTATTAATGAATATTATTTTGAATATTCATTCGAGGACTTATGACTCCTTTTACTTTATTAATGAATATTATTTTGAATATTATTCGAAGGCGTATGACTCCTTTTATTTATTTATTGAATATTATTTGAATATTCATTCGAGGGCTTATGACTCTTTTATATTATTTATTGAATATTATTTGAATATTCATTCGAAGGCTTATGACTCAGTTTATATTATTTAATGAATATTATTTGAATATTCATTTGAGGATCTATGACTCCGATTATTTGCTGAAATATATTCTTTATTTTATTAAAGAATAAGATGTCAATAATCAAACTTATTTTCGATTATTCAAATAAAGATAGTACTTTCATATAAGTATATCTTTGGTTATTTAATACTCGTTTCAAGTATAAGTTTTAATACTTCTACTTCAATTATTTTTATAAAGATTATTCTTTATGGGAATATTATTTCAATAATAATATTCAGATATTTTCTAATATATGGGGACTGATTTACTTCATTAAATCAGCTTTACTCCAAACACTCTTTAAAGTGTTTTCGAGTCTTCAAAATGATTTTTAAAAGTTAGAGCGGATCCCAAAACTCATTTTTATATTTAAGATCTTCCTTTTTAAGGGGATTTAAATACTCGCTCAAAACCTGGGGAATCCGGCTCTGTGATGTGTTTTATATTCGCAACGAGGTTGCAGTTTTGGTAAATGAATTGATTACTTGCCCAACGTTCGGGAAGTAAGCCCATCTCATTGAGTCGGCATAAGCGACAGGCCGGGGTACGGTCTATTATTGTGTAAGTGGCTGGGTGGCAGTCCATCAACGCGTGAGGGGCCGGGGTACGGTCTAGCGCGAGGTCCTAATGCGGCCAGGGTGATGACCGGTGAGGAATTCATCCATCTACAGTAGAAAAGGTTACTTATTGGTATCTTTGCCTGATCAGCGAGATATCGGGTTTATGCCAAAATTCTTTTCCTTTCCAAAATTCATTGGATGTTTCAAACTCTGTTCATACTTTACATAACAGAGGTTCCAGGAAATGTTTAAAGGGGTATATATATGTGGATATATATATACCGGGACTAAATAAAGTATCTCGTAACTTTATTTCATTCAATAATATTTCAAAGATTGAATCTATTCAAATCTTGTCTTGTAGTCTCATCTATGTGATGAACTTTTGAAACTGATTGTAACTTGAACGGTGGTAGTTCAAGTGGTATTGGGAAAGATATAAGTATATTGGGGTATTTGGTAACCTCATCTTTTAAACTTATATCTAATTAATAATTGTCTTATGAATGACAAAGATTTTCAGAAAAACGTTGAGACAAGGTTAGATATATGAGATCACCTTGCAACGATATTTTTTTATACAGTTATACACTGGGACTTTGTGTATATTATGCATGGAAGAGGACTTCCAATATTTTGAAAAGTATATATGTATATATACTGAATATTTTGCGACTTCATCGCATTAAGATATCAAACTTGGTTCATTTCTTTTGACCAAGACTTTCATGAGTATTATGAGTAGGCTCATATACTATTAATCATTATACATATTATTTTGGTGGGCTTGCTGCTCACCCTTGCTTTATTTCTTCATCACACAACAACAGTTAGGAGAGATGGCCAGACTCCAGCAGACCCAGCGCAAGCGCGTGGGAAGCGCCCCGCGTCTTCCCGATGATGTTGTAGCTGCTATAGCTGCAGAGGTAGATCCATTGTAGTTCAGACCATCTACTTTTGAGAATCAAATTATGTATAATTATAACTTGTGGCAGATAATGGCAATTAACTGTAAATTTATCAAGTAATCATTTTGGGTTGTAATAATTTTAAATTGTGGATTCAAAGACTTGTACTTATTTCAATTTCATCTCTGAGACTATAACGGGTTGTGGTGTGTGTTAGTGTGGGGTCACAGTATGAGGTTATTTATTATTAATTAAGTGAAGTGATATTGTGGAAAGAAAGACCGTGACAACCCGGATCCCCGACCCCGGATCTGGGGGTGTTACAGAAATGGTATCAGAGCCAAGCGTTATAAACCTCAGAGATGATGGGACGTTAAGATAATAAGTTCACTAAGATAATAAAAACTCTTGCCAAGTTCATAGTCGGGCTACCTAACGTAGTACTGACAGTTAAAACCCTTATGGGAACCCTTATAAATATCGTGATAGGAGCGTAGTTCGTTATCGTATATGGTAGCGGGACTCCGAACCCTGAGGTTGAGGAGCAACATCGCGATGATATTTTATTACTAATTGGAGATCGGATTGTGGATCCGATAGAGTGTCCTAATGCAGGACCGGATGTGTAATAACCCCAATTTTTGGGAAATTTTGAAACCCTTATGAATAGTGTTTTTGCTGAATGAGAAAACTTTTCATGCCACACTATATAGGGGTTCTGATATGGATATTCTGAGATTTTATTAGTACTTTATATGGGATATAAGTGTATGTAAAGATCGTCAGAATCCAAATCCGAACACTTTGATTTTTCCCGGAAATCCACAATATACGGAGAGAATTAAGTATAAGGTGACAGGATAAAAAGGATTTAAATTAAAGGATTATAAGAGAGGATCATAGAAGGAATATAATATATTGAGAAAGGTTAAGGGAACCTAAGTAATAAGATCCCGGGTATGATCCTTCAAACGATAGACGAGAACGAAAGTTAAGCGAACCGTACAACAGATCAGCGGTCATTAGGCAAACGATTAGGAAGTTAATCAAAGGGATTAATGGGAATGATGTCATCCAACCAATAGAAAGAAGACAAGGAAGGAAGGATGACATCATGTGGATGAGATAAGCATGACATGGGAAGGAGGAGGTGTGGTGGCTTTGTAACCACACAAATCCAAGGGCAAGAAGGTAAATTACTAAATCAAAAACAAAAACCAAATCAACCAACCAAAAAAAAAATCAAAACAAGGCAAAACACAAAATTTTCTCTTCTTCTTTCTCCATGGAAGCTCACGGGTCCTTTTCTTAATTTTTGAAGATCCAAGCTCCTCCACTTACTATTTAGCAAGGTAATTATCCTAGCTTCTCCTAGTTAAGTTACATACTTCCTATAAGTTTAAGCTTCTAAATCCAAGCCAATCTTTTTCTATAAATCATCAAAGAAGATGGTGAATAGTGTTTTCAAGAACTAAAATTTGTGTTCTTGAAGTTTTGTTTAGATTAAGCTTGGATAAGGGCTTTAAAGATGATTCCAAGCCATCCCCTTGATTCTCCACTCTCCAAGGAAGGTATAATCTCTTAACCAAGCTTTGTTATTGAAAGTTAAGAGCATAAAATGAGTATTAGAGTTCATGAGAGGCTTGATGATTGTGTATGTAGAGATTAATGGGTTTTGGGTTGTTTTTGAAGTTGTAAATCTTGGTTGTTGATTAATGAACTTAAGTGTAGTTTAAATTCATGATAAAGAATAGTATAAATGGTTAATGTGGATTTGTTGGGTTTGTTATGATGTGATAAGGATGGATGTTTGTTGTATGATGGATTTGAGGTTGGATTTGGGGTTGATTTGGAATGGGTTTGAATGGCTTAAAATTGGGAAATCGCGTAAACATAGCCGTCGTAACGTCCGATTTTCTTTGGACTGTTTTTGTGCATAGCATTAGGACCCGAGAACCCCCTGCTAGATTATGACCACTGCCATGTTTAGATAGCTCATGTTACGAGCTTCGTTTTGATATGTAGTTCGTTCGATTCCGATGCACGGTTTAGGAGAAACGACCGTTTCAAGTAACGGCGTTTCGCGAACGAAACTTTTCCCCTTGCCTTACTTTGAAACATAGGTTAAAGACCAAAAAGGGTTAATTAATGTATGAAACATTTATGGTAAGTGTTTTAGGCAGTTGGTAAGACACTCGCGAAGGAATCGCTTTAAAACTCGTAAAGGTTAAATTATTAAAAATGGTGGAGCCGAGGGTACCCGAGTGACTTAAGCGAATCAGTGAGCGCAAAACAAGCGTTAGAGTCTAAGTTAGTTAAAGTATAGATTTACAAGTGATTTTGGTTTAATTCCAACTTACTTGTTGTTTATAGGTTACCAGACTCGTCCCGAGCCTTTTATCACCCCAAGTCGCTCAGGCAAGTTTTCTACCCGTTATACTGTTGTTGTGATGTAAATATATGTATATGCATTATCTTGTGATAGTGCATGATTGTTATTAGCAAATTTTGCGATATATTGGAGCATGCTGATATGGTATATATGCATGTCTGCTTCGTAATCTGGTTATCTATCTGTGGATTTCAATGCTTATAGTTGCATAATACCTATGCTAAAAATAAGCAAGTAGTTGCGTATACCCTTAGTATAAGGGATAAAAGGTGAACATATTTCTAAACCGGGAGTCGAGGATCCCGAGTAGATTTTGTATATATGTATATAAATATATATATATATATATGGTTATAGTTTTCCAAACTATTAATCGAATAAGGTTTATTCGATAACTTTTAATTTATTAATTGAATCCTATTTCGAATATTCATTCGAGGGCTTATGACTCAGTTTGTTTTATCATTTGAATATTACTTGAATATTCTTTTGAGGACTTATGACTCCTTTATTTTATTATTGAATATTATTTCGAATATTCATTTGGGGAGGTATGACTCCTTTATTTTATTATTGAATATGATTTCGAATATTCATTCGAGGGCTTATGACTCCGTTTATATTAATTAATGATTATTAATTGGACAGTCATTTGAGGATGTATTGACTCCTTTATTTCATTTAATGAATATTATTTATAGTATTCATTCGAGGTATTATGACTCCGTTTATTACTTAATAATATTCTTTATTGTATTAAAGAATAAGGTGTCGATAATCAAACTTATTTTTATAAAGATTAGTCTTTATGGGAATATTATTTAAATAATAATATTCAGATATTTTCTAAATATATTGGGACTGATTTATTTTAATAAATCAGCAGTACTCCAAACATTCTTAAAAATGTTTTCGAGTCTTCAAAATGATTTTTAAAAGTTAGAGCGGATCCCAAAACTCATTTTTATATTTAAGATCTTCCTTTTAAGGGGATTTAAATACTCGCTCAAAACTGAGGGATCCGGCTCTGTGGTGTATTTTATATTCGCAACAAGGTTGCAGTTTTGGTAAATGAATTGATTACTTACCCAACACTCGGGAAGTAAAATTCTTGGAACAAGTTAATCCATTAACAGGCATCGCCTGGGAAATATCGGTGAGTTCTCCTTTCCAAATAGATACGACTTCTTGGTGGAGCCGTATCAACAAGTTTCTACTTGGGGAAAGTGGGGACGAGCTTTACGTTTCAGAGTCATGGATTTCATCTGAACTAGGAGTGGCGTAAGTGGCCGAGTAGCGCCGGCCCAGCCTTATTATATTGGCCCAAATGGCCTGGAAGTTCCGCTAAGGCGGTCCATTCCTTAGGAGTTCAGTGTTCGGTTGACAAGTAAATCCGACAGGTTCTCCTCTACATGTAGAAAATGGTGGGGTTGTACTACTACGACTGATCATCGTAAGTGGTCTTCCTGGCACGGCAAACTCCCGTAATGAGTTCATCATCCAATTGGATAATTTCTGCAACACTACCCAGAGCACTTCGATAGAAAGGCTACGGTTGGGCGATTGTTGAGTGTTGGCAGGGTCAAGTTTTCAAAATGATGTTTACATCAAATGAAGTATCTCGTAACTTCATTTTATTTTGATAATATTTTAAAGATTTAATCTATTCAAATCTTGCCTTATAGTCTCATCTATGTGATGAACTTTTGAAGCTAATTATAACTTGAACGGTGGTAGTTCAAGTAGTATTTGGGAAAGATATAAGTATATTGGGGTATCTTGTAACTTCATCTTTTAAACTTATATCTAATTAATAATTGTCTTATGAATGACAAAGATTTTCAGAAAAACGTTGAGACAAGGTTAGATATATGAGATCACCTTGCAACGATATTTTTTTTTTATATATATACAGTTATATGCTGGGACTTTGTGTATATTATGCATGGAAGAGGACTTCCAATATTTTGAAAAGTATATATGTATATATATATATACTGAATATTTTGCGACTTCATCGCATTAAGTTATCAACTTGGTTCATTTCTTTTGACCAAGACTTTCGTGAGTATTATGAGTAGGTTCATATATTGTTAATCATTATACATATTATTTTGGTGGGCTTGCTGCTCACCCTTGCTTTCTTCTTTCATCACACAACAACAGTTAGGAAAGATGACCAGACTCCAGCAGACCCAGCGCAAGCGTGTGGAAAGCGTTCCGCGTCTTCCCGTTGATGTCGTAGCTGCTATAGCTGCAGAGGTAGATCTATTGTAGATTAGACCATCTGCTTTTGAGAATCAATTATGTATAATTATAACTTGTGGCAGATAATGGCAATTATGTGTAAATTTATCAAGTAATCGTTTTGGGTTGTAATAACTTTTAAATTGTGGATTCAAAGACTTGTACTTATTTGAATTTCATCTCTGAGACTATAACGGGTTGTGGTGTATGTTAGTGTGGGGTCACAGCATAAGGTTGGTTATTATTAATTAAGTGAAGTGATATTGTGGAAAGAAAGACCGTGACGACCCGGATCCCCGACCCCGGATCTGGGGGTGTTACAGAAATGGTATCAGAGCTAAGCGTTATAAACCTCAGAGATGATGGGACGTTAAGATAATAAGTTCACTAAGATAATAAGAACTCTTGCCAAGTTCATAGTCGGACTACCCAACGTAGTACTGACAGTTAAAACCCTTATGGGAACCCTTATAAATGTAGCGATAGAAGCGTAGTTCGTTATCGTATATGGTAGCGGGACTCCGAACCCTGAAGTTGAGGAACATCAACGCGATGATGTTTTATTATTTATTGGGGATCAGATTATGGATCCGATAGAGCGTCCTAACGCGGGACCGGATGATGTTGATATTGAGGGTGTAGCGGTTGAGGATGTTGTCCTAGAAGGGATAGTTGCTGAGAAGGATCCCATGGAGGATCCTCACAAGAATGAATAAAGGACCACTGATGAATTGATGACCATGGTTAGGTCGACTACCAGAGGTAGGATTGGTCGGTCACTACCGGAGGTTCGTTCAAGTTGTAAAGATAGTAGCCCCTTTAACGCGGCTTACTCGTAAGACTGAGAAGTTCGAATGGACTGAGAAATGCGAGAACAGCTTTCAAGAACTGAAGCAGAGGTTGGTGATGGCCCCTATACTGGCATTGCCGGATGGAAAAAGGAGATTTTGTGATTTGTAAGTGACGCTTCGCATAAGGAATTAAGGTGCTTCTTAGCACAGCAAGATAATCGCGTATGCGTCAAGACAATTAAGGTAATATGAAATTCAATATCCCCGCCCATGAGCTTAGGCTCGTGGCAATAGTTTACCCTAAAGATTGGAGGCACTACTTGTATGGAGAGAAGTGCGAGAATTACCTAAGCCATAAGTGCTCTAGTACATTCTTACGTAGAAGGAGCTCAATATACGCCAGAGGATGCGGTTAGAGCTAATCAAGAATAATGATTGGGAGATTCTTTATCATTCGGGGAAAGCCAATATGGTGGCTGATGCCCTTAGTAAAAAGGAGAGACTCAAGATGGTAATGTCTTTTGGAGAGTTTATAAGAGATTTTGAGAAAATGAAAATAGAAGTGAAGGTAACCGGAGCCGGTACCGAAAAGCTGTTTGAGATTGCAATACAGCCCGAATTATTGGAAAAGATCATATTGTGCCAGAAAAAGTTATGAATGAAGGCAGAGAGCCAACAATTAGATAAAAGATTAATATCGAGAAAGATGATAAGGGAATAATGAGGTATTCTTATAGAATTTGGGTTCCGAAAGTTCAAGAACGTAAGGATGAGAACTTAGATGAGAGCCATAGTTTGAGGAATAAGATTTAGAGCAAACCCTGAACGTGATAATCAGGGAGGTTGCAATTAAGATATAAAGAACCCGGAATATAATAAAGTGGAAAATGAAGATTTTAAATTAAAAGATGACCCCAAATTATGGGGAGTAGGAAGAAACATTTAGACTGAGGAAACAAAAGTCGAGCGAGATAAGGAGACCCAAGACGGTACTCCTATACGGAAATTCATGGACCTGTCTTAAAAGAACTTAGACTATTATCCCCAACCACCACCTTGAGGAAACAATGCGGTAGGAAATTCTTCATGACCTTTAAGTCGTTAAGCTCTCAGAGTTCCAAGGAACAGGTTGACCCAGTCGAGGCAAGAGCCTGGCTAAAGGGAATAGATGAATCATTTGAGATTCTAAATGATTGACGAATCACAAAAGACTATTTTTATCACTTACCCTCCTAAGAGAGAGACCACCCGCTGGTGAAAGATCAAGAAAGGCACGGAGCCAGAGGTTAGAATAAACTGATTTAAGTTCAGTCAATTGTTTTAAGAAAGTACTTTCCAAGGTTATGGAGATAGTGTAAAAGCTTTAGAGTCAGAACAAAGGCAGACGAGTATGATGAATTATGAATCTAAGTTGTAAAAGTTATCAAGATTCGTTCTGAAGACACGAATCCAGAATGACGTGATGTTTGAAAACAATGTTTATGTTGTGTTGGTTCATGAAATAATGATAAGAGAAAGGAATATAACGGCAATACAGTTTGAGGAATGATAAGGGAGTAGGGTATGAGGAAACCCTAACGACTCGTAGCAATAGAAATAGAAAAGTATGCAATCGTCAGGATGAGGGTGATTCAACATAAGTTAAAATTGATGGTTGAGGGCATAAGAGATACATATAGTTTATCCCCTGTAAGTTGGGAGGATTCGAGGAAACCTTGAGATAATTCGAAGGATAAATAATGAGACGCGGATAGACTAAGGGGATAGCGAAAATATTTAGGCACGTGAAATGTGATGCTATAACACTTGATGTTGATATAAATACATATATGTTTTGTTCTTCTATGACAAACCTCTATAGTTCAGAGGTAGATTCCAAGCCAGATATTTTATGGCAATAAAATTTTTTTTTATGAATATACAATTCTCTTCGATTCGTTCTTTTCTCTTCTTTCATTTCATATAAACTGAGAAGAACAACCCTTCCAGAAGGGGAGGTATTGCCGAATGACTATCTATCTGTGTGATAGAAGCCTAGTAGGATACCATCTATTGTTTAATTGATTGTCAAGTACTAAAGGCTGGCCACCTTCTGTACTAACTATGCGATATAACAAGTGTTCATGATCATAGTGATCTCTCAACAAATTCCTTTAATTCTATTTGATTGATCAAATTTTGGAAAATAGAAACAGCTGAAAAAGGAGTAATAAAGTTGTGGTAGTATTCGGAATGGAAACACATTCGTGATACTAAGGTTGGCATGGTTATTAAAAGGTTATAGAACGCTAACGAGCAAAAGTATAACCAGTATAATATTAGGAACGGAAGGTGATAGCGATTACGAACTGGAAAAGAATGGGTATTGAGAAGCAAAAGCTTTAATGTTAAAAGCTAAAATGAAAGTCTGTGCAATAGACTTGAAAGAAATTAGAATGATCACTTAACACGGATTGAGTTTTCTTACGACAATAGATCATATGTCAGTATTGAGATATCGCCTTATGAAATCCTTGAGGGAAGACAATGTCGATCTCCCTTATGTTAGGATGAAGTTGTAGAGCGCAAGATGCTCGGACCCGCAGTAGTCCAAAGGACCAAGGATATGATAGATCTAATCAGAGGACGGCTGGTAGTAGCCCAAGATGGACATGATAAGTATGTTGATTTGACACGAAAGGAAAAAGAGTATGAAATAGGGGACCTAGTGTTGTTATAGGTATTTCCTTGGAAAGGAAGGATGAGGTTCGGAAAGAAATGAAAGCTAAGTCCACGAATTGTTGGACCCTTGGATATATTAAGACGTATTGGGAGGATAGCATAGGAGCTAGCCCTAACCCCGAACATGTAGCAGGTCGTAACGTGTCTCACGTATCAGTGTTAAGGAAGTGTAATTCAGATGCCAGATAAATAGGGGCATATGAGCGCATAGATATGCAACCCGACGTAACCTATATGGAGCAACCAGGAAGGGTTGTAGAGTGAAAAGGGAACAAGTGCTTAGGAGAAGGGTTATCAAACTATTCAGAGTTTGATGGAAGAACCACAATGTGGGAAAATTTATTTGAGAGTTAGAAAGTGTAATGCTAAGAAAGTATCCCAATTCATTTTCTATCTGATTCCGGGACGGAATCCTTTTAAGGAGGGGAGACTGTAATAACCCCAATTTTTGGGAAATTTTGAAACCCTTATGAATAGTGTTTTTGCTGAATGAGAAAACTTTTCATGCCACACTATATAGGGGTTCTGATATGGATATTCTGAGATTTTATTAGTACTTTATATGGGATATAAGTGTATGTAAAGATCGTCAGAATCCAAATCCGAACACTTTGATTTTTCCCGGAAATCCACAATATACGGAGAGAATTAAGTATAAGGTGACAGGATAAAAAGGATTTAAATTAAAGGATTATAAGAGAGGATCATAGAAGGAATATAATATATTGAGAAAGGTTAAGGGAACCTAAGTAATAAGATCCCGGGTATGATCCTTCAAACGATAGACGAGAACGAAAGTTAAGCGAACCGTACAACAGATCAGCGGTCATTAGGCAAACGATTAGGAAGTTAATCAAAGGGATTAATGGGAATGATGTCATCCAACCAATAGAAAGAAGACAAGGAAGGAAGGATGACATCATGTGGATGAGATAAGCATGACATGGGAAGGAGGAGGTGTGGTGGCTTTGTAACCACACAAATCCAAGGGCAAGAAGGTAAATTACTAAATCAAAAACAAAAACCAAATCAACCAACCAAAAAAAAAATCAAAACAAGGCAAAACACAAAATTTTCTCTTCTTCTTTCTCCATGGAAGCTCACGGGTCCTTTTCTTAATTTTTGAAGATCCAAGCTCCTCCACTTACTATTTAGCAAGGTAATTATCCTAGCTTCTCCTAGTTAAGTTACATACTTCCTATAAGTTTAAGCTTCTAAATCCAAGCCAATCTTTTTCTATAAATCATCAAAGAAGATGGTGAATAGTGTTTTCAAGAACTAAAATTTGTGTTCTTGAAGTTTTGTTTAGATTAAGCTTGGATAAGGGCTTTAAAGATGATTCCAAGCCATCCCCTTGATTCTCCACTCTCCAAGGAAGGTATAATCTCTTAACCAAGCTTTGTTATTGAAAGTTAAGAGCATAAAATGAGTATTAGAGTTCATGAGAGGCTTGATGATTGTGTATGTAGAGATTAATGGGTTTTGGGTTGTTTTTGAAGTTGTAAATCTTGGTTGTTGATTAATGAACTTAAGTGTAGTTTAAATTCATGATAAAGAATAGTATAAATGGTTAATGTGGATTTGTTGGGTTTGTTATGATGTGATAAGGATGGATGTTTGTTGTATGATGGATTTGAGGTTGGATTTGGGGTTGATTTGGAATGGGTTTGAATGGCTTAAAATTGGGAAATCGCGTAAACATAGCCGTCGTAACGTCCGATTTTCTTTGGACTGTTTTTGTGCATAGCATTAGGACCCGAGAACCCCCTGCTAGATTATGACCACTGCCATGTTTAGATAGCTCATGTTATGAGCTTCGTTTTGATATGTAGTTCGTTCGATTCCGATGCACGGTTTAGGAGAAACGACCGTTTCAAGTAACGGCGTTTTGCGAACGAAACTTTTCCCCTTGCCTTACTTTGAAACATAGGTTAAAGACCAAAAAGGGTTAATTAATGTATGAAACATTTATGGTAAGTGTTTTAGGCAGTTGGTAAGACACTCGCGAAGGAATCGCTTTAAAACTCGTAAAGGTTAAATTATTAAAAATGGTGGAGCCGAGGGTACCCGAGTGACTTAAGCGAATCAGTGAGCGCAAAACAAGCGTTAGAGTCTAAGTTAGTTAAAGTATAGATTTACAAGTGATTTTGGTTTAATTCCAACTTACTTGTTGTTTATAGGTTACCAGACTCGTCCCGAGCCTTTTATCACCCCAAGTCGCTCAGGCAAGTTTTCTACCCGTTATACTGTTGTTGTGATGTAAATATATGTATATGCATTATCTTGTGATAGTGCATGATTGTTATTAGCAAATTTTGCGATATATTGGAGCATGCTGATATGGTATATATGCATGTCTGCTTCGTAATCTGGTTATCTATCTGTGGATTTCAATGCTTATAGTTGCATAATACCTATGCTAGAAATAAGCAAGTAGTTGCGTATACCCTTAGTATAAGGGATAAAAGGTGAACATATTTCTAAACCGGGAGTCGAGGATCCCGAGTAGATTTTGTATATATGTATATAAATATATATATATATATATGGTTATAGTTTTCCAAACTATTAATCGAATAAGGTTTATTCGATAACTTTTAATTTATTAATTGAATCCTATTTCGAATATTCATTCGAGGGCTTATGACTCAGTTTGTTTTATCATTTGAATATTACTTGAATATTCTTTTGAGGACTTATGACTCCTTTATTTTATTATTGAATATTATTTCGAATATTCATTTGGGGAGGTATGACTCCTTTATTTTATTATTGAATATGATTTCGAATATTCATTCGAGGGCTTATGACTCCGTTTATATTAATTAATGATTATTAATTGGACAGTCATTTGAGGATGTATTGACTCCTTTATTTCATTTAATGAATATTATTTATAGTATTCATTCGAGGTATTATGACTCCGTTTATTACTTAATAATATTCTTTATTGTATTAAAGAATAAGGTGTCGATAATCAAACTTATTTTTATAAAGATTAGTCTTTATGGGAATATTATTTAAATAATAATATTCAGATATTTTCTAAATATATTGGGACTGATTTATTTTAATAAATCAGCAGTACTCCAAACATTCTTAAAAATGTTTTCGAGTCTTCAAAATGATTTTTAAAAGTTAGAGCGGATCCCAAAACTCATTTTTATATTTAAGATCTTCCTTTTAAGGGGATTTAAATACTCGCTCAAAACTGAGGGATCCGGCTCTGTGGTGTATTTTATATTCGCAAGAAGGTTGCAGTTTTGGTAAATGAATTGATTACTTACCCAACACTCGGGAAGTAAAATTCTTGGAACAAGTTAATCCATTAACAGGCATCGCCTGGGAAATATCGGTGAGTTCTCCTTTCCAAATAGATACGACTTCTTGGTGGAGCCGTATCAACAAGTTTCTACTTGGGGAAAGTGGGGACGAGCTTTACGTTTCAGAGTCATGGATTTCATCTGAACTAGGAGTGGCGTAAGTGGCCGAGTAGCGCCGGCCCAGCCTTATTATATTGGCCCAAATGGCCTGGAAGTTCCGCTAAGGCGGTCCATTCCTTAGGAGTTCAGTGTTCGGTTGACAAGTAAATCCGACAGGTTCTCCTCTACATGTAGAAAATGGTGGGGTTGTACTACTACGACTGATCATCGTAAGTGGTCTTCCTGGCGCGGCAAACTCCCGTAATGAGTTCATCATCCAATTGGATAATTTCTGCAACACTACCCAGAGCACTTCGATAGAAAGGCTACGGTTGGGCGATTGTTGAGTGTTGGCAGGGTCAAGTTTTCAAAATGATGTTTACATCAAATGAAGTATCTCGTAACTTCATTTTATTTTGATAATATTTTAAAGATTTAATCTATTCAAATCTTGCCTTATAGTCTCATCTATGTGATGAACTTTTGAAGCTAATTATAACTTGAACGGTGGTAGTTCAAGTAGTATTTGGGAAAGATATAAGTATATTGGGGTATCTTGTAACTTCATCTTTTAAACTTATATCTAATTAATAATTGTCTTATGAATGACAAAGATTTTCAGAAAAACGTTGAGACAAGGTTAGATATATGAGATCACCTTGCAACGATATTTTTTTTTTATATATATACAGTTATATGCTGGGACTTTGTGTATATTATGCATGGAAGAGGACTTCCAATATTTTGAAAAGTATATATGTATATATATATATACTGAATATTTTGCGACTTCATCGCATTAAGTTATCAACTTGGTTCATTTCTTTTGACCAAGACTTTCGTGAGTATTATGAGTAGGTTCATATATTGTTAATCATTATACATATTATTTTGGTGGGCTTGCTGCTCACCCTTGCTTTCTTCTTTCATCACACAACAACAGTTAGGAAAGATGACCAGACTCCAGCAGACCCAGCGCAAGCGTGTGGAAAGCGTTTCGCGTCTTCCCGTTGATGTCGTAGCTGCTATAGCTGCAGAGGTAGATCTATTGTAGATTAGACCATCTGCTTTTGAGAATCAATTATGTATAATTATAACTTGTGGCAGATAATGGCAATTAACTGTAAATTTATCAAGTAATCGTTTTGGGTTGTAATAACTTTTAAATTGTGGATTCAAAGACTTGTACTTATTTGAATTTCATCTCTGAGACTATAACGGGTTGTGGTGTATGTTAGTGTGGGGTCACAGCATAAGGTTGGTTATTATTAATTAAGTGAAGTGATATTGTGGAAAGAAAGACCGTGACGACCCGGATCCCCGACCCCGGATCTGGGGGTGTTACAGGATGATGTTGATATTGAGGATTTAGCGGTTAAGGATGTTGTCCTAGAAGGGATAGTTGTTGAGGAGGATCCCATGGAGGATCCTAACAGGATTGGATAAAGGACCACTGATGAATTGATGACCATGGTTTGGTCGACTACCAGAGGTAGGATTGGCCGGTCACTACCGGAGGTTCGTTCAAGTTGTAAAGATAGTAGCCCCTTTAACGCGGCTTACTCGTAAGACTGAGAAGTTCGAATGGACAGAGAAATGCGAGAACAGCTTTCAAGAACTGAAGCAGAGGTTGGTGATGGCCCTTATGCTGGCGTTGCCGGATGGAAAAAGAGATTTTGTGAAGTGTAGTGACGCTTCGCACAAGGGCTTAGGGTGCGTGCTTATGCAGCACGGTAAGGTAATCGCGTACATGTCAAGACAATTAAGGTAATATGAAATTCGATATCCCCGCTCATGAGCTTAGGCTCGTGGTAATAGTTTTACCCTAAGGATTGGAGGCACTACTTGTATGGAGAGAAGTGCAAGAATTACCTAAGCCATAAGTGCTCTAGTACATTTTCACGTAGAAAGAGCTCAACATATGCCAGAGGAGGCAGTTAGAGCTAATCAAGAATAATGATTGGGAGATTCTTTATCATTCGGGGAAAGCCAATATGGTGGCTGATGCCCTTAGTAAAAAGGAGAGACTCCAGATGATAATGTCTTTTGGAGAGTTTATAAGAGATTTTGAGAAAATGGAAATAGAAGTGAAGGTAACCGGAGCCGGTACCGAAAAGCTGTTTGAGATTGCAATACAGCCCGAATTATTGGAAAAGATCATATTGTGCCAGAAAAAGTTATGAATGAAGGCAGGGAGCCAACAATTAGATAAAAGATTAATATCGAGAAAGATGATAAGGGAATAATGAGGTATTCCTATAGAATTTGGGTTCCAAAAGTTCAAGAGCGTAAGGATGAGAACTTAGATGAGAGACATAGTTTGAGGAATAAGATTTAGAGCAAACCCTGAACGTGATAGTCAGGGAGGTCGCCATCAAGATAGAAGGAACCCATGACATAATGGAGTGGAAAATGAGGATTTTAAATTAAAAGATGACCCCAATTATGGGGAGTAGGATGAAACATTTCATACTAAGGAAACAGAAAGTCGAGTAAGGAAAGGAGACCCGAGACGGTACTCCTATACGGCAATTCATGGACCTGTCTAAAAAGAACTTAGACTATTATCCCCAACCACCACCCTGAGGAGACAGTGCGGTGAGAAATTCTTTCAGGACCTTTAAATCGCTAAGCTCTCAGAGTTCCAAGGAACAAGCTGACCCAGTCGAGGCAAGAGCCTGGCTAAAGGAAATATAGGAATCATTTGAGATTCTAAATGATTGACGAATCACAAAAGACTGTTTTTATCACTTACCCTCCTAAGAGAGAGACCACCCGCCGGTAAAAGGCCAAGGAAGGCACGGAGCAAGAGATTATAATAAACTGATTTAAGTTCAGTCAATTGTTTTCGGGAAAGTAATTCCCAAAGATAAGGAGATAGTGTAAAAGCTTTAGAGCCAGAACAAAGGCAGACGAGTATGATAAATTATGAATCTAAGTTGTAAAAGTTATCAAGATTCGTTCTGAGGACACGAATCCAGAATGACGGGATGTTTGAAATCAATGCTTATGTTGTGTTGGTTCATGAAATAATGATAAGAGAAAGGAAAATAAAAAGAAATTGAAGTGGAAAGGAATATAACGGCAATAGAGTTTGAGGTATGATAAGGGAGTTGGGTATGAGGAAACCCTAACGACTCGTAGCAATAGAAATAGAAAAGTATGCATTCGTCAGGATGAGGGTGATTCACCATAAGTTAAAATTGATGGTTGAGGGCATAAGAGATACATATAGTTTATCCCCTGTAAGTTGGGAGGATTCGAGGAAACCTTGAGATAATTCGAAGGATAAATAATGAGACGCGGATAGACTAAGGGGATAAGGAAGTAAGAAATTAGGAAAAATTGGATGAAGGAAGTGACCTTCAAGAAGGAAATATAAGACCGGTGGCTTGATACCCAGAAAGGGAGACGCCAGGTATGAAAGATATCCCAACATTGAGGTGACTGTTGAGATAAACAACAGAAGTAAATAAGGAATTATTAAGAAGAAGTTCACGTTGAACACGACCAATATCTTCCAGAACATCCTTGTTATCGTTACCAAATTAGGCAAGACAAGCGGATAACCGTTGTTATCTTTTGGAGGCCATATGGATTGACCTCAATTTGAATAAGGATGCTATTATAAAGTTAGGTATAGACTATCGAGGTGGGAATGATGAATATGATAATCTATCAAGGAAATATGACTTGATTTATTTGTGGAAGGATGCAGGTACCTTTTAAAGGTGGAATTAAGGATAGAACATTGGTAACTTAAAATGAATCCTAGGGGACTGCATAAAGGTTGGCATGTCACCCTTAATAGGGACAATATGAGTTTTGACAGTATGATTGGGAAAGGGTTAAGGTAACAACAACCTTTAAGAATCAGTGGAGAAATTTTGCATAAGTATATAGACAATGGTTCTACTATTAGTAAATGGTATTGTGATATGCCCTGTATCTAGGGAATACAGGAGGAACGATTGAAGGATAACCTTAGAGGTTTTATAAGGAAAAAGGTAATATTCAAAATTCTCAAGAATAGAAATGTGGATAAAGGAAATATGACGTAATTATAATGATGCCAAGTGGGGCACGTGTTAAACCACGAGAAAGTATGGATCGAACCAGTAATGGTCGAAATTGTTCAGGGCAATTAGGACTTAAGATAAAAAAAAATGTTCTAAGTATGATTGAGAGTCAGTCTTGACAGTGATTAGCCTCTAAAGACTGAGGCAATAACTTATGGAAAAATGGTGATATTTTTTTCCCATCTGATTTTAAGGAAAACATCTTCACTCAAGCAGTGATCGGAAATAAGGTAGAAAATTTATTTGGAGGTGGTTAAAATGACATTGACTGTAAGGAAATTTTACTATCAGGAAAGGCCAAAGAGGTGGCCGACACTTTAAGGGTAAGAGGATAATTATAGGCGCGTGTGCCAAAAGAATACAGTGATGATGGTTAAAAATGTGAAGGTTGAATTATGGTTTGGAAGATTGACATTCCTTCTGATGACTGTGCAATACCCAACCGTAATAGTAGTTGGTAAAGGTTTAATTCGTGTAATCGCCATGAACGGGCTATCTATCTTAGAAGGTCCTATCTTGAGATAATCCAGGACCATGTTTCAAAAAGGACTAGATGAACCCTTGAGTTAATTCTTCTATTTAGGGCGTATGATTAAGAATAGTATTAACCTGCTATCGTTGCTTTGATTGAAACTCTTCTGCACTTTTATCTGCTTCATGTCATGTATGTATGTCAGGATCAGGAGTGTTCTTCATGAATCAGAAATGGTGATTATGTTACCTCCTTAGAAGGATTTGATACGACATGTATGGACTCCGTATGGTTAGCTATTAAGATTTCATGGAAAGTGAATGATGACAGTGGGTCAGTGGTGGACCATAGTAAGGCAGTAATGATTCTGCGAGTAGTGAGCTGATTACAACCGTGAGAGTTGTATTGGAATGGGTGTTGAGATTGAGTACCACTAATCGGGTCGTGGTAGTGTATAAGTTATCATTGATAGACTAATTAAGTAGAGTATCTACCTGGTGAATAATTATTCTTTCTTATCAATAGAGAGTCGTATTATTATACGAGGAAGGTTGCGGTGCAAGCATAGAATTATAGTAACGATGATGTATAGAATGAGATCCCAGATTCGATTTTCGATGTCGAGGGAGTTTCAAAGGTGATTATGTATAAGCTCGAGGAAGAGTGTGGGTCCATGGAATGATGGACGGAATAGAAATATTTAGGCATGGGAAATACGATGCTATAATACTTGATGCTGATATAAATACGTTTATGTTTTGTTCTCCTATGACAAACCTCTATAATTCAGAGGTAGGTTCCAAGCCAGATATTTTGTGGCAGTATATATATTTTTTTTATATATACAATTCTCTTCAGTTCGTTCTTTTCTCTTCTTTTCATTTCATGTAATCTGAGAAGAACAACCCTTCCAGAAGGGGAGGTATTGCCGAATGACTATCTATCTGTGTGATAGAAGCCTAGTAGGATACCATCTATTGTTTAATTGCTTATCAAGTACTAAAGGCTGGCCACCTTCTGTACTAACTATGCAATATAACAAGTGTTCATGATCATAGTGATCTCTCAACAAATTCCTTTACTTCTATATGATTGATCAAGCTTCCAAAGATAGAAGCAGCTGAAAAAGGAGTAATAAAGTGGTGGTAGTATGCGGAATGGGAACACATTCGTGATACTAAGGTTGACGTGATTATTAAAAGGTTATAGAACGCTAACGAGCAAAAGTATAACTAGTATAATATTAGGAACGGAAGGTTGTAGCGATTACAAACTAGAAAAGAATGGGTATTGAGAAGTAAAAGCTCTAATGCTAAACGCTATAATGAGAGTCTGTGCAATAGACTTGAAAGAATTTGGAATGATCACTTAACGCGGATTTAGTTATATCACGACAATAGATCATATGTCATTATCGAGGTGTCACCTTATGAGATCCTTGAGGGAAGATAATGTCGATCTCCCTTATGTTAGGATGAAGTTGTAGAGCGCAAGATGCTCGGACCCGCAGTAGTCCAAAGGACCAGGGATATAATAGATCTAATCAGAGGACGGCTGGTAGTAACCCAAGATGGACATAAGAGGTATGCTGATTTGACTCAAAAAAGGATAAAGAGTATGAAATAGGGGGCCTAGTAATGTTATAGGTATCCCCTTGGAAACCCTTGAAAAGGATTGATGAGGTTCGGAAAGAAAGGAAAGCTAAGTCTACAATTTGTTGGACCCTTGGATATATTAAGACGTTTGGGAAGTTAGCATATGAGCTAGCCCTACCCCCGAACCTGTAGCAAGTTCATAACGTGTTCCACGTATCAATGTTAAGGAAGTGTAATTCGGATGCCAGACAAATAGGGGCATATGAGCGCATAGACATGCAACCAGACGTAACCTATATGGAGCAACCAGGAAGGGTATAGAGTAAAAAGGAACGAGTGCTTAGGAGAAGGGTTATCAAACTAGTAAGAGTTTGATGGTAGAACCATAATGTGGGAAAATTTACTCGAGAGTTAGAAAGTGCAATGCTAAGAGAGTATCCCTATTCACTTTCTATCTGATTCCGGGACGGAATCCTTTTAAGGAGGGGAGACTGTAATAACCCCAATTTTTGGGAAATTTTTGAAACCCTTATGAATAGTGTTTTTGCTGAATGAGAAAACTTTTCATGCCACACTATGTAGGGGTTCTGATATGGATATTCTGAGATTTTATTAGTACTTTATATGGGATATAAGTGTATGTAAAGATCGTCAGAATCCAAATCCGAACACTTTGATTTTTCCCGGAAATACACTAGATACAGAAAGATTTGAGAAAAAGGTAACAGGATAAAAAGGATTTAAATTAAAGGATTATAGGAGAGGATCATAAAAGGAATATAATATATTGAGAAAGGTTAAGGGAACCTAAGTAATAAGATCCCGGGTATGATCCCTCAAACGATAAACGAAAACGAAAGTTAAGCGAACCGTATAACAGATCAGCGGTCATTAGGCAAACGATTAGGAAGTTAATCAAAGGGATTAATGGGAATGATGTCATCCAACCAATAGAAAGAAGACAAGGAAGGAAGGATGACATCATGAGGATGAGGTAAGCATGACATGGGAAGGAAGGAGGTGTGGTTGATTAAGGACCACACAAATTCAAGGGCAAGGTAGTAATTTACTAAATCAAATACAAATCAAGCCAACCAAGCTAGCAAAATCATTTCATCAAAAATCAAAAACAACCAAGGCATTTGTTCTTCATCTTAGCTCTCGGCTTTTTACATTTTTAAAGGCAAGATTTTTCAAAATCAAGATCCAAGCATCCTAAATTGGTAAGAAAATTCCCTAATCATCTTTATGCTTAGTTATGGCTATATCATGAGTTTAAGCCATTAATTCTTTCTCTAACTTCTTCATTTAATCAAAGAAGAAGACAATGAATAGTGTTTTCAAGTTTTTAACTTGAACTTTTTCTTGTTTTCTTGAAGATCCAAGCTTTCCTAAGGCTTCTCAAAGCTTCTTAAGGCTTCCTAGCTCCACCCACCACTTCAAGGAAGGTATACCATTTCCAAACCCTAGGTTCATATATATTATAAGGTGATTTTGATGAGTAGGATGTTATTGTAGTTGTTGTTATGATTTAGAGTTTGGGATTTGGAATGGTAGTGTAATGGAATGGTAATTTTGTGGTTTTGATTTAAAGGAGCTTAAGTATGATTAAAGTTAGGTTTAAGCACATGTATGAATGATTAAATTGAATTGGTTGGGGTTGTTATGATGTGATAAGGATGGATGTTTGTTGTGTGTTGGATTTGAGGATGGTTTGGGTTGATTGTGGATGGTTTAAAAATTGGAAATCGCGTAAACATAGCCGTCGTAACGTCCGATTTTCTTTGGACTGTTTTTGTGCATAGCATTAGGACCCGAGGACCCCCTGCTAGATTGTTACCACTGCCATGTTTAGATAGCTCATGTTACGAGCTTCGTTTTGATATGTAGTTCGTTCGATTCCGATTTACGGTTTAGGAGAAACGACCATTTCAAGTAACGGCGTTTCGCGAACGAAACTTTTTCCCTCGCCTTACTTTGGAATGTAGGTTAAAGACCAAAAAGGGTTAATTAATGTATGAAACATTTATGGTAAGTGTGTTAGGCAGTTGGTAAGACATTCGCGAAGGAATCGCTTTAAAACTCGTAAAGGTTAAATTATTAAAAATGGTGGAGCCGAGGGTACCCGAGTGACTTAAGCGAATCGGTGAGCGCAAATTAAGCGTTAGAGTCTAAGTTAGTTATAGTATAGATTTACAAGTGATTTTGGTTTAATTCCAACTTACTTGTTGTTTATAGGTTATCAGACTCGTCCCGAGCCTTTCTCACCCCCAAGTCGCTCAGGCAAGTTTTCTACCCGTTATACTGTTGTTGTGATGAATATATGTATATGCATTATCTTGTGATATTGCATGATTGTTATTAGCAAATTTTGCGATATATTGGAGCATGCTAATATGGTATATATGCATGTCTGTTTCGTAATCTGGTTATCTATCTGTTGATTTCAATGCTTATAGTTGCATAATACCTATGCTAGAAATAAGCAAGTAGTTGCGTATACCCTTAGTATAGGGGATAAAAGGTGAACATATTTCTAAACCGGGAGTCGATGTTCCCGAGTATATTATATATATATATATATATATATATATATATATTTATATATATATATATTTATATATATATATATGGATATAGTTTTTAAAACTATTAATCGAATAAGGTTTATTCGATAACTTTAACTTTATTTTATTAATGAATATTATTTTGAATATTCATTCGAGGACTTATGACTCCTTTTACTTTATTAATGAATATTATTTTGAATATTATTCGAAGGCGTATGACTCCTTTTATTTATTTATTGAATATTATTTGAATATTCATTCGAGGGCTTATGACTCTTTTATATTATTTATTGAATATTATTTGAATATTCATTCGAAGGCTTATGACTCAGTTTATATTATTTAATGAATATTATTTGAATATTCATTTGAGGATCTATGACTCCGATTATTTGCTGAAATATATTCTTTATTTTATTAAAGAATAAGATGTCAATAATCAAACTTATTTTCGATTATTCAAATAAAGATAGTACTTTCATATAAGTATATCTTTGGTTATTTAATACTCGTTTCAAGTATAAGTTTTAATACTTCTACTTCAATTATTTTTATAAAGATTATTCTTTATGGGAATATTATTTAAATAATAATATTCAGATATTTTCTAATATATGGGGACTGATTTACTTCATTAAATCAGCTTTACTCCAAACATTCTTTAAAGTGTTTTCGAGTCTTCAAAATGATTTTTAAAAGTTAGAGCGGATCCCAAAACTCATTTTCATATTTAAGATCTTCCTTTTTAAGGGGATTTAAATACTCGCTCAAAACCTGGGGAATCCGGCTCTGTGATGTGTTTTATATTCGCAACGAGGTTGCAGTTTTGGTAAATGAATTGATTACTTGCCCAACGTTCGGGAAGTAAGCCCATCTCATTGAGTCGGCATAAGCGACAGGCCGGGGTACGGTCTATTATTGTGTAAGTGGCTGGGTGGCAGTCCATCAACGCGTGAGGGGCCGGGGTACGGTCTAGCGCGAGGTCCTAATGCGGCCAGGGTGATGACCGGTGAGGAATTCATCCATCTACAGTAGAAAAGGTTACTTATTGGTATCTTTGCCTGATCAGCGAGATATCGGGTTTATGCCAAAATTCTTTTCCTTTCCAAAATTCATTGGATGTTTCAAACTCTGTTCATACTTTACATAACAGAGGTTCCAGGAAATGTTTAAAGGGGTATATATATGTGGATATATATATACCGGGACTAAATAAAGTATCTCGTAACTTTATTTCATTCAATAATATTTCAAAGATTGAATCTATTCAAATCTTGTCTTGTAGTCTCATCTATGTGATGAACTTTTGAAACTGATTGTAACTTGAACGGTGGTAGTTCAAGTGGTATTGGGAAAGATATAAGTATATTGGGGTATTTGGTAACCTCATCTTTTAAACTTATATCTAATTAATAATTGTCTTATGAATGACAAAGATTTTCAGAAAAACGTTGAGACAAGGTTAGATATATGAGATCACCTTGCAACGATATTTTTTTATACAGTTATACACTGGGACTTTGTGTATATTATGCATGGAAGAGGACTTCCAATATTTTGAAAAGTATATATGTATATATACTGAATATTTTGCGACTTCATCGCATTAAGATATCAAACTTGGTTCATTTCTTTTGACCAAGACTTTCATGAGTATTATGAGTAGGCTCATATACTATTAATCATTATACATATTATTTTGGTGGGCTTGCTGCTCACCCTTGCTTTATTTCTTCATCACACAACAACAGTTAGGAGAGATGGCCAGACTCCAGCAGACCCAGCGCAAGCGCGTGGGAAGCGCCCCGCGTCTTCCCGATGATGTTGTAGCTGCTATAGCTGCAGAGGTAGATCCATTGTAGTTCAGACCATCTACTTTTGAGAATCAAATTATGTATAATTATAACTTGTGGCAGATAATGGCAATTAACTGTAAATTTATCAAGTAATCATTTTGGGTTGTAATAATTTTAAATTGTGGATTCAAAGACTTGTACTTATTTCAATTTCATCTCTGAGACTATAACGGGTTGTGGTGTGTGTTAGTGTGGGGTCACAGTATGAGGTTATTTATTATTAATTAAGTGAAGTGATATTGTGGAAAGAAAGACCGTGACAACCCGGATCCCCGACCCCGGATCTGGGGGTGTTACAGAGCTGTACATTTTTCCAAAATAGATTTAAGGACAGGATACCACCAGTTGAAAATCAAACCGGAAGATATACCAAAGACTGCTTTTCGCACTAGGTATGGACACTATGAGTTCTTAGTCATGTCGTTTGGATTAACCAATGCACCCGCAACCTTTATGGATTTGATGAACAGAGTGTTCAAAAAGTACCTGGACATATGTGTGATAGTTTTTATAGATGATATTCTGATCTACTCAAGGACAGAGCAAGAACATGCAGAACATTTAAGGATAGTCTTAGAAATCTTGAGGAATGAGAAATTGTATGCCAAATTTTCGAAGTGCGAATTTTGGTTGAGAGAAGTTCAGTTTTAGGACATGTGGTGAGTAGCAAAGGAGTTTTAGTTGACCCTGCCAAGATAGAGGCGGTATCCAATTGGGAAAGACCAGCAACCCCAACAGAGGTTAGGAGTTTCGTAGGTTGAGCAGGATATTACCAGAGATTCGTGCAAGACTTTCCTAAGATAGCCGGTCCACTGACTAGACTTACCCGGAAGGCAGAAAAGTTCGTATGGACGGAAAAGTGTGAGGAGAGTTTTCAAGAACTGAAAAAGAGGCTGGTGTCAGCACCAGTGCTCGCTCTTGCCGATGGAAAGGGAGAGTTTGTGATATACAACGACGCATCACTTAAAGGATTAGAATGTGTACTAATGCAGCACGACAAGGTTATAGCGTATGCCTCTCGACAATTGAAGGAATATGAGAGCCGATACCCTAAGGATGACCTAGAATTAGCAGCTATAGTATTTTCCCTAAAAATCTGGAGACACTACCTATACGGTGAGAAATGCGAGATCTACACTGACCATAAAAGCCTCAAATATATTTTTACTCAGAAGGAACTGAACATGAGACAGAGGAGATGGTTAGAGTTGATAAGGGCTACGACTGTGAAATTTTGTATCACTCGGGTAAAGCCAATGTGGTGGCTGATGCCCTTAGTAGGAAGGAAAGACTCAAGATGATAATGACATCGCAGGAATTAGTTAAGGAATTTGAGAAGATGGAAATCGACGTAAGAATGACCGGTGAGGGAACGGAAGGATTATTTGAGATTAAGCTAGTACCAGAACTGACTGCAAAGATACGAGTATGTCAGGAAAAGAAGATGAGTGAGGAAAAAGGGACATTGACCGGTGAAGAAGGGAGATGCGAGAAGGATGAGGAAGGGATCATGAGGTATGCATCCCGGATTTGGATTCCGAATGTGCAAGAATTAAAGGACGATCTGTTGCATGAAGGGCACAGCTCTAGATATTCAATCCACCCAGGAAGTACGAAAATGTACCGTGACCTTAAGGAATATTATTGGTGGCCTAACATGAAGAGAGAAGTAGCGGAGTGGGTTAGCAAGTGCTTGACATGCCAAAGAGTGAAGGCAGAACACCAGCGACCAAGTGGACTGTTACGACCCCTAGAAATTCCGGAATGGAAATGGGAACACATAGCCATGGATTTTGTGACAGGCTTACCTAGGACAAAGACTAATCATGATGCTATATGGGTTATCATTGATAGACTGACCAAGTTCGCACACTTCCTACCAATCAACGAAAGGTATACCGTAGACAAGTTGGTAGATATTTACTTGAAGGAAATTGTAATAAGACACGGCGTTCCTGTAGCCCTAGTGTCAGATAGAGACCCGAGGTTTAATTCCCGATTTTGGAGAAGCTTCCAGGAATGTGTAGGCACCAGACTAAACATGAGTACTGCTTACCACCCCCAGACGGATGGACAAAGTGAAAGGACTATACAGACCTTAGAAGATATGCTGCGAGTATGTGCCACCGACTTCAAAGGAAATTGGGATGATCACTTACCCCTGATAGAATTTTCTTACAACAATAGCTATCACGCTAGCATAGGAATGCCCCCGTATGAAGCTCTTTACGGGAGAAGATGTCGCTCTCCCCTGTGTTGGGATGAAGTTGGAGAACATAAGCTATTAGGACCAAAGTTAGTTCAGCAGACTAGAGAAATGGTAAAACTCATCAGGAAGAGACTGGTAGCAGCCCAGGACAGACAAAAGAGGTATGCCGATCAGACCAGGAAGGATAGGGAATATGAAGTAGGAGATTCTGTGTTATTGAAGGTATCTCTGTGGAAGGGAGTGATGAGATTTGGAAAGAAAGGGAAGCTGAGTCCTAGATTCATAGGACCCTTTGAAATTTTGAGGAGGATAGGACCTCTAGCTTACGAGCTCGCCTTGCCTCCTAATTTGCAACAAGTACACAACGTGTTTCACGTATCCATGTTGAGAAAGTACCATGCCGATGCCCGTCATGTAATAGAGTACGAGCAGGTAGATTTACAACCAGACCTGACCTACATCGAGCAGCCAATAAGGATAATGGACCAGAAAGAATAAGTGTTGAGGAACAAAACAGTGAAGCTAGTTAGGATCTTGTGGAAAAATCAAAATGTTGAGGAATCAACTTGGGAACTTGAAGACACCATGAGGAATAGATATCCCCACATATTTTTCTAATTGATTCCGGGACGGAATCCTTGTTAGAGGTCAAGACTGTAATAACTCGAATTTTTGAGACCTGTAAAACGTTTAATGAATAGTAACCCCGACAGACGGGAAAAACTTTTGAGCCCACACTATATAGTGCATAAGAAAATGAGTTTTGGAATCGATATTACGACTAAACGTACCAAATGAGTGTATGTAAACGCTATTAATTTTCGAAGAAAACAAACTTTGAAAAATGACCGTAATTACGACTTATCAAGGACTACGGGAATCACAATATAATTACGAGATTAAAATCCTACGGATTTATATTCAATTAGGATAAATAAAAATATAAGGAATAAAAATGAAAAGAATTACATTGCGAACCATTTACGAATAAGTATTGCGGAGAACGTTTAAGTAACTGAGCGAACGCGTAAACGATTAATTAAACGTAACGCACTAACTAAACCATGGTAAGGAAGTAACCATGGTTACTTTATCAAATAGTGAGCTAACCCTAGGATGACCAAGCTAGCTAGCAAATAGTGTGCTAAGAAGCTAACCTTGTAGTTTAGCTTGTAAGCTAGCAAGCTACAAAGATTTTCCATGGATTTGGAGACAAAGAATAAACCTAAGCTATCCTAGGAAGAATAAAGATCAACTTGCAAAGATATCAAGTCACCTTCCAAGAAGCAACCTAGAAATCATCCAAGAGAAGCAACCAAGTGCTATAAATACCCCCCCACCCCCATTTAGCTCCATTCGGCTACTTTGAAGAAAAAAGGGGAATTGCAATTCAAAACTCCAAGCTCTAGTTCTTGTAAAATCACACAATTATTTCCCAAGCCTCCTAGCAACTAAAATAAGGTAAGAAAAATCTTTCATCTCTTTTTATCAAGGTTTGATGGGTGGAATAAATTCAAAAAACTCACTAGTGAATAGTGTGAATAGTAACCTCTCTTTGGTTTCTTGATTTTAATGGTGGTTTTAGGTTCCAAAAATCATACCAAGCACTTCCAAGCCTCAACCATCCTCAATAACACATCTCAAGCTTTCAAGAAAGGTAAAAATCTTTGGCCTAACTTTATTTATGGTTCATGTTTAAGATCCATTTAGTGGGTGTTAGTAAACCTAGCTTATTAAGTGTTGTTGATATCTTGATGATTAAGTTAAGTAGATTTAAGGTCGGTTGTTGTTGCCTCAAGAACATGATGTTCTTGAGAGGATTTTGTGTGTTGATGATGATATGATGATTGTTGGTGGTTGTGTTGATAGTTAAGGCGTAAACGAAACCCCGATCGTAAACGTAACTTCGTTAAAACCAACAAACCGTAACTTTAAGTTTATGCAGAAAGTCTCGAAGTTGTAAACTGTATATTCTTGAGAAATAACCTTTGCTTAAGATATACAATATTATAAGGATCGTTTAGGTGCTTGAATCGCTTAATTCCGATTTACGGATCAAACGTTATGATCATTTTAGTAAAAGTGTTTTATGTGACAAAAACTGCTACGAATCACGAACTTTAAAAATATAAAGGATAGACTTAAAAGTATTCATAAATCATGAAATATTTACAGAGAGTAAAATGTGGAGTTTCCTAACTTTCATAAAAATTTCAAGTGAAAATAATGATTTCTGAATTTTATAAAAATGTCGGAGCCGAGACTGCGCGAGTAGAAACCGTAAGTATCCTTAAGCGGAGCTGACAACGATAATGAGAATGAACTCAAGATACTTAGGAAAATGAAGTGACCATAAAGTGTTTATGAATTAAAAGAAATTTTAAGGGTAGTATGAGTTGAGAGGGTGTATAATGAGTAGCGCATGAGTGCGAGTTACCGTGAATTAGGACGGAACCTAACGAAATGAAATGTGTTTATGGTTATAGATTCCGAGCAGAACCTAGAGCATCCTCCACCTTGAGATACCCAGGCAAGTTTACAAACCCAACTCCATTTTACTGTTATGTTGTGAAAGGATTTTTTTACTGTCATCGCATAAATACCATGTTTGCCATGATACGTAGTTGTTGAATTTTCGCATAATATAGCGATGTTGTACGATAAGTATATATCGTGAAATGATTATTTCGCTTTAAGCGTGACGTATTATATAAGACCGAGGGTTGGTCGGGGATTAAGATAAAACCCACGAATCACTCCGGAGATATTATAGGACGGTTATACGTCCATAGTGGTACGTTTTAAAGGGACTCATCGTCCACTTACGAAACATTAAAACACCTCGAACTTTTAAAACGATTTACCAATAAGCATATTCCCTCAACTATATTTTATTGATTCGGATATTAAATATTATATACGTATTCCTTTATTATAGGAGTAGTATACTTCAATATTATTGATTTCAAACCCGATTAATCATTATAGATTATTAATTATGTAAACACAAACTAGTTGAGGAATACTATTTAAATAAATCTTTTAAAAGAATAACTCATTCGAGGTATGATTAATATCAATTATCATGTAATTATTTATAGACTACTATTTAATTAATGATTATTTATTTAAGGATTGTTATTGATTTAAAGATCATAGATCCTGATATACCTTTAGATTTAGAAGTATCATTCGAATAATTTCAGATCGTCGGTGAATATTATCCCGACTTATTATTATATTGAATATAGTTTCAAGAAGAAACTTTTCCCCTTATTAATTATCTGTTGGCAACGGTCAACACACATCCCTAGTACTTCCTCCGAAATTCTCGGAAGTACGTATATACATATATATATACACTTATATTTTAAAAATATAAACTATCTCTATCAACAAGCAAAACGCTTGGGAAACTTCGATGTGGTTCAAGTTCCCGAGATTGATAGAATTCTGTTGAAGGACAATGGAGGGGTAGACTCTGGTACTACGTGTGCTGGATGGGCTACCAAAGGTACCGCAGGCGAAGGTACTTTGTGTACTCAGGAACTTGTGAAGTATGTGTATACCCGAAAATGGGACACGTAGCCCGAATGCGGCCAGGGTGATACCCGAGAGATGACGGTATTCGTCCTTTTACTTGTGAAGAATGTTACTTTCCATAGGACGATTGATTATCGTATACGGTGGCTCCTGTGAGATGTCCAAAATCTTCCAATTAGAATTGATATGCGATACCGTAACCCAAGCCTAGGTGCTGGGATTACTATTAGGGTATTCGCTGGTTATAAAACCCCCTTAAAAGAATTATTTTCATAAGAAGGTGTGGGACACCAAGAAATCTACTCTTAAATAAAACATATATAATATATGATGTTATTATACAGTCATTTTCATATTGTACATTATTATGCTGAGCATCTTAGCTCACACTTGTTTTCTTAAATTGACACAACACAACAGTGAATCAAGATGCCTGCCATGAGAACCACAGCCAGGAAACGGGTAGGAAATGGCCAGCTGTTCCATAGATTGTTTGGTACAGTACCTCAGGTAGTCGGAATAAGCTGGATTAGTTTTCAGTTGTTTATAGTTCGGCTTATTTATAAGTATGGGTTATGTAAAATAAGAAATAAGAAACGTATATTCGGCCGGCGGATTAACCTTACTTAAAGGTCACCCCGGTAAGACTAATTACATTTGGGTTGTAATAAAATTTCTCTAGTAATGATGGTTCGTTTCCAAGACAATAACCTGTAGTGTGTGTGTTAAGTGTGGGGTCGCGAAGCGTGAGTATTTACATATTGTAGTGTGAGTTGTGTGCGTTTAGATAGCGTGGCTTCCGAGACTCCTGACCCCGGGTTTTGGGATGCCACATATACTCTTGATGTTTTGCCCTAGTATAAATCTAGTATATAAAAATGAGTTAATTAATCAAGCCTCAAATGTTTATATTTTATAGATATATCAAAATAAATATAGAGTAAGACACAGTGTAAATAAAAAACCTCTACCTCAACACTTAATGTTATCAAGAGTTTCAAAAATGTGTCTCTAGCTTAAGTGGTTGATATGTTAAATTTATAAATAGTTGACTTGGGTACGATTCATATCCATAACAACAATTTTTAACATTTAATAAAATACAGGGGTAAAATAGTAATTATGAATAAAATATTTCCCCAGAAACTTGAATGAGTTAATTAGTAAAGCCTCAAATCGTTATATTTTATAGATATATTAAAATAAATATTAAATTAAATATATAGTAAGATACAGTGTAAATAAATAACCTCTACCTCAACACTTAATGTTATCAAGAGTTTCACAAATGTGTCTATAACTCAAGTGGTTAATATGCTAAATTTACAAATAGTTGACTTGGATTCGATTCTCATCCAAAACAATAATTTTTAATATTTAATAAAATACAAGGGTAAAATAGTAATTATAAATAAAATATTTCGCCAAAAACTTGATGTTATAATATTATATATATATAATAGATGTGTCCAAATAGTAATATAAAATAATTAAAGCGTAATTTATTTATTTTTCCTCTGTACTAATGATGTGAACCTTGCACAAAAAGGTAATCTAGTGTACTTCAAGCCAAGATTTAAGGCCATTTTGCAGAATTGATCACTACAATATACTCTATTTGAGTGACACTAAGTTTTCTCATTTTGTTTGACATCTCTTAAAACAAATGACGTCTTCCTATATTGTATTCTCCAAAGAAACTTAAACCAACTATATATTCCATATTTACAATCAATTTGGGATTTTGATAAAAAAAAATACAGGTGCCTATTTAATGTAGAATTAAGTTTCCTCCAGTAAAGCACGTTCTGTTTCAAGTTTACTTTATGAAGATAAGTTGTAAAATTATTGTTGAGCTCCTTTTAAACCCTACATTTCTAAAACAACGGGCTTTTCAGTTATACTACCTCAAAGATAGAAAATTATCTTCGCACAGAAGCGTATGTTAAATCTCTTAATAGCAGGTTGCACATATCGGATATTAAGAGGTAGCAAGTCTTTGAATTAGACTTGGGTTAGGAGACTTGGTGGGCAAGTCTCAGAATTAGAATGGATTTTGGAGTCCTAAGAGGTAGCAAGCTGATTCCTTATCCCACTAGGTTCCTTGGAGGACAATCTACAAGGATTTATTTCTCTACTAGGATTCATCTTATCAACTGACTTATCCCTTATTAATTAATTATGAAATTAATTAATATTCAGGGTTTTGGGCCTTCTTTGTTCCATCAGGCCTGATCTGGTCCATCAGGCCTGATCAATGTGTTAACCTTTTTGGTCTGAATGTCATACATCTTCTTATTGGGCTTGTAGTCCAAATCATGTGTAATTAACGCAACATTAACTACGTAATCAGGATTTATTTATTCCCTATCATTTGCCCCTCAACTTTTGGAAAACACTGGCTTGGTTTCGCAGAAGTTAAGTTTACTTGTTTCCTTACAGGGTATCATTTTTCGTAAAGTGTGGAGCGACCTACACATTTGCAACGATTTGCTTTTATCCCTATTATTTAGGAATTATCTTAATTTCTAGAAATTTTTCCCTTAATTCTGGGATTTTTCCTTAATTTTCTGGATTTTTCCCTTAATTCCGGGATCTGGATTTTTCCCTCAATTCTGGAATTTATCCTTAATTTTCAAGAATTTTTCCCTTAATTCTGGGATTTTTCCTTAATTTTCAGGAATTTTTCCCTTAATTCTGGGATTTTTCCTTATTTTTCAGGAATTTTTCCCTTAATTCTGGGATTTTTCCTTAAATTTCTGGATTTATTCCTTATTTTCTGAAAATATTTACATTTTTAGGAAATATTTTAAGGAATTTCCTTTAATTATTATTTTTTTCCAGGATAGTTCTTCCCTCTTTTTCTTTTTTCTTTCTTTCTTCTTCTTTTCTTTTTTTTTTATGCCTGGTTCGACCAGGAATCCTGTTCGACCAGGATCCTGGTCGAATTAGCCATCAAAATGCCCTGATCGACAGGGTTTCGAGCAGGATCCATTCGAGCTCATTCCTGGTCGAATTTCGACCAGGATTTTATACTATATATATTATTTTATTTTTTGTTCAGGAATATTTCGGTCAGGATCACTGTTTTTGACCGAATTAGCTTCCTTAGTTTGCCCTAATCGGGACCACTTTGACCTCAAGAACTTCGACCAGCATTTCTACATAATTTCTGGTCGAATAGGGTCAAATTTTTGTCGAATTATCCCTCTTTTTCAGCCTTGGTCGCAGTCATTTCGACCTAAATTATTCGACCAAGAACATAGTACTAGTTCTAGTCGAATTAGGTCAGAAAACTTTTTGTCCCTATTTCCCTGAGTTCTTTATCTTGGGCCATCCTTCTTGGGCCTATTTCAACAGGCCCCCTTTTTTCTGGGCTTTATTTTTGGGCCAACCTTAACTTCAATTACCTGGGTCTTTTTTTGGGCTTGTATTAAATCTGAACTGGGCTTATCCTTTGGGTTTTAACTTGGGCCCATTGTTTCAACTGGGCTTTTCTTCCTTTTTCATTTTCTTTAAAAAGTTTAAGTTTGGGCCCTGAGCTGGGCTTGCTTTATCCCTAGGCCCAATAAGATTTGGGCTGGGCCTCCTTTTACATTCGAAATTCCAGATTTTTCTGGATTTTTCCAGAATGTTCTCAAATATATATGTTTAATCAAAATTCTTCCAACATTTTCTAGAACCTTCCAGATTTTTCCATTATTTGGGCCCAAATGGGCTTTTTCAGGCCCAACTTTGCCCTACTAGGGGCTATATAAGAGTGAGGTATGGGGGGTGTGATTTCACATTTCTCATTTCCACTCTACACAACTTCTTACTCTCTTCTCAACTTTCTACTCTCCTCTCAACACTCTCCAGCCTTCAAAACCATTTCAGCCTTCTTCCAAGCTTCCAAGCCTTCCTCATTCTCCATTAATGGCGGACAAAGGTTCTGAGAGAGCGGCCAAGATTGCCTCGGCTTCAAAACGAGGTAAAGATGTCGAGATCCGCTTTTCTTACATGTCTTTGATTGATATGATTAATACTAGGGGGACGAATATCCCTCCACCGCTCATCTCGACTCTTTTAATCATTGCAACACTTGGCACAATATAGATTATGATAAGTTAAATGCACATTATAACGTTCGTCATCCCCTTAGGCTAGTTCCAGTTTCTGGTGGCGACCGTACTTGCCACTAGAAACCCGATACTCTTTTTGTTTACACAGATGCCCTTGATGCTGGGCTTAGGTTTCCTTTTCATCCATTCATTCCTCACCTTCCAGCTGATTTACAAATAAACCCATGTCAGCTTCCTCCAAATGCTTGGAGGAACATTCTATGTTTTATGGTTTGTTGTTTTAGGGGAGGTTTTCCCTTATCCGTAGCTATTTTTAGGAAGGTTTTTCAATGTTACAACAGTTCTTCTGGTAATTATGGTTGGGTCTATGTTAAACAAAGGCCCAAGTGTAAGCATATTTTTAACAGCGCCTCCATTCCCGACAATAACCAAAATTGGAGGAATAGTTTTGTCGGGTTAAGGTGGGAGAATGGTGACTGGGGCACCCTCTTCAAATCTTCTTTCGGGAAGGTTAGTGATGGTAGCCTCAAATCCATTCACTTAACCCCCGAGGAAACTATCATTTATGAGGAGCTTACTCGGGATGACGGTGCCACTATCAGCTGGACTCTTTTAGAGGAGTTATCCCTCATCCACGTGGGGCTATCCTTTATTTCTCAACAGGGTATTTTTCTTCCCTTCTCATTTCAATTTTATTTCATGCATTATTGACACCACTTATCTTATTTTTTATCTTGTTTTGCAGCTGCTAATGAAATCAACGAGGATAATGTGCCTCTCGTTGAGGAGACTGCCAGGATGAAGAAGGCTCGTCTTGCGGGCCTGGATACTCGAATAAAGGCTACGGAGACTAGCTTCCTATGGAAGCATAAGGAGCCCATGGTGGAGGTTCCGACTGAGGGAGCTGAGGGCCACAGTGCCCCTATCACTACTGCTGCTCCTGCCTCTACTGCTACAGGCGCCTTTCAGCCTCTCTGGGGATTCCGCCAAGGGGATACCGTGGTTGGATCCATGAAGCACGTCTGGGATTGGTCTTACCATGGCGTAACTCCCAAGGACTTCACCGATGTGGTGGCTACTCCTGACTTGGAGAGGATAAAGCTCATGGGAGCTCAGTCCTTAGCCTTGGTATGATTATTTCTTGAAATTTTTCTTTCTTACTTGTAGCATTCACTTGCCTTACACTTTTGTTTATTGTTTCATTTCATTATAATGCCTACTTCCAAGGTGCTGTGAGGTAGGCTGAATCATGGAAGAGGGCCTCTGACAAAGCTGATAATGCCCTCAGGAGGCAGCAGAAGAAGTACGCCGCTTTGGAGCTGAAGCATAAGGAGGAGGAGCTCGGAGAGTTCAACGCTGAGCTGGTGGTGCTAAGGGCAGAGAAAGATAAGGCGATTGACAACTATTTGGACTCGGAGGAGTTTACCCAGTCCATGAGGGTGAGAGACGATTCAGTCTTCCTTGGGTTTTTTAGGACTAGCTGGGACACGGCCCTTAGGACCGTGAACGAGGCCTGTCCTGATATTAACCCGACGGACTATGTCTGTCCTGATGACGAGGCTTTCTTGAAGAGGTTTCGTACCCGAGTGGTTGTCTCGGATCGTATCCCTCAGGACCCGCTTCTTCCTCCTCCCGAGTCATCTTCCAGGACGGCTGAGGATGATAGCTTTTCCTCCTCCGAGATGACAGAGACTTCCAGCGAGAGCGAAGGAGATGATGATATGGATGCCGAGGGCACATCTGCTCCTTAGAGCTTTTCCAGCCCTGCATGGCTTATCTATTTTATCTTGTCTTCGAGACTTTATTTATCAGACTTTGTATTATTTATTTGAACTTGTTTTATTTATCGAACTTTATGCTTTCATCTCATGCACTTAGTTTACTTGTTTTGTTACTGGAATTCAAAACTTATTTTGAAAACTTTCTGAATTTCACAAATTGTTGAGATTCATCCCTTACACCAGTCTTAATAAACCTCAAAACAAAACTAAAATATGTAAATCCTAAGCAAGCAAAGCTTCAAGGTGCTTTTCAACTTACTTGTCATCTTGACAAGTGAGAATCGTGCTCAACCATTTCACACATAGTAAATCTTCAGGTTTTGTGCATGCCAAGTTCTCGGGACTTCAAAACCATCCATAGTTTCAAGCTTGTAGGTTCCTCTACCTTGAACACTCTTGACCTTGTATGGCCCTTCCCAATTTGGGGCAAGCTTCCCTTTCTGTCCTACACTAGAAGCTTCCACTTTCCTTAAGACTAAGTCACCCTATTTGAAGAACCTTTCTTTAACCCTTAGGTTGTAGTAGAATGAAGATCTGATATTCCACTATCTTCGCATGTGCCTCATCTCACACTTCATCAATTAGATCCAGGATTAACCTTTGTCCTTCCTCATTTTCCTCAGTATTGAAAGCATGAATCCTGGGGGAGGAATGTGATATCTCTACAGGAACAACTGCTTCTGCCCCATATGCTAATATGAAGGGAGTTGCTCCAGTCGTGACTCTACAGGTAGTCCTATAGGCCCATAGTATTGGGAGTATTTCATCCACCCAGTTATTCCTCGACTTCTCGATCCTCTTCTTTAGTCCATCCAGGATTATTCGATTCGCCACTTCTGCTTGCCCATTGGCTTTCGGGTGAGCCATAGAGGTGAATCGTAACTCAATTTCATTCTCCTCACAATACTTCTTAAATTCATCATTGTTAAATTGAGTTCCATTGTCAGTGACTAGGATGCGAGGAATTTCATACCGGCACATGATATTTTCCCACAAGAATTGTGCAACCTGCTTAGTTGTGATTTTGGCCAAAGGCTTGGCTTCAATCCACTTAGTAAAATAATCAGTGGCTGCAATCAGGAACTTCCTTTGTGTCGTGGCCATGGGGAATAGTCCAAGTATATCCATCCCCCACATAGCAAAAGGGATGGGTGAGTTGATGGAGGTCAGCATCTTGGGGGGTTGCCTAACGACAGGTGCATGCTTCTGACAGCGGTCACACTTTTTCACATATTCTTTGGCGTCATCCATCATTTCTAGCTAATAGAAGCCTAAGTGGGTTATCTTATGAGCTAGGGCCCTGCCCCTAACTGTTGTCCACAGATACCTTCATGCACTTCTTCAAGAGCCAAGCGTGCCTCATCGGGCCTGAGACACCTTAGGTAAAGAACCACAAAAGATCTTTTATACAAAATCCCATCTATCAAAGAGTATCTTAGTGCTCGAACAGCCAACTTCCGTGCTTCAGTAGCATCATTTGGCAACCAACCGGTTTCAATATGAGTCTTAATGGGATCTATCCATGACGTCCCCAGACCTATAGGAGCTACAAGCTTAACATCAATGCTCCGTGTCTTCAAAACGCGAAAGTATACACTTCCTGAACTTTCTTCTATCTCAGATGAAGCAAACTTGGATAAGGCATCCGCCTTGACATTTTTCCCCCTTGGAATGTGCTCAACATGGCATTCATCGAATTGGGTCATCACAACCCTTACTAGGCAGATATATTTAGCCATCATATTATCCCTTGCCTCAAACTCTCCCTTCACCTGGGATATGACCAGCTTCGAGTCTCCACAGACTTTTAAGTTCTTGACTCTAAGTGTCACTGCTAAGCCAAGACCAGCTATCAGAGCTTCATATTCCGCCTCATTGTTTGTGGTCGGAAAGTCTAACTTCATGGCATAGTCAATTAAGAACCTATCAGGGCTTTGTAAAACCAAACCTGCTCCACTTGAATTTGTTTTTGATGCTCCATCAAAATAGAGAACCCAATATTCTTTCTCCTTATCATCATGTTCCTTGTCCCCCTTATCAACTTCCTTGTCTTGAGGTATGGTATCCTCCTGCCCCCGACTTCTTGGTTGGGTATGGTACATTCCACCACGAAGTCAGCCAATGTTTGGGCTTTTATTGCCGTTCATGGCTTATACTTGATATCGAATTCTCCCAGCTCTATTGCCCACTTGATCAACCTCCCACTAGCATTGGGACTATGAATGATATTTCTCAGGGGTTGATTTGTTAGCACCTCAATCTTATGAGCCTGGAAGTAAGGACGCGACTTTCTCGAAGCCATTACCAAGGCTAAAGCAAACTTCTCAATAGTTGAATACAACTCAGCTCCATGCAGAATTTTACTAACATAGTATACGGGTTTCTGGATTTTTAGTTCCTCCTTAACCAATACAGCGCTCAAGGCACTCTCTGAAACGGCCAAGTATAAGTATAAAACTTCATTCGAAGCTGGCTTGGCCAGCAACTGGGCCTGAGCCATATATTTCTTTAATTCCTCGAATGCCTTCTGGATTTCTTCACTCCATACAAAATCCTTAACTTTCTTTAAAGACTTGAAGAACGACAAACACTTGTCTCCAGACTTTGAGATGAATCGTCCCAATGCAGCAACCCTTCCAGTGAGCTTTTGAACATCTTTAATAGTTTTTGCCGGCTCCATGTCCAGGATTGCCCTTATTTTATCGGGATTGGACTCGATTCCTCTCTTGGAGACCATCAATCCCAAAAAATTTCCAGATCCTACTCCGAAAGCACACTTTGTAGGATTTAACATCATCTTGTGGTATCTCAGGACCTCAAAAAATTCCCTCAAATGGGTTATATGGTCAGTCTTCACTAAACTTTTGACTAACATGTCATCAACATAAACTTCCATGGTCTTGCCAATAAGATTCTTAAAAATTTTATTTACCAACCTTTGATAGGTGGCTCCTGCATTCTTGAGACTAAATGCCATAACAAGATAACAATAAACACCAAAGTCAGTGATGAATGATACCTTTGGGATGTCGTCCTTGTGCATCTTGATCTGATTGTATCCACTAAATCCATCCATGAAGCTCAGCATCTCATGTCCAGCAGTGGCATCTATCAAAGTATCTATCCTTGGCAACGGGAAACAGTCCTTAGGGCATTCGTCATCAAATCAGTGAAGTCCACACACATTCTCCACTTTCCATTGGCCTTCATCACCATTACAGGGTTTGCTAACCATTCTGGAAATTGAATCTCCTCAATGAAACCAGCCTCTAAGAGCTTCTCTACTTCCTGTTTTATAGCTTCTTGCCTCTCTGGGGCAAAACTTCTTTTCTTTTGTTTTACCGTCTTCCGACTCGGATCCACATTTAGCTTGTGAGTAATTAGTTCTGGGCCTATGTCCGGCATATCAACTGCCGACCATGCAAATACATCACTATTTTCTTGCAAAAATTTCACTAACTTCCCTCTAAGGGGCTCCTCTAGTGTGGCTCCAACAAAAGTAACTTTCTCAGGATCCTCAAGAGCTAAAGGAATCGAAACCAAGTCTTCAGCTGGCTTTCCTCTTTTCTCATCTTGAATATCCAGATCTTCAATAGGCAGAACTTGCCCCCCAACTCTATCTGCCCTCAAAGAGGCTACATAACAACTTCTAGCCATTTTTTGATCTCCTCTTTCTTCTCCAATCTCATTCCGGGTGGGAAACTTCATAACTGAATGGTAGGAAGAAGGGACTGCCTTGAAGGCATGTATCCCTATTCTCCCCATGATAGCATTGTAAGGTGAACTAGTTTTTACTACCACAAAGTCCAACATCTGTGTTGCTTGCCTTGGTTCCTGTCCTATGGTTGTTGGCAACTTGATTATCCCTTCCACGGGGCACTCCACTCCCGCAAATCCATATATCGGCATGTCGGTTGGGGTCAATTGGGAGTCATTATATCCCATCCCTAAAAAGGTGTCATGGAGCAAGATATCCACTGAAGGACCATTATCCACAAGGACCCTCTTAACCGGGCTATTTCCTATTATAGGTGTTATGACCAACGGGTCGTCATGAGGAAATTTTACACCCTCTAGGTCAGAATCATCAAAAGCCATTGTTACTCCTGTCCTGGCCCTCTTCGGGGCTTCTCCAACAATATGCATAACCTCCCTGGCATAAGCTTTCCTGGAGTTCTTGGATAATCCAGCAGCAGTCGGTCCTCCAAAAATCGTGTTTATTACAGGTCCTCGGGATCGTGGTCCTCCAAAGATTGTATTTATCATCGGTCCCCTAGGTTGGGGATTCCGCCCCTGATCGTCTTGGTCCCTCCTACGATCTTCGAAGTTCTTTCTCCCATTGTTATTCCTATCTCTTCCTTCCCCAGTGTACTTGTTTAATCTTCCTTTCCGAATGAGGAACTCTATTTCATATTTCAGTTGCCTACACTCATCGGTGTCATGACCAACATCTTTGTGAAATCTACAATATTTGCTCTTGTCTAGCTTGGCTGGATCTGCCTTCAAGGGCTTAGGCCAACGAATATCTTGGTCTTTCTCGATTTCCATCAAGATCTGGCTTCTAGGAGCGTTGAACTTAGCGTATTCAGCGAATTTTTGTCCAGATCCTCCCTTCTTAGGGGTTGAATCAAGGTTTTACTCAGTTCTAGGATACTTGCCCTTAGCGATATACTCCAGATCGATTTTCCGCTTCTTGCCTCCATCGGGCTCGTTGCTCACTACGGTCTTCCTCATGCTTTCTTCCACCTTGATGTACTTCACGGCCCTATCTTGGAGCTGTAACATGCTCTCAGGGTGGCGCTTGGCCAAGGACATCTTGAAGAACTCATCCCTAGTTCCCTGTTGTAGTGCTATCATGGCTACCTTGTCATCAAGGTCCGGGAGTTTTAAAGCTTCCTTCGTGAAACGATTCAGGTAGTCTCTTAAGGATTCCTTCGCTCCCTGCACAATACTCATGAGGGATGCTGAACTTTTCTCATGCACTTTCCCACTGATGAACTGCTTAATACAAACCTAACTTAATTCTCTGAAGGACCCAATAGAGTTCGGGGGCAAACGACTATACCATCTTTGGGCCATACCCGACAGGGTTTGAGGAAAGGCCTGACACTTAATAGCGTCATTCACGGGCTGCAGCAACAGTGCATTAGAGAATGTCCTGACATGATTGGCGGGATCTCCAATGCCATCATAAGCTTTGATAGTGGGCATCTTGAACTTCCTTGAGATATGGGCATTCATTATTTCTTCAGTGAATGGTGGGGTAGGATCATCAGGATCTCCAAGGGGAAGAAGATTGCTCGGATCAGCCCTTGGGGCAACAGCCCTTCTCTGTATTGAACCATCCAGGTCTATGATAGGAGAGAATTCCTCCCCCTTGGAGGTAGTGGGAGTCTGCTGTTCTGGTGCGCCTCCAAGTCGCGCTTCAGCCTTTGAATATCAGCCTCATGAGCCCTGATCATTTCCTGCACTTCTTAGGAATTCGTCCCTTGGGTGCTCCTAGGACGTTGGCGACCATCAGCCATCGGCTCTTTGCCAGCATGCCTCCTTCTTGGGGCCACTTCTTCATCTGAAGATTTGGAGTCTCTCTCAGTGTAAGGACCAGAAAATTCCTGATCCTCAGGTATAGGAGCCAAACCTTGTATATAGGGGGCGATCGCCCTCGTGCTTCACTTCGTCCAACATGTCCACTTCCTCCAGCCTCGGGGTAAAGGGGCATCCCATATGGGGGGTTAGTAGTCACAACAGTTGAATACTCATACCCAATGGGTCGAGAATTCACAGGTGCATGTAGTTGAAGTTGGGGATTCGTACCTTGAGTAGCCGAGGGAATCGTCCCTTGTGTCTGAGGTTCAGTTGCCCCTACCTGGGCTCCTCCTTGGGTGGTGGAATAGGTTGAATGAGGAGGTACCTCCATGGTTGACGAAATCGTTTGGGTTGTCCCCGTGGGTGTTCCTCCTTCAATGGCCCTGATTGTTCTCCGTGTTCTCGCCATGGTTGTTGTGCTTCCCACAGATGGCGCCAAATGTTATGGATCAAAAACTAAGGTATAATAATTGTTGTATCTATTACTAAGAAACGTGAGCTTCGAGGCTCGATTTGACTACTCTTGTGTTTCGTGACTCAATCTACCTTAACAAGATGCCTACGTACCTTCCTGATTGCTAAGGATCAAGTCAAAAACGCAGTTCTGATTGTTGGGGTTAAACCCAATAGGTAGTATGGGCTTGGTGATAGAAACATAATTGAATTGGGTAATAATTATATGGGTAGACAATTATTATCATAATTGAGTTGGGTAATAATTACATGTATTGAAAATTATTATTATAATGAGAATGAGTAATAATTGTATGGGTAGACAATTATTATTGTAATCAGATTAGGTATATCTTGTTGGCTAAGTTTGTGATGGTTATATATACATAGTCATGTTATTGTTTTAATGTATGCTTGAGTATTATTTTACTTAAGTATCGCTTGAGTGAATACCGTTTGGTGAGATTGATTGTATTATTGATAATTGTTTTGATTAATAATACAAGTTGGGACGTGGGTTTTTCCGCGTCATATATTGAGTGTGTGTTTTGCATTGTTTGTTTGTTTCTATACTTGTGTGTGTTCCCCCTAACAATTGGTATCAAGATCCAAGGTTCATGATGGAGAAGGTTGGGGGATTTGAGATTGAATTGTTTAATGGAAGAAACAATTTTACCTTGTGGCAAAGCACAGTAAAAGAACTGTTAATTCAACGAGGGTTATATGCGACTCTCGGAGGGAAGAAGCCTACTGAAGTTGATGATACAAAGTGGGGAAACATGAAGTTACGTGCGGCATCAACGATCCGATTGGCCCTTGCACCGGAAATCAAGTATAATGTTCTTGAAGAGGACAATCCCAAGAATTTGTGGGAGAAGTTAACGAAGACTTATCACTCAAAATCTTTGGCCAACAAGCTGTTTCTCAAGAAAGATTTGTTCGGACTCAAGATGGAAGAAGACGGAGATTTAAGAGATCATCTGAATCGTTTTAATGGCTTAATCAACCAGCTAAATAATTTGGATGAAAAATTAAAGGATGAGGACAAAGTTGTTCTACTACTAGTGTCTCTACTAAAGAAGTATAATATTGTGATGACTTCTTTATTGGTTGGGAAAACGAAGTTAGATTTGGATGAGACTATTGTTGTTCTTCTGGAGGCCGAAAGATTGAGGAAACAAGAATCGAGTGACACATCTGATGGAAGTGCATTCGTGGTACGTGCACGTGACACGGAAAAGAAGTATGCTAAGAAACATAACCCTAATATCATGTGTTTTTATTGTAAGGAATTGGGTCATATACAATTTATGTGTCCAAAGGCAAGATAAGACTTGAGAGAGTTAAAGAAAAATCGAGGGGGTAGTGTTTCGCTTGTAGAAGATGATGAAGATGTTCTTTTGGTTCAAGAAGAGAAGGGATCAAAAGAAGAATGGGTGCTTGACTCGGGATGTTCTCATCACATATGTGGTAGGAGAGAGTGGTTCACGTCCTACAAAAAGTGTGAGGGAAAGATTGTAACTTTACCGAACGGTAAAACGGTAAAGGTTGCTGGCATCGGTGAGGTAACAATGAAATGTCACAACGGTCGTGTTCAGAAGTTAACTCAAGTAAGATACATACCGGAGTTAAATCGAAATCTAATTTCCTTGGGTAAATTAGTTGATTTTGGATATACTGTTATGATGAAGAACAGTATGTTGAAAGTCACTAAGGGAGATTTAGAGATACTCGAAGGTCGAAAAGATAAGAGAAATCTTTTTGTACTAGAAGGAGGGGTTATTGTTCGAGGGGAGGTATTGGGCGATCGACGTCGATGGCTTGATGGTGACTGTTAATTCGGTTGTGCATGAAATCATATTGGGTTGAAGGGGAGGATTGTTGGGGTTAAACCCAATAGGTAGTATGGGCTTGGTGATAGAAAATATAATTGAATTGGGTAATAATTGTATGGGTAGACAATTATTATCATAATTGAGTTGGGTAATAATTGTATGTGTTGATAATTATTATTATAATGGGAATGAGTAATAATTGTATGGGTAGACAATTATTATTGTAATCAGATTAGGTATGTCTTGTTGGTTAAGTTTGTGATGGCTATATATACATAGTCATGTTATTGTTTTGATGTATGCTTGAGTATTATTTGACTTAAGTATCGCTTGAGTGAATACCGTTTGGTGAGATTGATTGTATTATTGATAATTATTTTGATTAATAATACAAGTTGGGACGTGGGTTTTTCCGCGTCATATATTGAGTGTGTGTTTTGCATTGTTTGTTTGGTTCTATACTTGTGTGTGTTCCCCTTAACACTGATTTGTGGGGTGAGGCCCCTTATATAGATGTTGAGAGTCCTTGAATTGGACTTGGGTTAGGAGACTTGGTGGGCAAGTCTCAGAATTAGAATGGACTTTGGAGTCATAAGAGGTAGGAAGTTGATTTCTTATCCCACCAGATTCCTTGGAGGACAATCTACAAAGATTTATTTCTCCACTAGGATTCATCTTATCAACTGACTTATCCCTTATTAATTAATTATGAAATTAATTAATATTCAGCATTTTGGGTCTTTTTTGTTCCATCAGACCTGATCTGGTCCATCAAGCCTGATCAATGTGTTAACCTTTTTTATCTGAATGTCATACATCTTCTTATTGGACTTGTAGCCCAAATCATGTGTAATTAACGCAACATTAACTACGTAATCAGGATTTATTTATTCTCTATCAATACTTGATGTCATCTGTTTGGTTCAAAAATGGGATGAGAATGATACTGGTTGATAAACTAATTGGAATCAAGAATCAAAAGACATTTATTATTTTTTTTGTTACTTTATTATATTAATATTAAAAACTAAAATCATACACGATCACTTGATTTAATCATAATTAGTAATAGAGTTTTTTTGAAAAATACCTAAGGCTAAAAATATTTTTACAAATATACTATAATTGTTTTAAAAAATTTGCAAAAATACTTTTATATTTTCAAAAATACTATTTTCCAATTTTTTTATGAAAATACTGTTTTATGCAACTTGATTCAGTTCGACGAATTTATGTCATTCCATGTAACCTCAAATGCAACAAAAAAAACTGGATTCAACTATTTGTATGTCTTTTTTATTTTGGTTGATTCCATATTTTTGCAAAAAAATTTAAAAGATAGTAAAATCGCCAAAAAAATAAAATAAAAACTAGTATTTTGGATAATTTTTTTTATTAAAATATGAGTTTATAAATATTTTTATATAATATCTAAAAAAATAAAATATACATTCACATTTTTTATTCATCAATATTGTAATTTGTGATAAAAAAAGAATTATATTTTAGTTAAAAAGAAAGACGAGCCAGAGTATAAAATGAAAATGATACCCAAGAGTTTAATTTAGCTCATACTCACCTACTCACATGCGTTTCTAAACCCTATACTTCATGGGTATCAGGAATGAGTTTTAAAATAAAAAAAATTCAACCAAACACATGGTATGGGTTTTATCCATTTCAATTCCATATCTCATACTCAGAATTGTTGAACCAAACACTCCATTGTGTTTTCTGGTTAATAGAGTAGTACAACAGCTAGATAATGTGAAATGAGAGCAGAAATGTGGAGTTTAGACAGAGAAGAAGGATAACAGAAAGAGACTTGAGAAAGAAGATAGGTTTAGAGAGAGAGAATTCAGTTATGGAGAGAGAAAGTACAGAGAGGAGATGGTGGCAAATGCCTTTTCCAAATTATCATTCATAAACTAAAATGTTACAACTGACTAGGTATTTATAGTCTACTCCTTACTAGCAGATTACTAATAGTACTTGAAAAGACCTAATTACCCTTACTAATACTAACAACACACTCCCATTGTTTATATTATTCAGTCCCTTCCTAACGTTATTAGTCAGGAATTAGTAAGTTCCTGACCTAATTTCTTACTATTTTTGGTGTTTTCTGGTTAATACTTAATAGAGTAGCAGCAGCTAGATAATGTGAAATGAGAGCAGAAATGTAGAGTTTAGACAGAGAAGAAGGAGATCAGAGAGAGAGTAGAGAGACTTGAGAAAGAAGATAGGTTTAGAGAGAGAGAAATTCAGTTATAGAGAGAGAAGGAGATGGTGGCAAATGTCTTTTCCATATTATCATTCATAACCTGAAATGTTACAACTGACTAGGTATTTATAGTCTACTCCTTACTAGCACATTACTAATAGTACTTGAAAGACCTAATTAGCCTTACTAATACTAACAACATACTCCCATTGTTTATACTATTCAGTCCCTTCCTGACACACAGAGAAAAAGAGAAGCCCCCAACATGTACCAGCAAGAGTTCTAGTCCAAGAGGGCCGAGCAGCAGCAATATGTTGCATCGGAAGATGACTGTAGCAAAAATCTGGCCAACAAGAAAGATACAGCGTTTGAACAAAATTTGGCGAAGTTTAATAAGGCTTAAAATTTAGTAGCCAGCGCAACAATTTACGTCTGCATAATTATTATCGTTTTATTTAATAATCTTATAATCAAATGTCGCTAGTAATAGAGGTTATATCTCAAAGATGACATACCAGACAATTTAAGGCTGCATAAAAACTCCCTCTAAACCAGTACCCATAAGCCATATTAACTGCAAAAGGTCAACAAATCATCAGTACAAAATGTTTGTACAGTGAAGTGCATGTATCAATATGAACTTCATAACAATCGCATATAGTAGTGATGTCCACTGTAATTACCAACACCCAGCGCCATAATATTAGGAAGAGAATGTGTACAGTAGAACAGCATATGAAATTGGATGGAGACAAATATCACAAAAAAAGCTTCAACTTGACGGCCAAACTTATCTCTAATCTGTTTATGAAAATGTACATTTTCATCATTACAGCAGAAGACTATACAAGTATAGTGCTTTTGGTCATAATTCTGGTCAACAAGTTCCATCTGTTTAGAGAAATTAACAAACTAGAATCAATATTTGCAACTGCTAATAACGTTATCATTAAAATCTAAGAATATTAATAATTGTTTACAAAATATGAGACATTTTTGCAGTAATTTAATTCTAAATTATTTTTATATCTACAAATACTTGTCATTGCAATATGTATTCCTATAGTCATGAGAGTTGAGGTCATATTTATCCAACACTAGAGTTTTAAAACTTCAATTGTAGTTTAGTTTTCAACCAAAACCATACGCAAGACAAAGGAATAGTCAAATTCACGAGCAACTAGAGGAGACCCCAAACAGAAGGTAGTTGAGATTACATTTAAATATTTAATAGGTCCATATAATATTAAGATAAAAGGCAACACTGTACTAGCAACTGCAAAAGTTTTTCCAACAATGTATGAGTGCTTGCATTGCTCCAATCAGGATCTTGGAATGGCTTTTATAATTACTGCAACAGGTTTAAAATGGCTAAACTGTTGAAAGTATAATTTCATATTGGACAGGTACTAAATTTCATGTGGCTGAAGTTCTTTCTATCTGGCGCTACTTTCTGTTCTGGGCGCTGGTATGCTCCTTGAACCGGTGTACTAATAATATGTTCTATTTCTCTTTTATTAACAAAAACTCCTCTGTACTGCTATATGAATTTAGGTAAGTGGTATCGAGAAACCTGAAAATATGCCCAAGTGTATAAATAATTGCTATAACTTGGAAAGCTTTTGGAAAAACTGGCATGCTTCCTTCAACAAATGGCTTGTTAGGTAAGCTCTTTTATCTTATGTTTGCATTATTTTTTTTTTTGCATTTAATCATTGGTGAGAGAACACAAGTGAGAAAGTAGCATGTTAACACTGATGTGATGATTAAGTTACCTGTATCTGGGGACTTTGTGTTAGTTAAGTAATAGTACAAGTACGTGAGGATTTTTTTAGATATAAAAATGAATATATAGAAAGATGATACTGCATATAACTTATATAATCTGATTGTTTTTTTCTGAGATACAAAGCAGATCAGTACACTTGAATTTATAGATGCCTTGGATCATTGTAGATAGCTAATTAATAAGCTTAGAATTTAGAGTAATTGAATATATCTCTTAGACTTCTAATAACTCCCAGACTATTGACTTTTCACCTTAATGTAATATCTTAAAGATTTTTCTAGATTATTTTCAACACTCCCCCTAATCTGGTAAAATCTAGAGAGTCCACGCAAATTTTGAAAATAATTAAACTTAGAGGCCGACAGCGGTTTTGTAAAGACATCTGCTATTTGTTCTCCGGTTTGACAATGCAGAATTTTCAGCTCACCATCTTCAACAAGTTCTCAAATGAAATGATGACGAATTTCAATATGTTTTGTTCGGCTGTGAAAAACAGGGTTCTTTTTCAGTGCAATAGCTGATATGTTGTCACAATATATAACAGTAGATTCATCCTCTTGTAGTTGCATGTCTGCTAGAATCCTCTTTAACTATATTGCTTCACAGGCTGCACTTGTGGCTGCCACATATTCTGCTTCAGCGGAGGAGAGGGCTACTGCCTTTTGCTTCCTAGATGACTAGGAGAAGGCTTTTGTACCAAGACTGAACAAGTACACCTGCCCAATCGCTATCCGTGAAACCTACCAGCTTGTTATCTTCTTCAGACCTGTAGAGCAGTCCGTAGTTTTTTGTCCCTTTGAGATATCGCAGTATCCTCTTTGCTGCTGCAAAATGAGCTTTACATGGCTCACTCATAAATCTTGAAACACCAAATCTGGCCTTGTGTTAGTAAGATAAATTAAAGAGCCAACTAAGCTTCTATACACTTTCTCGTCAACCTTCTTACTTTTCATCATATTTGGATAATTTTTCATTGATTGCCATAGGAGTAGCAAGAGACTAACTTCTTGAGTATATCATATGCGTACTTCTCTTGTGAAATAAATATTTCACCCGGTGATTGCTTTACTTGCATTCCGAGGAAATATTTCATATGTCCAAGGTCAGTCATCTCGTACTCCTTCATCATGGCTTTTTTGAAATCTTCAACCATTTTTTCATTTGTACAAGTGTCGATCAGATCATCTACGTACAATCAAACAATCAGAAAATTTATATTCTCCTTCTTGACATAGAGTGAAGGTTCATATGGACTTCTTAGAAACTTGTTTCGTTGGAAATAGGAATTGATTTTTCTATTCCAAGCTCGGGGGGCCTGCTTTAATCTGTAAAGGGCCTTTTTGAGGTGATAAATTTTATTCTTGTGTTCCTTAATGACGTATCCTTGTGACTGTTCTACAAATATCTCTTCTTCGAGATCACCGTTAAGAAATGCAGATTTTACATCTAGTTGATACACATTCAACTTGAGTTGCGCAGCTAGAGCAAGGACTGTTCTTATAGTTTCCATCCGAACAACCGGTGCAAAAGTCTCGTTGAAGATAACTCAAGGTTGTTGTGAATAACCTTTCATGACCAAACGAGCCTTATATTTCGTACCGAACCATTGTCGTTATATTTTTTTTATATACCCATTTTAGTCCAATAACATCTTTGTTTTTAGGCCTCTTTATGAGCTCCCAAGTCTGATTTTTCTCAGTTCTTCATCCATTGCCATCCTCCATGAATTTTCTTGTGAAGCTTCCTCAAAACTTTGTGGTTCGATAGATAGTAAGACCATGTCATTTAAATATCGAGTCTTCTACGGTGGAAATTCTGAATATGCATCGACATCTTCGGGCCGAATGCTAATTTCTTTAACTTGTTGATTTTCTGGTTCTCTTTCTTGTGAAAATAGATGCTCAACAAAGTCAATTTTTTGAAAGTTATCAACCACATATGTCCAAATTCCATGTTGCCGCTTCGTCAAAAATAACTTCTCTAGAAATCACAAGTTGACTGGTTATAGGATTAAACAACCGAAATATGTTCGATTTCTTACTATAACCAAAGAATATGCACTTTTCCCCATTCCATCCAGCTTGTCTCAGTTTTCTTTAGGAACATGAGCATAAGCGATGCTGCCAAATATTTTAAAATGATAAACCTTGGGTTTTTCTTCAAACCATGCTTCATTAGGTGTTCTATTTCTCACAGCTTTTGTAGGAGATCTATTCAAAATGTAAACTGTTGTATTAACAGCCTCTACCCATAAATTTGTAGGCAAATTTCTTTACCTTGGAGCATACTTCTGGCCATCTCAAGTCCTATTTTTTCATTAGGCGACACCGTTCTGTTGAGGCGTACGTCATACAGTGAGCTCCCTTTTTATTCCGTGTTCTTTGCAGAATTTTTGGAACTCATTATTTGTGAATACACCTCCACGATCAGATCTTAAAATTTTCAGAGGATGACCACACTGTTTTTCTGGTTGAGCTTTAAATGTAGTAAAATGAAGAAATGCCTCAAATTTGTGCTCCAGAAAATATACCCAATTAATGCGGGTGTAATCATCAATAAATAGCAGAAAATATCTTTTTCCAGCAAGAGAAGGGCTTGTTGCAGGAATAACATAATCTAAATTCTGATCAGCAGAATTTATCTCCAGAGCTGGTGTCTTTGATGTAGATGGAGCTTCCAGATAAAGAACTTCAGGTATATTCAAATTATGAATATCTATTTCAGAATTATCAGTTTGTTCTTTAGCATCATCTGTATCTTTAATAGGAGAGACATGAGGGGTAACAACTGTGTCATTAGCAATGTCTTTGGCTTGAGCTGGAAGGGCTTCAATGATAATTGGTTCTTCTGAGATCAGAGATTCCTGATCCCCTTCCTCGGCTTCTTCAGTCTCTTCTGATATAGCCTTAGCCAAATACCTCCTAGCCTTCATTTTCTTCAATCTCCAGGCCAATGAAGGAGTTGCTGCAGCAACATCAGAATTTACAGATTTCCTTTTCAAAGTATCAGAACTTTGAGCTGCTGTTTCTTTCTGAGAAGTAACATTCTCAGCTTCAATTATCACAGGTTCAGATGCATGAACCCGTGCTTCAATTGTTTCCTCTAATCATCAAAATTTAATCAAAACATTCATCACAAGATAAAGTTAAAAATCGATGAAGTAAAGATTAACAAATTGCAATTAAAACATGCACAGTCATATAATTTGAGTAACAAAGACCAAATCTTGCAATTAAAGGAAATTTCATTCATATATCAGACGAGTATATTTCATAAAATTTATCAATTACATGCAAAAATTACAAGATAGTCCTATTCTAAGAATCTTAACATCAACAGCCTTAGTCCTAGTCTAAGAAAACCTATCGACTAGTTCAAGTGGGAATTTAGCTCTCCAAGATGACTTAGAAAAAGGCAAACGATGCTGTTTTCCAAAAATGCAGCCTTCACGTAAGTTTTGATTCTTTTCCGCAATTGTAGGCACGCCAAGAACCATTTCTTTTTCCTTTAATAATTTTATGCCATTGAAATGAAGATGACCAAATCTAAGATGCCATAGTAGGGACTCATCACTTTCAGCTTTCAGAGAATAATTTTCAATAGAAGGCATTTTCAAAGGCTAAACCTTGTTAGGTGTCATGTGGATATTAGTAATCAACTGATATGTCTTCTTGTCAATGAGTAGACAATGATTTCCTTCAAATTTAACAATATATCCTTTTTGTGCCAATTGACCAACACTTGAAAGATTTTGTGTTAGGCTTGGAACAAAAAGAACATCGTGAATGAGTTTAGAAGCTCCTTCCTTAGTTTGTACAACAACTACTCATTTGCCTTCAACGTTGTGACGTTTTCCATCTCGAAGAGTGACTTACGATTTCATATTCTCATTAAGCTTAACAAAGAAGTTCCTGCCTCCTGTCATGTGGTTAGAGCAACCGCTGTCAACGTACCAAATATCACTTGTTTCCTGAGTATTAAGGTAAGAATAAAACAACTGAGCTGAAGCTTCACTGCTCTCAGAAAAATTGGCCTTTTGTTTTTGTCGAAACCAACAATCTTTGTCAAAATGATTAGGGCGGGTGCACCTCGTACATTTTTACCTAAAATCATTTGTATGATGCCCATTTTTACGACACAAGTTGCAGTACAAACAGGAATTTTGATGCTGATTCTTTCTTCCCTTGTCGTGGGGATGTCCTCTCCCCCTTCCTCGATAATTGCTTCCTGATTTTTGGAATTTCGGACTAGGACCTTCATAATTCTTCCTTTCTTTGTTTGTGAAGCTTAACTTGGACTCGGACTATGGGCTGGTTAGTAAACCTGGACATTCTGCTTTCATGAGTTTCAAGCGATCCAATTAACTCAACAAGAGTTAATTGAGATAAATCATTTGATTCTTTGATAGCAGCCACAACATTATCATATCTGATCGGTAAACTTCTCAATATCTTTTCAATAATTTTCTTATCTTCAATTGTGTCTCCAAAACTCCGAATTTGATAAATGATATTTGAAACACGAGAGAAGAATACTTTTATCTATTCACCTTCTTTCATTAACAAATTATCAAACTCTTTCCAAAGAGATTGAAGTTTGATCGATATTACCTTTTCTGAGCTTTTAAATTTATTCTTCAGAATTTCCGAGGCCTCCTTTGAAGTTGTTGCTCCCATGATTCTTGGAAATATTACCTTGCTGATACCTTCCTGAATGTAAAGCAAAGCAGGGCCTTCGCATCCTTCATGATATTATTGTTGTATTGCTTCCTTCTATCTGCATCCCAGGCTGCAAGTGCTGCTACATCTTCGGGTTGTTCATATCCATTTTGAACAAGTTCCCATAATCCTTGTGAAATCTATACTATACTATAATAACGGGAATGATGTATAATTTGTATACCCTTGTTTTTGTTGGTTTGTTTATTCTTTCAATCATGACCGTCGGATTTTCTTCATCAAATGATCAGGACCGTTCGATCTAAATATTAAAAGAATACAATACTTAGGTTCTCTGGTTCGAATCTCACTAACAACAAAGATTTATATTATTATTTATGTATTATTAAAGTTATCAGGTTCAAATTTCGCCAACAATAAATATTTATATTATTTATATATACTATCTACACTAAACTATAATAATCGGTAATTTTTGCTGAATCTCTTGATTTAGTTATTCTCTCTTTTTAATATTTCTATTAATCCCAACCGTTAGATCTTTTAAATCAAATGATCATATAATCGTTTGATTTTAGTACTAAAAATATAAATAATAAAAAATTTTAGATTCGAATATCACCATCTACATTCAAAATTAGACATTAATTTAAAACCAATCAAGTACATATTATTTTAATACAAACAAAAATATAAGATATTAATAGAGACTCGCACGGGTTTTAAGCTAGTAAATATAGTTCTCATTTGGATGCTCCAAAAATCATAAACATCACCATCGAATACTGGAACTGAGGTCTGAGATAAAGCAAAGGTTGCTGCATTGTTTGAACTTGATGCCATTTCTTTTGACCTTGTCGCTGATTTGCACAAGAGTTTATATGGCTACTGGATTTATGGATTCCAGAGACCAGGGCTCTGACACCACCAGATGAATATATAGAAAGATGCTACTGCATATAACTTATATAATCTGATTGAGTTTTTTGAGATACAAAGCAGATCAATACACTTGAATTTATAGATGCATTGGATCATTCTAGATAGCTAATTAATAAACTCATAATTTAGAGTAACTGAATATATCTCTTAGACTTCTAATAACCCCCAACTCTTGACTTTAAAGATTTTTCTAGATTATTTTCAACCGTATGGGTAGTTTTAAATTATGTCCTTCTATATATTAATAGAGGACTATTGTATTGTATCTACAAATAATCGAACCCAAGACCTTGTACTCAAAGATTTCATATCACTACCATTATGCTACATCACTTATTGAGTTGACTTTAAAATTTTTATTAGATAAGTCATATACTCTATTTTTTATCTAATTCGTTTTTATTACTTTAATTTTTGAGTAAATAAATGTTGATTTATATTATTTACGTGCCTCCTTTTTATTTAGTTTTATTATAGAATTTCATTTGTTTCGCTTACTTCCCATGTATAAATTCTCTTAATCAACTCCGATTTGTTTATATATATATATATATTATATTGTAATGTAAAAAAATAGATCAATAAAATTATAGATTATTTTAAAATTATTATAATTCTTTAAATACTATTTTTATAAAACTTTATTTGATAAATTTGTTTATATATTTTATCAAATAAAGTTTTATAAAAAATAGTATTTAAAAATTATAATAATTTTAAAATAATCTATAGTTTTATTGATCTATTTTTTTACATTACAATATAATATAAATTTTTAATTTGTCATTCATTTACATTATAAATCAGTTTAAATATGATTTGATATAAAAAATCTGAGATATTATCAATGTTTTTATATATTACGAATTAGTAGATGGTTTTTTCTATATATACTAAAAATATAAAATTCTTTTTTTTAATTATTCCCCGCATCCCCGTTCCGGCGTAGATCGGTAATGAAAAAATCTCCGTTTGGGATTCAAGGTGTGTTCGGGGATCATCAGCGGGGATAGTAATCCCCGACCCCGAAGTGACACGATGCATATCCTTACAAACAATTTCAAATTTTTTTGTCATAATGATGTAGTTTTTTATTTTTTTATTAATTAAGATCATCTAGCTTTCAATAAATATCTAATCTCAAAATTGTCGGGGTAAGTTAAAATTGAACTCTACGATAAAAAATAAGCTCTTACCACTAAAATTATCTAATACCGCTCTAATAGTATATATGAAATGAAAATTAAATAAGACAATCTAGTAAAAAGTTAAAATAATCATTTATTGTATTTAAAAATTATTTATATATGTATACAAACTCATTCAACATAATATTTTAATATATATAGAGGCGCACGGACTTTTACGCTAGTTAATCATTGTTAGTTACTGTGTTAATTATTTTTTTGTATCTAAATTTTTGGACCATCTGCACAAATTGGTCACTTGGATTATTATTATATTTAAATATGTATTGCTTTACTATTTGCTCATATGTTGTACCACTCTGCCACTTTACATATCCTTTTTTATTTTTCTCAGTTAATTTGTAAAACCTATCTTTTTTTCCCTTGGCAGTTCATGTTTATAATTTCTAGTGTTTATTTGTGACAAGTGTAATTCATGTTGCCTCATAATTATAGGTACATGTACATCCCTCTTGGGGGTTCCCACAGAAAGCTTTTAAATGTGTGGGTGATCTTCACAATTGTTGCCATAAAGTGGATACTCTACTGATAGTTTGGGTATCCTATCGGCTAAAATTGACTAACTTTTCAGAAATTGGTTATTTTCTCAATTTTGTGTAAAAATAAGCTAAATTTGTCATTTATCCTGATTTGGAGTGGTACTTCACAATTTTTAAATATTGATTTCTCATAATGACCTTTGTCAGTTAAAGAGCATATGTTTCTGTTCCTCGTCTGACAGTTTATTTCCTTTGCTTCAGGAAGCTTCTCTCATGAGCATGGTTAACGTGTATTTTTTTTATTCCCGAGATGATAGTGAAATCGGCTGCAAATATGCTTAAGGTGGTGCAATTGTTAAATTTCTGTTTTATATCCTAACGATCAGTATTGAATTTTTCAAAGTAGATTTAAAACTTTGAATATGAATTGCGGTTAACATGAAAAGATTTTCATTTATTCCTTGACAATAAATAATCTTTGGTCGTGGGGTTGACTTTGGCCTGGTTAATGTATTTCAATAACTAAGAATTGTGGTATTTACAATTACCTAGGTATGCACGGGGTTTATTTCTGGTCAAAACTGCTTAATTTAAGAGTCTCTCTATGTGATTTCTTTTATTCTGACTAAAATCCTTTTCGTGTGTAGATATTTAGTATTAAGTTCTAGGAATTGTTGTAGAAACTAATAAAATCAGAGTACAAGCTTTAAAGTTTCATTTCCCCATGTATGGCCTAATGTTCAATGTTGGTTAACCCTTGTGGGGGGGGGGGGGTTGTTGACCCTGTTACAGTCATTTGCACTTAAATTATTTTGTGGCCGTGTTGTTCTCCTGCAGTCCTAGGAGGGGGTTGTTCTTTGTGTCATTTTCTGTTGTAAGTTGTATGAACACTAATTTGGGTTGGCCATCTATGTTTTGTACACTGATGCCAAATTAATTTGCAAAACATTGTTATTACTGCTAAATGCTAATAGTATTTAAAAAAAAAAAAATACATAAATCAGAAATCTCCTCGTGCTAGTACACCGTGATTGTCTTGAGAAGACAATGTGAAATTTCTAACTATGATACAAGCAATTGGTTTAATTAGTATAGGTCCGGTTCATTGCACATATAAAGCTTCAATGCCTTTGTTACTTTTTTTTTATTTTTATTTTGGGGTAAGTTTATTTACTAAGAATTTTTACCACTCAGTGAGGGCATCAATAGAAAGACAAGCTAGGAGAGGCACTCATATTTTGCTTCGACATAAAAATATTGAACTCGTCTAGTCATGGTCATTTGCTTTATGTGTCCTGAAGTGGTCATCTTCCCTTTACCATATCTTTGAAATTACCTTTTTTCTAACCTCTTCCATGCTTTACCTTTTCTGCAGACAAACTCTTTTCTTAGCAGTACATAGTTAGTTGCTATTAAATCTTCTGTTTTGATGACTTTTAGTTCTTTCTTTCTTTGGTAGGTGGAAAGCACTTTTGGCGTGGTTATCTGGCATGAACTTCAAGCAGTTTCTGGAGCTATTACTATTACTTGTCTCATGATCTGTCTCTCTTTGACTTGTCACCGAGAAATTTTTGTTTGCATTTAGTTTTTTAAGATTTTCTGCTTGTTTAATCCTGACCGCTACTGTTTAAGTTTATTATCTTGTCATTATGTCAACCATTTAATTTAGGAATCCATTGCAGTGGTATGGAGCTATTTTTATTTACCACTGCATTTCATCACACTTACCAGCATAGGCAAGAAAGTGTAGAATTTTGAATTTCTAGTTTAAATTTTGGGTGATTAGAAGTGAGGTGAAGAACTCTACTTACTAGGAAACACATGTATTTGGCTCCTTGCTATTCTATTATTGAGAAGATAATAGTGATTAATTGATTAGAGGGATAGTGCCTGTATCTTGTGCATACTCCTGCTCCAGCACTAATATGAAACCTTTATCTGTTTATCAAATATTGAGTGCTGGAAATTTTGCATTTTTGTGGGAGTTGCTCTGATTTTATGATGTATGGCTGATGAGTATCAAAATAAGGCTTGGTTCCTGATACAGAGTATTCCTTTTTTAGGAAGTACATCAGTGGAGTGCCACAACCATCAAAAGTTCACATGAGTTGGGTTAATTTGCATTGGTCATCAATCTTGTAGTTTCTTAGCAAATAAAGATCTAATGATTGAATAGAAATAGACTGTAAGAATTCTTTCTTCTACATTTTGCAACAACTATAAGATAAAGCAATCTCATTTGCCAATGTCCATCTAAATCTGAGGACTTCGCTTACATTAGGCTCAATCAATATTATTTTTTATTGTTGGTCTGTAATCTGTGCAGGTTGCCAACCTCATTGGCTTTGTTATTATACCATCAGGCTTTAATTGGTTGTATTCTGTTTTTTTTCCAGAGAGAAGGCTTTTGTCTATAAATATTTCTGCAATTTCCTTTAAATTTTTCTTGTCAACACAATTACATCCAACATTATACCATTTGCAGAATTACCTGTTCTTGGAGGCCTATTTCTTACATTTTATGTCGGAACGAAGGTGCATAATCATTAATATCTGTTATTCTAGTGTATATACTTTGCCTTTTTAAAAATTTAACATGCTAATTGTGTATTGCAGCTTATGATCCACGTTTCTGATGTCAAACAAAGGAGGCTTTTGAAGTGAGGATATAGAGGTCTTTATTTCCTCTTGGATAGTTATATCACTACTGATAATATTATGCTGAATGCTGATGTGCGATATGATGTAGATAGATTTCTTGTTGCTAGGCTTAATTTCCTGTACATGCACAATTTGAATGGTATTTGGTCTATTAAGCTAGCAAATAGGTGCATGACAGTTCACTATATCAAGCACACTACTCTTCTGGTTGTACATGCTTGCGTGTTTGTAGACCACACACTTTAGTTATCGTTATCGTCTTAATTCATTGAATAGTTGCAAATTACAGACTGTTTGCGACTTTATATGCCAATTGACTCGATTAAACTTCGAAGTTGCTGATGTTGAATTGTCTATTTACCTTTATTGTATTTTCAATTAGTGTATATTTACACGAGGTTCTCACTAGTGTTCAGCCAATGCCTTGGAGAAGAGTTCATTTTGGTGCCAGCATGCTATGCTTATGAGTGATGGATATCACTAGAAAGGTGCTGTATTTAAAATTAATGTATGGCCAATGATTAATGCCTAAGAATTAATTTAATAATTAATTGTAAAAGCTTAACAAAGACGGGGAAAGCTAAGAAGGCATAGACATGAACAGTTATTTGCCAGAATAATGTAGTGTGTATTCACACATATCTCAAGCATTAATCTTGCTGCAACTCTTTGCAATCTCTCCCTTGAAACCAGTCAAGGGGGAAATGTTACCCATCTAAACCATGGACTAGGAAATTTGTTCAAACAACTCCAACACAATTTTCCGCGTATTTCCACACTAGTTCCAGAGATGCTCATTCTTTGTCACAACAAGTTGGTCAGAGTTTAGCAGACCCTCTGAAGCTAGCAAGTTCTTGAAATAGTTGTCAAACTTTGTTGGAAACAAAGTCTAAATTGAAGAGGTTTTGATATCCTCCCAAAATTGAAATAATGGTAAATATCATACTAAAGACATGTACCTTCATATTTTTTAATTATACTTGTATATAACTAGTTTGACAACTTTAAGTGCTAATTATTGAAATAAATTTTGATAAAAAGAGTGCCAAAAGTTCAATCGAAAAATGAAACAATAATATATTAGTATTATGAGTTAATTACACTTTGCAACCCCCACCTTTCGTTTAAAATCAAAACAGTATACCTACTTTGCAGAATACAGTTCCAACCCTTAACTTTCAATATCAACTACAACATGCATCCCTTGCGGTTGTAAAATTGAAATTGAGATGTTAATATTAATAACTAAAATTTTAAATTAATTAAAATATTTATTTTAATGCATCTTTTACATGAAAAAAATTATAGCTATTTTTTATTAGTAATACTCTAAATTAATCATAATGCAAAATACTTAAAATATATTTATTAAGCAAAATATATGTTTATATATATAATCATAAAGTTTCTAAATATATCTATATTTTAAAATTTTAAAAATTATACTGAGTAATAAAATAATTGACATTAATATTATTTTTATAATTTGAAATTCTAAATTTTAGTCTAATTTAAAAAAAAAATTATTATTTAAATATTTTGCTGAATTTCAATTTTACCCTCCACAATATAAATATTTTTAACAAAATAATTAAAGGGATGCATATTGTATTTAATGTCTAAAGTTAGGGGTTGCAAACTGTATTTTTGAAAATAAGTATATAGTTTTGTTATTCAATGAAAGGTAGGGGTTACAAACTGCAATTAACTCTAGTATTATTGATGAGTTGACGATTGACAATTTTGATTTAACAACCCGTCGCAACAACAGAAGCATTTGATTAAGATGTGCAGAGTGTTGCACTTACCAGAACTGTAGAGTCCCTAACTGCCAGAGCCATGACATCAGCACAAGAGAATGTCTAAGGGCAGTAGGGCCTTCATGCCAAGTGCAGATTTTATTTGGTCTATCATCGAAACCAAGGACAGATTTTCGGTTAGGGTTGGAACCCTTTTCGCTGATTATGCTCCTACTGTCTAATGGTATTGATGCATCACATCCTTGCATGGTTAAAAAAAAATGCATACATGGTCTTTTTAAAGCTAGGTAGCCAACGAAAATAAGTAGTTCAACGTTAGCTGGCAAACCTTAACAAAGCAGTTATGGGAAGTGGAGGCGGAGCGTGGAAGCAGCAATGCGAGTTTCTTTTGCAACAGGACTAGAAACTATAGACTTAACCATTTCGAGATTGCATTTAGGCATGAATGATCACAGAACTGAGGGTATAAATAACCTGTATTGATTTTGTAAGGAGAGTTGCAAGCATGATGATGCTAATTGCTAACAAATCTAGCCATTTTTCATCTACTGTCTTGATGGGTCAATAGTACGCATGCTTGTTATAATTAAAGGTGATAACAAGTTGATGTTTATAACATAGATATCAGGGAGCAGGAACTTGAAGGTGTCAGAAAAAGGGAGAGAAAGAGTTTAATAGACATCAGTTCAGAAATGATGTCTATTTTCTTCAAAACCGATATCTACGCGGGTATAATGAAAAATAATATTTTTTTTACATCGGTCATATCATCCCAGACATCAGTTTCATCTTTTTCACATCGGTCCAAAACTGTTGTAAAATGTCACCCCAGACATCAGTTCGATGACTAACAATTACAACGGCCAATGCTGATTATAGCTACTGATAGTGACGTACTTTGCATGTGATATTGGATTCTGAAGAAGAAGAAACATTTCAATTTCGTGCATGGCAATTTGGAGAGATATTCAAGGCTGTATGTCAAGATAATATTTATCCTCATTTGTCAAGCATCACGGGAAAGAGAATGAAGAAGCAACCTTATTGGACCTCGAAGAATGCAATATGTTTAGTTTAACATGCTTTGTAACTTGGTGATATATAAACCAAGTGGCAGCAGTGTTTTACTTAATAAATAGGTTTTTCATTTTCACAGGACTAATAGAGATATCCTCTATTAGTCTCAAAGTAACGTAGAGGGGGGGGGGGGGTTTAATACGATATCTGCAATCTTTTTCTATTCATTTCAAGTTCTTCATCAAATATACGGAATCAAAATAGACACAAAATAATTCGAAGAATATATTATTTTATTAATATAAATCTTGAGTTTGCTACACTCTAATCAATCAAATGATTAGCTATAATTATTCAACAGCATAACAGTATTTTTACAAGTTTAATAAATTTGACCTTCAATAATGCTTCTTAAAATACAGTTGGGAGCTGAAGAAGATAACTGAATGAATTAAAATCATTTTGCTTCTTTTGTGTGTAGACTTCAATTCATTTGTACACGTGGCTTATTCTCAACCAAGTAAAAAATATATTGCTTCTGAGTTCAATGAATTCACAAGTCACAAGTGGCGACTAGAGTGAGTAGCTTTTTCTTAAAAGTTATCACTTGTGCACACAAGAGCTCTTAGACACACAAATTGCGCCTACTAGCTTCATATAGGGGTTTTGCCTTAGAATATTTCCCCAGTTGCGTCTACAAGGCTTCTAGAAACACTACTGGCGCCACTTGACTTCTAGCATACATTTTGCCTTAGTTTTCCTTCTCAGTTGCGACAAGAAGGTTCTCCTGTAATGTCACTTGCGCCAAGAAGGAGACTAGAGACTTATAATTATTTTCCCTTGATCAATTTACAACTCAGTTGCGCCTAGAGGGCAATTCATAGGACTTAGAAACTTTTCTTATTTTGATAATGCGGATCAATTTCTCTTATCCTTTGAACCATTCTATATTGTATCAACTTCAATTCTTATGCATGATTTAATCAATTCTTTTTTGTTTTGCTGATGTTTAGTGCACTGGTCTGGTTCACAAACATTTAGTACCGAATTGAATTCACTCAATCTATTTACAATTCTGCGCTGATACAACTTGTTGGTCATTCATGGCTTAGTCACTAAAACCCTTGATCTTCACTATTTCAAACCAATACATTTCATTATGACTAGAAGGCCTTTGATATTTTATTCTTGACGAAGACTTGAACATATTAATGAACTTCTTTAATGACATGGTTACGGACTTAGAGCATTAGTTCCATATTTTGATTCTTTGTATTTATCCATTCTTCATCTTCAGGGTTCTTGTGCTTCACAGTTAATATTATTTACCTGATTCTATTTCATGTTGAGTTATATTTCATCGTTTACATATTACGTTCCATTATGCTTTACAATTTCCTCCTATTTGATTGTTAGAGTTTGACAAGAAAATCCCTAAAGAAAAACTCAACTGACAATAAGAAAAAGTATGTATTGAATATAGAGAATAATATTAAATACATTCTGGATTACATATACAATTCTAGATTTCTTAAATTACAAGTTACAAAGATAAGAAGCGTTCCTCTAGCTTGAAAAAATAAACCATGTCTTCTTTGTCTTTGTTTTCTTCAATTTCTTGCATGACGACCTTCTGTTTCCTGAGTAGATTCAGCCTGAACAGACTTTATTTTAATATCTTTCTTCTTAAGGTTTCATGCCTCTTTCTCCTTTTCTTTCTGTAGATTCAGAAGTTCATTTAATCTAGACTGAACAGAATCACAAACATCAATTTCAAGTGCATTTTTGGGTGGTGGATTGTTCAGCTGTTTGAGCATCAGTTGAAGGTACCTGATGTTGGAAACTCTGTGAAGAAGACTGAACAACAATGTTGATTTTCTTGCCATTATAAAGACTGTTATCCTTTTAGGAAAGTCTTGTACTCTTTTCTTGTTGTTGATAGACTCTTCTTCCAACACTTCCTCAAGTAATTCCATAATTGGAATCAAGGAAATCTTGTCTTTTGTGCATGTTGAGATTTTGGCATCCAACAAGGCTTACTTGATTGAATTTAATTCACTTGCTCAAAGACTAGATCCCCTTCATCATCCTTGCTGATAATTGGTTCACTATCTTTTAGAAGATCAATTTCTCCCACCGTATTTATGAACACCATCTCATGATATGCTCTGTTCAGCTTCTTCATATCTTTCTCTGAATCTATGATCATTTTATCATTTAACCTGTAAGCACACAGTGCTTCAGCAGTTTTGAGATCTGCTTATGATCTTTTCACTCCAGGAGCTCCCAGCTTTGCTCTTTTGCTTCCAAGTTGACTTTGAAGAAAAGTGAGCTGAAGATATCGAATGAGTCTCAAATGTTCATCAGATAAGGTTATATTCTGCATTCTTCCATCTGCAAACCTCTTGATCACAAATGGTTCAAGGAATGCTTGAGGAGACACATCCATCATCATCTTGTGAAGCTTCTCTCTGAAGTATTCATTCTCCACTGAGGTCAACCATGGGATTTTTGTATTTAGGACAAACAGTTCAACTATGTTTAGTTTCCTCAGCACACTGGTGTATATTTTCATTTGGATCCCGTATATGTGATTAACATAAATTCTCCACCCATTCTTCAAAGTATTCACCGTGATACCAGCGATTGTCTGACTGAACTCGTGAAATAAGACATGAATATTCAAAAAGCGTTACCTGAATTTTTCCACAACATTTAAGAGCTTCCTGTTTTCAGTATCTGTCTTCAGATATGTTTCTGGGTTGTCCAATTTTCTTTTCACTTCCTCCCACTTGCTTCCTCTTTGGTTCTTTGAAGGTATGACTTTCTATCTTCTCTAGCTTCTTTTCTTTGAACAGCTCTTAGGACTCTTGCTCTTGATCTGACTATCACATCTTGAATTGCTTCATATGATAATTTGTAGTGTTCGGCAGCTCCATTGAATATGCAGTCATTCGTGAAAATATCTTCGTCCTCATATTCTTCATCTTCAGATATATTCTTCCTTGATTCTGTTAGGCACAAAACACGCGCTAATAATTCATGCAAGTATACGCGTTCGCAAGTAATATAGAATAATTTCTAGTTCGTTCCCACAAAGACTCAGACTAATTATGTTCAATTAACACTTACTCACCAATGTATGATTACTTCTCAATTTTAAGACAATAACACTTAGAATTGATTAACTAATTATTAACTATAATTAACTACGAGAATTAAACACTTAATTGAACTTGATTTAACAATATTAAACACACATGAGATCATAACTTCATTACTACTTTCTTCAATAGTTATTGTTATTACCCTTAACATGTAACAGTGATGATATTAATCGAACAACATGAAACTGATAAAAGCCAACTTTCGTTGTACCAATACCATTCTACCAAACATCCACAAGTAAGATAGAAATTGAATAGGCATCAATTATGTTGAGACCCTATATGTCTACAGAATTTGACAACATAATGATTTAAGCACAAGTTATTCCTTTTGATTACAAAGGGCAAGTAAAACGGTTAGAGTTACCCACTAATCATGCATACACATACATGAACCTATGCTAGCATGGCAAATTCTAAACCTCAAGATCCACCGTCACTTCACAAGAGATTAACACCCTATCTTATATGTTCGCGACGCACATAAGACGAATAAGCGCAACCTATACTATATATCATACAATCATCACACACTAAGATATTAAACAACTAACTAAAGAATTCCATAGTAAATCCGTTACGACCCCATGATCACGATTAGCCAATGATAGAACTCATCGTCACCATGGGTTCATATGAAAACATGATAATAACACACAAGATAAACTAATAAAAATACTTATTAAAACCAGAGTACGTCACAAGAGTAATAAGGTTCAAAGTAAAGAAAACTAGCATTCACTGATACAACGAATAAAAGAATCACAAGAAAACGTATGCTTCCTCTTCTTCGTTGCGATGTGCTAAAACGGTCTTCTTCCTTCTCTCTTTGCTCTTTGATTGATACCACGATTATATATGAAACGTCTCTGAAACTACTTATATAGAAACCCCACAAGACCCAGCCATCTCAGACGTTAGAAGTCCAACAGAATCAGGAGCTAAAAATCAGTATTTTAATTTACGCCCCTGAGCAGCCGCCCAGCCTTCCTGAGCGGGCGCCCAGCCAGGCTGAGCGGGCGCCCAACACCTTACTGGAAAAAACTTTATTCTGCTCCCGTTTTCTGCTGCGTTCTGCTCCTAACTTCCCACTTGCAATGCCAAGCACTCCCCTAGGCTTATTCATAATGAAATCTCCCCACAAACGCAAGTTATACCCTGAAATGCACAAATACTAGAAAAACGCATCAAATACACAAAATACTTGATTTCAAGACATAAATTCAAGCCATTATAAGACGTTCTAAGTGGTATAAAATGTCACTTATCACACCCCCAAACTTAAATCGATGCTTGTCCTCAAGCATTACAGACTCAAAAATAAAACAAAAGCATGCTTGAATGCAATCTACATGAAATGCAGTGATCCCCCTCACAATGACTAAACCGACCAACTCATAACATCTCAACAAATGCAGTTAGGTGGATAAAGATCAATCAAATCATGCACACTAACATACAACTAGAAACGAGGTGTGTGCGGATGCTTAACATATATGCTTCGAAACTAGATCAATTATCATAACTCGACTATCCTCAAGGCAATCACATGATTATACGAAGAATAAATTCTAGGCACAAAATGACTTATAACACTTCAAGATCACTGGAGTTTATTACGAAATTATGCTTTTTATTCAACACAACAACAAATGCTTATTTGACCATCCACAAAAGACTTATGCAATGGCATCCATTTAGCGAGCGTTAGGTTAGTGGATCCCAGACTATAAAAGCCTTAGGTCACTAGGCACAAAGTCCCCTAAGAACTTAATAACTCGAATACCAAAGAGCCCACTCGTGATCAATTATGCATCAACTCTTATTTTTTTTCTTTCTTTTTTTTCTATTTTTTCTATTTTTTTCTTTTTTTCTATTTTTTTCTATTTTTTTCTTTTTCAAATTTCTGAGCAAGTGCATTTCGCTCCATCTTGCTCAACCCTAGACTACTCGCATAAAAATATGAGCCGGCTACTAGCCATTTGAAGCCTAGCCACAATTAGCAATGAATTCCAATTTTTACTCCAATTTTTTTCTTTTCATGCCTTTTATCATTAAGAGCCTATCATAAATTCTAAGCATATTCAATAGATTATCCTCAAAAACCATCAAACCATGACAACAATCTAGTCCTTAAGCATACTCTAAGACTTAGTGAAATTATAAGTGTTTCTAGCATGCATGTCAACCTACAAGACTCAACATCACTCTAACGCTATCACTACACTCGCATCAATATCACAAATCAATCGGTAAAGCAACGCAAAAGGGATCATGGTATATGTATGAGCTAAATGACATGATAAATAAAGCTATAAAAAATAAAAAAAACTATATGGCAAAAATATGCAATTATATGAACTAAACTATCATGAATTTGCAACTACATGACACACACACAAAAATATTCCTTAACTACCACCCCCAAATTTAAAATCTTCACTGTCCCCAGTGAAGGTAGTAGAAAGGAACACAGGGTATACCTACTCGGAGAAATCATCATCATCACCCTCAGAGGGTGGAGTATCAGGAGGCGGATAAGCAGAGTCCTCACCAAAAACAGGCCACTGGATGTCAGCTCCAAGGCCTCTGAAAGCAGTCCCAAGTGCAAGGGTGAGCTCCTGAGTGAACCTACTCTGCGACTCATACATCGCATCCATCCTCCTCGACAGCCTCCTATACTGGGCATCAGCCATCCCAATACCCTCCTGAGCTCTAGAAGAGCCTGCCTCATCACGAACCTGAGTGGGCCTAGCCATGGTAGCACCAGCTGCTGGACGTCCTCCTGGAAGATGATAACCAAAACCATGCTCCTCGGGCTCTCCACCCGTCCACTCCTGCATCGCATTCAGAATCGCTGAGTCAATAGGAGCGGTCGACATCCGCAACTGCTCGTGAGAAGGCCAATGAAATCCCACTGCTCGGCATAGCTTCGTGATAGTAGATGCAAAGGGATGTTCATGTGCTTTGCTCCCCTCAAAAAATTCAAAATCCCTTGGTAGATGAACTTACCAAGGTCCACATAATACTCCTCATTCAAGATCCCCCATAACAACCTTGCTCGCTCAACTGTAACCTCATGTGCATGTGATGTAGGAAAAATATTAGCACAAATAAAGGCATTCCATGCACGGGCATACCTATTCATCGCAATCGCTAGAAAAGCACGATACTCGTTAGAACCAGTCTTGAACCTCCACACCGTGCCCGGCTGACAGAGAGTAGCACAAATCAAATCCAAATCAAAGTCCTCGGGGGTCTTCTCATTCCAATTCTCCTCCGTGGGCTTCCGCTGTCGCTGTCCAATCACACGGTGAATCGCCTCAGGATGATAATCCACAGTAAGCCCACGAACAACAGTAAACCCATTCTTTTCAGCCTTTGCGTTTGCATAAAACTCACGAACCACACTCATCGGAACTGCCTCCGGTGACTCACAAAAAGAAATCCACCCCTTTTCAGCAATCATCGGCAACAACTCACCATCCCTCCCCGATGGTAAGAATCCCCTCTCCTTCAAAATCGGCTTAGCCAGAAGCCTAGTATACTCCTCCTCAGCAGCCCTATCAAACAAACGAGGTCTCGCAGCAGTTCCCCTCGAAGAATCAGCAGTAGGAACGGTGCTGCTGCTATCAATAGTTCGGGATCTCTTAGGTGCCATTGAAACTGAGAAAAAGTGTTTAAGAGTTGTGTTTTGAGTGTAGGAGAGAGTTTTGAAGTTGAAAGTATATGGGAGTGTATATGGAGGAGTTGTGTGTATATATAGGGTAGGAATTAGGGTTAAAAATTGAGTAGGAGTGGGGTTTATGGGAGATAAAACGTGGGTTACGGGAAAAGAAATCGTGGGTTGTGGGTTTTTATTTTTTTTTGTTTTTTTTTTCTGATTTTTTTGGATTTTTTTTAAGGCAAATTTTTTTTTTCAGACAGTCGGGACCTGAGCGGCCGCTCAGCAAAGCTGCGCGGGTGTCCAACATCCTGAGCGGCCGCCCAGCAAAGCTGAGCGGGCGCTCAGAGGGTGTTTGGAAATTTTTTTTCTTGCCCAAATTTTTCTGATTTTTTTATGATTTTGGATAGGTTACTAACTTCTAAGGGTTCCTATAGTCATAAATCTTGGGTTGCCTCTCAAGTAGTGCTTCTTTTACGTTATTAGCTTGACATAGAGTACTTCGATCAAGTTGACAATAAAACAGCACTAACCACTTCCCGGTTTGCCGTGTCCCCATAGTAATGCTTCAAACGCTGACCATTAACCTTGAATGCTTGGCCCGGATCATTCTCAAAAATCTCCGCCGCTCCATGTGGAAACACAATTTTGACAATAAAAGGTCCAGACCACCTTGATTTCAACTTTCCAGGAAAAAGTCAGAGACGAGAGTTGAATAAAAGAACTTGTTGCCCTTGAACGAATGACTTAGGAGATAGCTTCCTGTCGTGCCACCTTTTCACTTTTTCCTTGTACATTTTGTTGTTCTCGTATGCTTGAAGTCAAAATTCATCAAGTTCATTTAACTGAAGCATTCGCTTCTTCCCAGCTGCATCTAGATCAAGGTTCAACTTCTTCAACGCCCAATAAGCCTTATGCTCAAGTTCCGTAGGTGAATGACATCCCTTACCATAAACAAGTTGAAACGGGGACATCCCAAGTGGAGTCCTGTATGCTGTTCTGTAAGCCCAAACAGCTTCATCGAGCTTTAAAGACCAATCCTTCCTTGACGGACAAACAACTTTCTCTAGAATGCGCTTGATCTCTCTATTAGACACTTCAGCTTGACCATTCATTTATGGATGATAGGCAGCAGCAACACGATGATTCATATTGTAGCGCTGCATCATAGAAGTGAACTTACGATTGCAGAAGTGCGACCCTTCATCACTTATGATTACTCGTGGCGTTCAAAACCTTGTGAAAATCTGCTTATGAAAAAAATTCAACACTACCTTTGCATCATTCGTCGGTAGAGCCTTGAGTTCTACCCATTTTGAAACATAATCGACTGCCAGCAAGATGTACTGATTATTGCAGGATGAGACAAATGGTCCCATGAAATCGATTCCCCAAACATCAAAGACCTCGACTTCAAGCATCACATTTAACGGCATCTCATCCTTCCTCGTAAGATTCCCCACTCTTTGGCAACGATCACACCTTAAAACGAACTGATGTGCATCCCTAAACAAAGTAGGCCAGAAAAAACCTGCTTGTAGAATACGAGCTGCTGTCTTTTCACTACCATAATGTCCACCATAAACTGTGGAATGGCAGTCTCGTAATATCCCCTCCGTCTCACAGAATGGGATACATCTCCTGATGATCTGGTCAGCTCCCTGTCTAAATAAATATGGTTCATCCCACATGTACCACTTCACCTCATGCATAAACTTCTTCTTTTGAGCTGCATTCATATTAGGAGGCATTATGTTATTGACAAGATAGTTCACAATATCTGCGAACCATGGCTCTTCCTCCTGAACTGTGAACAACTGCTCATCCGGAAAAGATTCGTTGATCAATGTCTTATCATGTGAAGTAGAATCGGGATTCTCCAATCTAGAGAGATGGTCAGCTACTTGATTCTCAGTACCTTTTCGATCCTTGATCTCTAACTCAAATTCCTGTAGCAAGAGCACCCAACGAATAAGTCTAGGCTTCGAATGCTTCTTTGAGACCAGATAGCGAATGACAACATGATCAGTGAATACTGTCACCTTTGTCCCAAGCAGATAAGATCGAAAGTTTTTGAAACCAAAGACTATAGCCAAAAGCTCCTTCTCAGTAGTGGTGTAGTTCATTGAGCTCCAGTTATAGTCTTACTAGAATAGTAGACCACATGAAAAAGATTATTCTTGCGCTGCCCAAGAACTGCTCCCACCGCATTATCACTCGCATCACACATCATCTCAAAAGGTTCTGTCCAATCAGGTGCCGTAAAACTGGTGAAGTTATCAAACTCTTCTTGAGAGTCTCGAATGCCGCCAAACATTCATCATCAAATTTAAAAGGCACATCTTTCTCGAGCAAGTTGTACAACAGCTTAGATATCTTCGAGAAGTCCTTGATGAAACGCCGATAAAAACCCACATGACCAAGAAAACTACGGATTCCTTTCACAGAAATAGGTGGTGGAAGATTTTTAATGACTCCCACCTTGGCTTTGTCCACCTCAAGACCCTTGCTAGAGACCTTATGCCCAAGTATAATGCCTTCACGCACCATAAAGTGACATTTTTCCCAATTGAGCACCAAATTAGTTTCCACACACCTTTTGAGCACTGAACGAAGATTATTCAAACATTCATCATACGAATGTCCAAATACGGAGAAGTCGTCCATGAACACTTCGACATTGTTTCCAATCATATCGGAGAATATAGCCATCATACATCTCTGAAAAGTGGAAGGTGCACCACATAAGCCAAACGATACTCTGTGAAAAGCAAACGTGCCAAATGGACAAGTGAAAGTAGTCTTTTCTTGATCTTCTAGTGCAATGCAAATCTAATTATACCCTGAATAGCCATCCAGAAGACAATAATACTCATGACCGGCCAACCTGTCAAGCATCTGATCAATAAATGGAAGAGGGAAGTGATCCTTTCTTGTGGCTTTGTTCAACTTTCTGTAATCCATGCATACCCTCCATCCTATGATTGTTCGAGTGAGGATGAGCTCGTTCTTCTCATTTGCTACCACAGTTATACCTCCTTTCTTAGGTACACATTGCACGGGGCTCACCCAAAAACTGTCAGAAATAGGATATATAATTCCTGCATCCAGCCACTTTAGAATTTCTTTCTTCACCACTTCTTTCATGATAGGATTAAGTCATCGTTGTTGCTCAACAGTCGGCTTACTACCTTCCTCTAGCAGAATTTTATGCATGCAGTACGAAGGGCTGATCCCTTTGATATCTGTTATAGTTCATCCGATAGCCGATTTGAATTCTCTCAAGATCCTCAAGAGCTTCTCCTCCTCACTACCTGAAAGGTCAGATGCAATAATAACAGGTAAAGTAGATGCATCACCTAAAAAGGCATACCTCAAGTGTTCAGGCAATGGTTTAAGCTCCAAAGTAGGTGCTTCCTCAATAGATGGTTTGAGCTTTCCTTCAGCATTCTTGAGATCAGAAGTACCAAGAGATTCAAATGGCATGTCTAGCTTTCACCTCCAAGGAGAAGCATTTAGATATTGTAGTTGCTCATTGCCATCCTCATCATCACTGTCAAACTCCCCCACTGAGGCCTTTTCTAAGGCATCAGACATTAGCATATGATCAAGTTCTGAAGTTACCGCAGAATCAATCAAATCCACCTTTAAGCACTCCTTATCTTCTATAGGGAATTTCATCACCTTGAATACATTGAATGTCACATCCTGATCCTGCACCCTCATAGTAAGTTCACCTTTCTGCACATCTATCAAGGTACAGCCTGTAGCCAAGAAAGGTCTTCCCAAGATAATGGGAATATTCTTATCTTCCTCGAAATCCAAAATGACAAAGTCTGCAGGGAAGAAGAGCTTATCCACCTTTACTAACACATCCTCCACTATGCCTCGTGGATATGTAATAAAACGATCAGCCAATTGTAGAGACATGTAGGTGGGCTTTGGATCAGACAAATTCAACTTTTTAAAGATAGACAATGTCATCAGATTGATGCTTGCTCCCAAATTACACAGGCATTTGTCGAAAGACAGCTTGCCAATGGTGCAAGGAATGATGAAGCTACCTGGATCTTTAAGCTTTGGAGGTAGTTTTTGTTGCAGCATAGCACTGCACTCTTCCGTTAAAGCAACGGTCTCAAGGTCATCCAGTTTCACCTTCCTTGAAAGAATACTCTTCATGAATTTTGCATAACTAGGCATTTGCTCCAGAGCCTCAGCGAAAGGTATATTGATGTGAAGTTTCTTGAACACCTCCAAAAACTTATCGAACTGCTTATCCAATTTTTGTTGTTGCAATCTCTTAAGGAAAGGTGGTGGAGGATAGAGCTGTTTCTCCCCTGTATTACCCTCAGGCAGAGTGTGTTCAACAGTAGTCTTTCTTGGTTCCGCCGCTTTCTCTTTTTGCTTCTCTTCTTCATTAACAACTTCAGCTTCTCCGTCTTTCGCTTTTTCAGCATCAGCAACTTTTCCAGACCTTAAGATAATAGCCTTGACTTGCTCTTTAGCTTCCTTCTTACCTGGCATTTCAGTATCGCTGGGAAGTGTGCCAGGTTGACGGTTGAGCACTGCATTGGCTATTTGACCAATTTGATTTTCCAAGGTCTTGATAGAAACAACCTGACTTTTGCACAACAGCTTGAGCTCCTCAAAATCAGCACTAAAAGGTGGAGCAGTACCTCCTTGTTGAAGATATGATTGCCTTTGAGCGTAATGCTGTGGTTGCTGGAATCCAGGTGGATTAAACTGCTTACTGATAGGCTGCTGATATGGTTGCCGAACAGCATTCTGAGTATTGCTCCAGCTGAAATTGGGATGATTTCTGTTGTTAGGATGATAAGTAGCTGGCACGGGCTGCTACGGTCGCTGATAATTATTCACATACTGAACATATTCATTCACAAGAGAACATTGATCCGTAGCATGAGAGTCTGCACAAAGCTCACAGACCATAGCTATCTGATTGACTCCATAGGTGGCTAAATAATCGACCTTCAAAGACAGCGCTTGGAGCTGCGCTATAATAGCTGTAGCTGCATCAACTTCCAGAATACCTGCTACCTTCCCAGGCATCATCCTTTGAGTTGGGTTTTGATGCTCATTTGCAACCATAGTTTTAATAAGATTATAAGCCTCAGTATAGCTTTTGGCCCACAAGGCGCTTCCAGCTGCTGCATCGAGCATTGGCCGAGATTGGGCCCCCAAACCATTATTGAAACCAGTGATCACCATCCAATCACGCATACCATGATGTGGACACTTTCTCAACATCTCCTTGTAGCGCTCCCAAGCTTCGCACATAGATTCAGTTGGTTTCTGCGCAAACTGAGTAAGAGCACTCCTCATAGCTGCAGTCTTCGACATTGGATAGAACTTCACTAGAAACTTCTGCGCAAGATCTTGCCAAGTAGTGATGGACCTAGCTAGTTCAGAATGTAACCAGTCCTTAGCTTTATCCCACAGAGAGAATGGGAAAAGCCTCAGCTTGATAGCCTCATCAGTCACACCATTATATTTGAAAGTACTACAGATCTCGACAAAATTCCTGATGTGCATGTTGGGGTCTTCAGTCGCAGCACCTCCGAAAGAAACAGAATTCTACACCATCTGAATAGTGCCCGGCTTGATTTCAAAAGTGTTGGCCTGAATAGCCGGATGAAGGATGCTTGACTGAATGTCATCAATTTTAGGCCGAGAAAAGTCCATAAGAGCCGGATCTGCCGGAACTATACGATCACCCATAATTATTGGTTCTTTCTGCTCACTCTCTTTATCTGAATCTTCAAAATCTATCTTCTCCGGAATATCAAGAACTGAGTCTGTCTCCTCAGCCGTATCTAAAGTCCTCTTGCGAGTACGAGAACGTGTTTGCATAAACGCTCGCTAAAGTACCTGAAACACAACCGGAAACAATAAGTAACACGTCTTAATCAATGAGTCCTAATGACCACTGATGGTAAGTACATAAACTAAACAAATACGTCGAGTCCCCGACAGCGGCGCCAAAAACTTGTTAGGCACAAAACACACGCTAATAATTCATGCAAGTATACGCGTTCGCAAGTAATATAGAATAATTTCTAGTTTGTTCCCACAGAGACTCAGACTAATTATGTTCAATTAACACTTACTCACCAATGTATGATTACTTCTCAATGTCAAGACAATAACACTTAGAATTGATTAACTAATTATTAACTACGAGAATTAAACACTTAATTGAACTTGATTTAACAATATTAAACACACATGAGATCATAACTTCATTACTACTTTCTTCAATAGTTATTGTTATTACCCTTAGCATGTAACAATGATGATATTAATCGAACAACACGAAACTGATAAAAGCCAACTTTCGTTGTACCAATACCATTCTACCAAACATCCACAACTAAGATAGAAGTTGAATATGCATCAATTATGTTGAGACTCTATATTTCTACAGAATTTGACAACATAAAGATTTAAGCATAAGTTATTCCTTTTGATTACACAGGGCAAGTGAAACGGTTAGAGTTACCCACTAATCATGCATACACATACATGAACCTATGCTAGCATGGAAAGTCTAAACCTCAAGATCCACCGTCGCTTCACAAGAGATTAACACCCTATCTTATATGTTCATGATGCACATAAGACGAATAAGCGCAACCTATACTAGATATCATACAATCATCACACACTAAAATATTAAACAACTAACTAAATAATTCCATAGTAAATCCTTACGACCCCTTGATCACGATTAGCCCATGATAGAACTCATCGTCACCATGGGTTCATATGAAAATATGATAATAACATACAAGATAAACTAATAAAAATACTTATTAAAACCAGAGTACGTCACAAGAGCAATAAGGTTCAAAGTAAAGAAAACTAGCATCCACTGATACAACGAATAAAAGAATCACAAGAAAACGTATGCTTCCTCTTCTTCGTTGTGATGTGCTAAAACGGTCTTCTTCCTTCTCTCCTTGCTCTTTGATTGATACCACGATTATATATGAAACGTCTATGAAACTACTTATATAGAAACCCCACAAGACTCAGCCATCTCAGAGTTCAGAAGTCCAACATAATCAGGAGTCTAAAAATCAGTAATTTAATTTACGCCCCTGAGCGGCCGCCCAACAATCCTGAGCGGGCGCCCAACTTCCTGAGCGGCCGCCCAGCCACGCTGAGCAGGCGCCTAGCACCTTACTGGAAAAAACTTTATTCTGCTCCCGTTTTATGCTGCGTTCTGCTCCTAACTTCCCACTTGCAATGCCAAGCACTCCCCTAGGATTATTCATAATGAAATCTCCCCACAAACGCAAGTTATACCCTGAAATGCACAAACACTAGAAAAACGCATCAAATACACAAAATACTTGATTTCAAGACATCAATTCAAGCCATTATAAGACGTTCTAAGTGGTATAAAATGCCACTTATCAGATTCTATCTCAACTTCTTCAAACACAGTCGCAAACCCTTGAGGAACGTCACTTTCATCAATCTCCCCTTCTTCCATTTCTTCCTCATCTAGCTCTGTGAATAGGGGCCTCAAAGCATATACATCTGATAGAAGATTCCTATGAGCTTTTAGAACTTAGCTCAGAAGATCTTTCTTTAATATTGATTGCTCCCCTTGAGTTGTAGAACTCTTCTTACTTGCTCTGGCTTTAATAAGCACCCTTTCATCTATTCTTTCTTCAACTCTCTCTTCTTCCATTATGTAATAACCCAAAATTTTGGACTAATTTAAATTTTTTGATAAATAGTATTTTTGGTGACTTGAAATATTTCAGACGACCATATGTACGAGTTCCAATAATGAAATTCTAAGATCATATTAGTGTTCTATGATGAAAAATAGTGAATGTAAATGTCGTTAGAGTTCAGAAATTTAGAAATTTTATTTAGACCCTAAGCAAGCCGTATTGGCCAGAATTTGGATGAATAGTGATTAAGATGAATAATAACTTTTGTTGATTGTGCAATATTATCAGACCACCATATATAGAAGTTCTTTTATGAAAATTACGAGTCTGTATTAGTGTTCGGTAATGAATATGAGTGTATGTAAAAACTGACAGAATTTGAAGACAAGCACTTTTATTTTTCCCCTCAGATTCCACCAGACACTGAAGGAATTAAGTATATAATGTTAAGATTGAAGGATTTAAATCCAAGGGTTATAAAAGGAGATTAATGAAGGAATAAAAGGTACCAAAAAGGTTCTAGCAAACCCATAATAATAAAACCCATGATATATTCCTCCAACGATCAATGAGATTGAACGATAACCGAGCAGAAAAACAATTAAACGATCAAGGGCAAGAACATGCAAGTACCATGAGAATGAAGTATCCATTATAAACTAAATAAGTGGTTAGAGCCTAATGACATCATTAAACCACAAGCAACCAATACATGGCCAGTGGATGAGGTCATAATAATGATGTAAGCACTTTATTAAAATAACCAACCAAGATATTATCTATCTGACCTCTTCAACACACTTATCAAAAACACCCAAGAAATAAAAAAGAGCAGCCCTTCCCCCATTTTAGAAGGTGTAAGTCGAGCTTAATGAAAAGAGGAAGAAGAAGATCAAAACTTGTTTGTTTCTTTGTGGATCATCGTGTTTAATAGCTTAAAACAAAGAGGAAAGCGAACCCATTTTTTGATGGTAACATCTCTTATACCCACTCATTATAGCTTCTCATTTTTGCAAGTTAAGAGATGATGAATAGTAATCTCATAAAAATTTCATGATTTTTAAATATTGTTTATAACTTGTATAGTTAGTAAGTGGTTTGTTGATTTTTGATGAATGGATGATGTGTTTGTCAAGTTTTGAGTTGTTTGTTAAGTTTTTTAAGTTGGGTTTTAAATGTTAATGGATTATTTGATTGAGTGGAGGTAGTATAAGGTGGATGATGAGTTGATGGGTTGGTTTTGATGTAGTTTAAATATTGGAAATGTTAAGTTTTAAGCCGTCGTAATGCCGGATTTTATATTACACTTAATTTAAGCAAGGACCCGAGAGGCCTACTGCCTTGTTCCGGACAGAGAGTTAACATAATTGTGTAGAAATTTATTTCTAGTTTGCGCACATGAAAGAATCATGTCATTTGAGTTTATGGTTTAAGAATTAGACCGAATTAGTGAACATTGCGCGAAGTCGAAATTCTAGAAAACACCACTGCCTAAAAACTGGGATTTCAAAAATTTCACTGTTCAACCTAAACAAACTTTTGGCATAGTCTTATTATAGACATTCTCTAAATCATGCACGCAAAAATGATGTGTCATTTGAGTTAACGGTTAAGGAGAGAGAGGCGTTTTAGTGAAACTAGCGCAAATAGTACAACTCCATAGTCGACTTGGATTCTAAAATGTGTTTCACCTATATAAACTTGGAATTTCCAAATAGAAACATTTTTGATAAATATGTAAAATACTCAAGAAGCTCCCTGAGGTGATTTTGTATTTAATTACAAATTTTCTGATTTACTAAAAATGATGAAGTGTGAGTTGGGTAATAGTGATTCTATGAAAACTCAACTCTAGAAGTACTACTTTGACCATCCATTTTGGATAAGTTAAGATAATAATTTGGAGTTGATCAAGAAATGAAAGTTATTGAGGACAACCATGTTTACATATTGGAGTAAAGAATTGGATTGAAAGCCATTGATAAGATAGTATTACGAGTAGTGAAACTAGACCCAAAATAAGAAAATAAATAAGATTCATAAATACAAAAAAGTTAGAGATCACATGACTTGTTAATAAAGTTGAGTGTACTTACTAGTAGTGTAGATAACTATTCGATTGAGAAGGGTAATTGAGATTTGGAATATGTTTTTAGAACAATCAGGAATGAGTGAAATCGGGGAGATGCACTATGGACCCTAAGCAAGTTTTCCAACCTTGTACTCTATTTTCAAAATATTATAACTTTGTTTTGCATATAAGATGTAAGTATGTTATGAAAATTTTCGAACCCTAATTACTGTTGTTGTGATGATTACAAATATATGCAATATCTTGTGAAATAAATGCATGAACATTTTGAAAACGTAATCTTGCGATATAGATGCATGTATGATTTGAAGTTAAAATTCTAGGATATCTTTGCATGCATTTTTGAAATCATGATATTTCGTTAGTGAAATACGATTGCTTAAAGTTGAGCTTACGAGCTATATAATACATATGCTAGCGATAAGTTATGTTTTGCATATACCCTTAGTATAGGACATACAAGTTTGAACATTGTACTTTAAACCGGGAGACGATGTTCCCGAGTATGTTACATACGATTTTCTATAACTAATAATTGAATAAATTTTATTCGATAGTTTTAAATCCTAAAGTGAATATTAATTCGAATATTCATTTAATATTTTATTTACGAACAAGTATTATTAATAAAAATCATTATGATAATTCGACTAAAGATTTTACTTATGAATATTTATATATTTATTAAATGAATATTAGTTTTGAATATTCATTTAAAACTTTAACTCTGATTATTTTATTTCAATATATTCTTTAAATAATAATTATTTAATTAATAATATTTAAATACTCATTAAATATTTTCAAATGTGATTGACAAATGATTTATATTATTTAAATCGTTTTAACCTTAACTGTTTTCGAAATATATTTTCGAACTTTATCAAATGGTTTTAAAAGTAAAGAGGGGATCCCAAAACCCCGTTTTCAAATTTAAATCCTTCCTTAGGAAGGAGATTTAAATACTCGCTCAAAATAAATATGGTAGATCCTACTCAGTGATGTATTTTATATTCGCAACGAAGTTGCTGAATAGATAAATAAATAAAGTTTTTTATTACTTGCCCAACATTCCAGAAGTAAGTCATGGAACAAGTTTACTCCATTAGCAAGCATTGCTTGGGAAAGATTGGTGAGTTTCCTATTTCCAACTAGATATGACTTCTTGGTGGAGTCTTATCAACAAGTTTCTACTTGGGGAAAAGGGACACGAGCTTTACGTTTCAGGGTCATGGATTTTATTCGAACTAGGAGGGGCGTAAGTGGTCGAGTGGCTCCAGTCCAACATTATTTATTAGGCACAAATGGACAGGAAGTTCCGGAAAGGCGTTTCATTCCTTAGGAGTCCAGCATTCAGTCGACAAATAAATCCGACTGTTCTCCCCTACATGTTGGTATATGGTGGAGTTGTACGACTGCGACTGATCATCGTAATTTGCACTTCTCGCCCGACACAACTCCATAATTAGTTCATCATCCAGATTGGATATTTTCTGCAATATTATCAAGAGCAACCCGATCGGAAAGCTACGGGCTGGGTGACCGAATGTTGGCAGGGTCAAGCGTTCAAAATGATGTTTTGAAAATGAAGTATATGTAACACCCCCAAATCCGGGGTAAGAGGATTTGGTCGTCACGATGAAACCTCAATCCAAATTAACCTGATTAATCAATAAACAAATGCCAGTGGAAGATATTTATCATTTATGACCCCAAACTAATTCAAGATCTTTTAAGGTTACAGTTCTAGAAACAAGATTTCCAAATTCCATAAATAGTTTTCACTTCCTTTTAAACCTCTTTTCAACAAATTCCAATTCAATACTTACCCGCTAGTATAACTTCGAAAAGAAGTATAATAGGCCCAACTATAAAATAACATAATTATAATATAATATAATATAAACAACTTTTCATAACAGAACTTACACTAGCCCGCAAACTCTGGACCAACCACCTTCAAAGAGCTTCTTCTTTGCTTCCTCGAATTATGCGGCTAAACAGCGCAAGCTAATCCTCCCTGGAGGTTAAATTTAAAAATAGGCAAGTATGAGCGGAAGAAATGCTCAACAAGTTCGTTATAGCATATATAGGGTTGTTTTGATACAAAACCGACATCTGCAATAGAGCAGAACCTTTAAAATCATAATTGCTGAACCAGAAAATTTGTTAAAGGAATCCCAGAATTGATTCCTCCTCGGTATTCAAAATCCTTTTGATATTTTTGAGCGAAATACTTAAGCATTACTTTGAATCTTGACTTTATTCAAAACCGAACTCTTGATATTAATACTTATTTTGTTATCATATCAAATTAGATATCACTACGAACTTTGATGCTCACAACATCCCATACTGAAGTCAACACCAATCATCTGTACTAATACCACCTTTGATATTTAACAACAAACTAAGTATCCACAAAATCAGAAACTAAATCAAAACTGCATTTCACCTTTAATCCAAAACAGAAACAGCTGATAAATCATTTATTCTATGAATATCAAAAATGATATGATAATTTAGATTGGGATCATCCTCCGACGGACGTACTATCACATGCTAATCAGCCTGTGTGATAGCACAAGGTCATGATTTATAGAAACATGTCCCCAAAATACGAGTACTCAAACAAAAAGGCAATATACCTGCCCGTGGCAAAAATTGTATCATAATATATGTTGTGTATATGTTGTGTACTTGATGATTTCATGAACAAAACACCTTAGTAGATTTTACTTAGTGACATAATGTAGCACTCGACGGATAAGATTTATAGTCCCGAAGGATGACTCATTATAGTCCCGACGGATGATGATTATTATCCATCGAGTGAGTAGCTTATGTAACAATAAGTCTGTAGCACATTTCTGCATTCACCATTGTATAGATTCTGTAAGTAGTATTCAAGTCATGTTGACTTTAATTAGATATGCAGAATAGGTTGATTAATTGTACATAGATGATGTCTTGTAATTTTGCATAAATGAAATAAAGTCAAGCGCCAGTTTGCTACCTGACGGATAACCTACAATGAAGTCGACGGATGATAAATAGACAACCTGACGGATGATCAATAACTCGACGGATGATCATAAACCCGACGGATAAAAAATTCAAATATCAGTTGACAGTGACAACATAGTCACATGCGTCGAGTGGATGCAAATGGAATGTGGTAGCCTATTCAACTGGGTTCTCGAGAACAAAGAAGCATTACCATTTCCATGCTATTATGAAGATATTCAAAGATGCTGGAATAGAGTAATGAAGTAGCATTGTAATAGATTAGATAGTTTTTGTTTTATTATCTTGTCTTATTACTTTGAAATCTTGGTGATATATAAACCAAGAAGTAGCAACTAAGAAACTATCGATCTAAGCAAGACAGCAGAAAAACATTTGTAAGAAGGATTCTTAGCATTTCTCTGTAGTCTTAGAAGTTCAATTGTTGTAAGTAGCTGTGAGCATTTATGCACACAGAGTTCTCTCGATATATAATATATATCTCTGGTGGAATCATTCAAGTCCACCAGAAAGTTTTTAAAGACTTTTGTTTTTAATTACTTGTGTTTTGATTCACTTAAGTTTTTATTCCGCATTGTGCTAATCAATACACTTATATTTATATTTGAGTTTGAACATTTTATTTCAAGAAAAAATTTCAAGAATTCCATTCAACCCCCATTCTGTAATTCTTGTCATATTGTTAAGGGACTAACAATTGGTATCAGAGCAAGCTCTTAACTTACAAAGAGTATAAAGATCAAAACAATACAGCAAGATGAACAAGAAGGATGTTGGAGTCAAGATCCCTTTTCTGGATAAAGATAATTACCATCATTGGAAGGTAAAGATGCATCTTCACTTGCTTTCTCAAGATGAGGCCTATGTTGACTGCATAGAAAGAGGCCCTCATGTTCCAATGAGAGCAGCAACAGGAAACGAGCCATCAGTCCCCAAGCCAAGGCATGAATGGTCTGATCCTGACATTGAACAAGTCAGGAAGGATAAAAAGGCCATGAACATCCTGTTCAATGGAGTTGATGGAGATATGTTTGACAACATTATGAACTGCAAAACTGCCAAGGATGTTTGGGATACAATACAGATAATCTGTGATGGCACTAAGCAAGTTAGAGAAAATAAGATGCAGCTCTTGATTCAGCAATATGAGCATTTTCACAATGAAGAAAGTGAGTCTCTCACTGACATTTTTAGTAGGTTTCAAAAACTACTAAATGCTCTAAAGTTGTATGGAAGGGTCTATCAGACAAAGGACTCCAATCTAAAATTCCTTAGATCTCTTCTAAAAGAATGGAAACCAATGACAGTCTCATTAAGAAACTTACAGGATTATAAGGAGTTTACTTTGGAGAGACTGTATGGCATCCTGAAAACCTATGTGCTTGAAATAGAGCAGGATGAAAGGATGGAGAGAGGAAAGAAGAAAGGAGGATCCATTGCACTAGTTGCTGAGTTGGAAAAGGAGAAGGAAGTGAAGATGGAAGCTGCTGAATCAACTTCAAGGGTCTGTGAGAACAAGGGCAAGGGACTTGCAGTAGAAAGTGAAGATTCTCTGAGCCAAGATGACATGGAAGACATCGATGAACACCTAGCATTTCTTTCCAGGAGATTTGCCAAGCTCAAGTTCAAAAAGAACTTTGGAGCAGCCAAGCCAAATAGAAACACTGTGCATAAATCAAAATTCAAATGTTTCAAATGTGGCTTGGCATGGCATTTTGCTAGTGAGTGTAGGAAGTCAGATTCCAATAAGAAAAAGTTTGAGCCAGTGGATTATAACCAAAAATACTTTGAGCTGCTCAAACAAAAGAAAAGGGCTTTCATAACACAAGAAAATGACTGGGCAGCAGATGGTCTGGATGAAGATGAAGATGTCAGTTATGTCAATTTAGCCCTAATGGCCAAGTCTGATGAGACAAAAACAAGTTCTTCAAGTAATCAGGTAATTACTACAAACCTTGCACATTTATCTAAAGTTGAGTGTAATGATGCCATAAATGATATGTCTACAGAGCTATATCATTTGCGTGTTACACTTAAGTCTCTTACTAAAAAAAATTGCTAAAATCAAAGAAAAAAATTTATTTTTGAGTGAGAGAAATAATGTGCTTGAGTCTCAGTTCATTGATTTTGAAAAATTAAGAACTGAGTGTAAAATTGCCAAGGAGGAATTAACTGAGTCCTTGAAGAAAGAGGAAATTTTAAAGAAGCAGCTCGAGCGTGAACAAGAGGTGATTAAAGCATGGAAAACATCCAGGGATGTCCATGTTCAAATCACCAAACTTCAAGGAATTGAGTCTTTCTGTGATGTAGCCTGAAAAAGAACAAAGAGAAACTAGAACCAAATTTGGTAGCTGGAGTGCTTACAGATGTAGACTCGACGGATGATGAGGATCATCCGTCGGATAACAAAAAGTGTTATCCGTCGAATGATGAGAATCCTCATCCATCGGCTGTAAGCAAGCCTATCAGTAAAGCCAAACTTGTTAAGCTGAATGAGAAGTATGGGTCTGTTTCCAAGAACTTTGTTTCAGGAGAATCGAGTCAGGTTAAGAAAGGGAAAAAGGCCAATGTTGGTTACATGACTGTCAAACAGTTAAGTGACAGACTTGAAAAGATTGAGGTAAAAACAGAGACTAAAAAGAAAAGCAATAGGAATGGTAAAGTAGGGATTAACAAACACAATAACTACACACCTGATAAATATGCTCCTAGAAAAATCTGTGTCAAGTGTGGTAGTGTAAATCATTTGTCTGTTAATTGCAAATCTGCCATGCCTACTTCCATGTATGTGCAACCTCAATTTCCTAACATGAATGCCATGCCTCCCATGCCTATTAATGCTATGTCTACACAGAACATGAATGCACAGTTTTCTAATATGCCATTTGCACCTAATCCTTCTTATGCTGCATATAGTATGCCACAAATGCCATTTAGCTTGCCTTACTGGAATAACATGTTTACACATAGCATGTCATTTTCTGTTAGTCATAATATGCATGATAATTCTGTTGCAATGAATGGTTTCAAAGGCCCAACTCAAATGATTAAGATTGAATTTGAGATTCCTAAGTCAAATGAGATAAAGCCTAAAAACAGAAAAAGAAAGCTAACAAGGCAGGACCCAAGGAAACTTGGGTACCAAAATCAACTTGATTTGATTTTTATGTGTGCAGGGAAACATAAAGAATCTTTGGTACTTGGATAGTGGCTGTACAAGACACATGACTGTTGATTCTACCCTGCTCACAGAGTTTAAGGAGAGAGCTGGCCCAGTATTACTTTTGGAGATGACAATAAGGGTTATACTGTGGGATATGGCTTGATTTCAAAGGACAATATCATCATTGAGGAGGTTGCCTTAGTGGATAGTCTCAAACACAACTTGTTGAGTATCAGCCAGCTTTGTGATAAAGGCAACTCAGTAACCTTCAACTCAGAAGCCTGTGTTGTGACTAATAAAAGAAGCAAGAAAGTGGTTCTCACTGGTGTGAGAAAAGGAAATGTGTACCTAGTTGATTTCAACTCATCTAATGCAGAATCTGTAACTTGTCTTCTCAGTAAAGCAAGTCAGGATGAAAGTTGGCTATGACACAAGAAGCTGTCCCATTTAAACTTCAAGACCATGAATGAGCTAGTAAAGAATGAACTGGTTAGAGGCATTCCTCTAGTGGAGTTTTCTAAGGATGGACTATGTGATGCCTGCCAAAAAGGGAAGCAGATTAAAGCATCATTCAGGAAGAAACTTGATTCAACAATTGAAGAGCCTTTGCAACTGCTTCACATGGATTTGTTTGGACCAGTCAATGTATTGTCCATCTCAAGGAAAAGATTTTGCCTAGTAATTGTAGATGATTTCTCAAAGTTCTCTTGGACATATTTCCTAAAGTATAAAGATGAGGCTAGTGAAATCATCATCAATCACATAAGGCAAGTCAATAATCATCCTGGTTTCCAGGTTAGAAGAATCAGGAGTGACAATGGAACTGAGTTCAAGAATTCAGTCATGAGAGCATTTTGTGAGGAAAATAGGATTCTGCATGAGTTTTCAGCAGCAAGGACTTCACAACAGAATGGAGTAGTGGAAAGGAAGAACAGATCACTTATTAAAGCTGCAAGGGCAATGCTTGAAGAGTCAAAACTGCCAACATATTTCTGGGCTGAAGCTGTAAATACTGCATGCTACACTCAGAATATTTCTCTGGTTAATCAAGCAAGATGCATGACTCCCTATCAATTGTTCAAGAACAAGAAGCCAACTCTAAATTTTCTTCATGTCTTTGGCTGCAAGTGCTATATTCTGAGAAATCAAACTGATCAAAATGGAAAGTTTGATGCTAAAGCAGATGAAGGAATTTTTGTTGGATATGTTGTTGGTAAAGCATATAGAGTCTACAATCTAAGAACCAACATTGTTGTGGAATCAATATATGTTGTGTTTGATGATAAAAAGATTGAAGGACTGAAAGATGGAGATTACCATGAGAGCCTCAAATTCAACAACGTGGAGATGGTTAGTGATGACAGTGATGATGAGAGTGATCAAGAAACAGTATCTAAGGATAATGCAGATAAATCTACTACCAATAAAGCACAAAACTCAACATCTGTCGAGTTGCATAATGCTTCATCCGTCGGAAGGCAATCTGCGTTATCCGTCGGGAGACAACCAGCTTCATCCGTCGATACTCAAAATTCACCATCCGTCGGGTTATCAAAAGGAGCAGGAAGTCAAGATAGATCACCTATAGAAAGTTCCCCTTTCTCAAATCAAAGATCCACAAACTCAGGGGGAGTTTCTAACAATCAAAACGCAATCACACATCAAGACAACAATGAGGTTTCTTCATCTAGAGCTAATCTACCTCAACAAAGGAAATGGACAAAAGATCACCCCTTTGAGCTTATCATTGGTGATGTTTCTTCTAGAGTTCAAACAAGAAGAGCAACTCAGGAAGAATGTCTGTACAATAGCTTTCTTTCCAAGGAAGAACCAAAGAAGGTAGAAGAAGCTTTGTTGGATCCTGATTGGATATTAGCTATGCAGGAGGAGCTAAACCAATTTGAAAGGAATAATGTGTGGAAGCTGGTACCCAAGCCTAAAGGAAAGAATCCAATAGACACCAAGTGGGTATTCAGAAACAAGATGGATGAAAATGGCATAGTTGTCAGGAATAAAGCTAGATTGGTTGCCAAAGACTACTGTCAATAAGAAGGAATAGATTTTGATGAAACATTTGCTCCTGTTGCAAGATGAAAAGCCATCAGAATCTTCTTAGCCTATGCAGCCCATGCCAACTTCAAGGTATATCAAATGGATGTCAAAAGTGCCTTTCTGAATGGAGATTTGGAGGAAGAAGTCTATGTCAGTCAACCTCCTGGCTTTGAAGATCCAAATTTTCCAGAACATGTCTATTATCTCTTGAAAGTACTTTATGGACTGAAGCAAGCACCTAGAGCCTGGTATGACACTTTATCAAAGTTCCTTTTGGAAAATCACTTCACAAGAGGTACCGTAGATAAAACTTTATTTTTCAGAAATGTTAATGGCTCTAGTATACTTGTTCAAATTTATGTAGATGATATTATTTTTGGCTCTACAGATGAGAAACTTTGCAAAAAGTTTGCCAAATTGATGCAAAGTAAGTATGAAATGAGTATGATGGGAGAACTAACTTACTTTCTTGGCTTACAAGTTAGGCAAGTTAGTGATGGAATATTCATTAGTCAAACTAAATATATTTTTGATCTTTTAAGGAAGTTTGATCTAATGGATTGCACATCTGCAAAAACTCCCATGGCCACTGCAACTAAGCTTGAATTAAACACTACTGAAAAGTCTGTGGATATTTCAAGTTATAGGGGCATGGTTGGCTCACTTCTGTACTTAACAGCTAGTAGACCAGACATAATGTTTGCTACATGTTTATGTGCTAGATTTCAGGATGATCCTAGAAAATCTCACTTAATAGCTATTAAGAGATTTTTCAGATATCTCAAGGGTACACCAAATCTTGGCATTTGGTACCCTAGAGAATCTGGTTTTGATCTAACTGGTTATTCAGATGCAGATTATGCAGGTTGTAGAATTGATAGAAAGAGTACAACAGGAACCTGTCAATTTCTAGGAAACAAGCTTGTATCCTGGTTCAGTAAAAAGCAAAATTCAGTCTCTACTTCCACAGCTGAAGCTGAATATATTGTTGCTGGCAGTTGCTGTGCACAGACTATGGTTTGCAAGTTGAGAGGATTCCTATTTTCTGTGATAACACAAGTGCAATTGCCATCACTGAAAATCCAGTACAACATTCAAGGACAAAGCACATAGATATCAAGTACCATTTCATAAGGGAACATGTAATGAATGGTACTGTGGAGCTACACTTTGTTCTAAGTGAGAAAGTAGCTTACAGATATCTTTACCAAGCCATTGGATGAATCCACCTTTTCAAGGTTGATTATGTCTCAAGCTGGGTACATTTATGAGAAGAACAATTTCACCGCACTAGTGAATAAGGGTATTCAGCAATCTGGAGACTATCACAAGATGATGGACTTTGTAAAGAATTACAAGCTCAACTATGCCATGCTGGAATCACCCACAATCTTCTGTGAAGTTATTGAAGAGATGTGGACCACTGCTACCTACAACTCTACAGATAAGACCATCACTCTAACCATTAAAGGTAAAGAATTATGTATCAATAGTGATGTGATAAAAGCATGTTTTAAAATTCCAGATAACAATGTGACTTCACCATACACTGACACTGATATAATCAATATGCTTAATTCCATGCACTATGCACTTCCTACTTCTAAACTGAGTGATATTAGAAGAATGGGTCTTAGAAAAGATTGGAGTTTCTTGTGTGATGTAGTTACAAAAGTTTTCTCAGGAAAGGTCAGTAATTTTGATTCAGTGAATATTTCCATGCTTAACATGCTCTACATGCTAGTTACAGATAAATTCTACAATTTCAGTGACCTTGTCTTGTTTGAGTTAGGTTTTAAATTAGGAGAGTTAAATAAAAGAGGTAAGAATGTGTATTATGCTAGATTTCATATGTTATTAGCTAACCACATCAGTGAAGAAATTGTGCTTGAGAACCCTAACAACAAACTAGATTGTTGGGTTCAAGAGAGAAGGCTCATTGCAGATTTGAACAGGGCCAATCATCACAAGGATGTGCCAATGTTCTACTTTCCTGTAATGCAAACACCTTAGGTAAGTGAGGTAAGTTCACTAATACCTACAACTATTCCAACCTCCACAATTTCTTTGAGTTCAAGTGCAGCTATGGCAACTATGTCAATGACCAAACAGTTGCCTACCAAAGCTGCCAAACCTACAATTATTTCAAAATCCAAGTCAAAGAAAGCCCCCTCTAGCATCTCCCAAAAGATGCCAGTTGAAAAATCCACTAAAGCCAAAAAGGGGAGTGTGAAGGAGGGTAAGTTAGGTGAGGGAATGGGTGAACATAGAAGAAACCCCAAGAATAAGGTTGGAGAGTTGAGTGAATCCCAGCCTAGCCACACTGCAGTTTCCCAACAAACTGCAGTGCTTAAAAAGGACAAAAGCTCATTTCTAGCTGCATCCTCCCAAAAGGATGTAGCTATTGAACAAAGCTCTCAACCAAGAGCACAGGCCAAGAGGGTTAGGGACACAAGCTCACCCCAAACTTATGCCAGAAAGAAGAAATCTAAAACCTTTGGGGATGCACAGGGTACACACACTGTGCAAACTGGTGCTAAAGACACAGTCAATGCACCTTCACAAATTCAGTTTGATGTGGCTCCAATAAATATGGAGTCACAGCCAAAATCTCTAGTCATAGAAGCGCCTCAAACACCAAATTCACCAACAATTCTCTGGATGTGGATATGATAAACACATCAATTCCTGATTCCCCTTCTTTAACTCTGTTGGGGAAGCCAAAATCCAGTTCAAGTGAGCATCATCTTTTAGATGATTTGTTGGCTCACTTGCCAATTCTTTTAGGAACTGTTGTGTCATCTGCGCCTAAAATATCTTCAATCAGCACAGAGTCAACAATATTTTCTATTCCCAGCTCATTGATTTCTACTCTCTCGACTGATATTGCTCATCCGTTGAGTAGTGATTGTATCCCGATGGATAAGCCTAACAACAGTTATCCATCGGATAGCAAAACCACTCACTCGATGGATATCACTCATCCGTCGAGTATCTCTGCACAATTTCAAACTTCAATTATTTCAAGTGCAGAAGATTTGGTGGTTGTACAGTCACTCTTAGGATTGAGAGAGAAGAGTATTTTGAGTGAGAGTCTGGGTTGCTCCCAGGAAAAAGGAGGGGAAATGAGTGAAAATCTGCAATCCATTTCTTCAGGATTGGCAAGAGAGAGTGAGAGGAGTCCCACCTTAGTAGGTGAAGGTGAGGGTGTGAGGGTGGGGAGCCAGGGTGAGACCCTGATGTAACAAAAGAGAGAACATGAGAGAAATGCAGGTACTGGAGTAATAAGGATGTATATCATTGCCAGTGAGTCAATGAATGTCCAGGATGCAGACAGGGAAGGACTATCTCAGCATCCTAAAGTTGTTATAGATTCCACTTCCCTTGATGCTGAGGCATTTACTCACCCTATTCCAGCTTATCAACTTCTAGCTGAACAGGGCAATGACAATGCAGAAAGGATGCTGAATTTGGTGTATACCACACAGTCCCTAATGAGAGCTAAAGATGCCATCACAGCTTTGCCCTCTACAGCTGGTGATGTGGACTATGAGACTGGTGGTTCAGCTGATTTCTTTGGAGATGGGAGTGGGGATAGTGAAGATGAAGCAATGGACACAGGGGGGGAAGTAGGCTCAAGTTCAAGGTCAGGTATGCCATCATGGGCATTCACAAAACACTGTGATGAGCATTACTTCAAGACAACTCTGATCCAGTTAATCAATCAGATAAATATTGCTCTTCAAACCACTACCAATGCCATCACCAAGAAGCTCCTTCAGGCACATCTAGCCTCCCTGCAACTTCAACAAATCCAGGGCTTCCAGCATGCTAGAGATGTGAATTCTATGAAGAATGATATTGAGGAGATGAAAAAGGCTATTTCAGACAGGATAGACTCTAAACTTCCAGAAGCTACAATGCTTGACATCAAGAGGCAATTAAGGAAAAATTCTGATCTGTCAACCAAGATAGATGCCTTGGACACAAGTATGTCAGCCATGGAAGCATCTTTAACTGCCATTCATCTCCATCAAGCCCAACAGACTGATCTACTTCAAAAACTGGTGGCTGCTCAAACCCCCTCCTCTACTCAAATTGATGATTACAAAAAAGGGGAGAAAGGATCAAGTGAGGGGGAGAGGCTTCAGATTCAAATCAGTAAAGTAATTGTACCTTCAATTACTATCTCAAAGCCATCAGTTACAGATAGTATAGATCTGATCAATGCAGCAGCAGCCAACTTAAGAGCAGCTGATAAGGATAAGTTGAGTTTAGTCAACTGGGAGAAGATTGATGAGGAAATACATAAAAAGTTTGAACTTATCAAGGAACCAGTTAAGTCAGCCATCCATCACTCTCAAGTCAAGCAAATTTGTGTGAATGAGATGAGCATGAATTATCTGGAAAGAGGACAACCTTCCTGCATTAAATCTCCAAAGGCTGAAACAATTTTGAAACCAAGGGTAAACTACTCAAAATCATCACTGAAGAACCCTTTGGACACTGTGTATGAGACACCCAAGCCTGATGAGAAGAAGCTTCTGTCAAGGTCAATTGCTTTGTACAAAGATCCAGCTGATTCAGAATCCAAAAGGAGAATTGCCAAGATTTTCAAAAATGGGAAAGAAATTTGTGTGGTGGCTGGACATCCTCAATTTGCTCAAGCAAAGAGAGAAGAAAAAGCTAGATTGAAGCAGGAAAAGAAGCAAGCTGCTCTGGATGCTAAAAAGACTAAACAAAATGAAGAGCAGATTGCTATCTTGGCCAAGCTACATGTTGTAAATACATCACAACAAATTCCTTCCCAACCATTTGAAGCTATTGAATCAAAGAAGCAAGTTGAACAACAGAAGAACTCTCCAAGAAAGAAGGAATTGGCTAAAATAACTAAAAGGAAACTAGATATTGTTGACAGGGAATTGGAAGATCAATTTCCTAAGGAATCCACACCATCTACAACTCAAGCATCAATGCCCTCTGTGATATTTGAAGATATCAGGGTGGTGGATCCCTACAGGAATATTCATGGTGAACCTATTGTGCCCAAGGATAAGCCAATAGAATGGGAGAACATACCAATTCCTGACTTCAATCTACCAATCCTTAGCAAGCCAAAAAGAACAAAGTCAAGAGCAGTCAAGAAAGTGAAGCTGTCACCTCTCAAGTCCAAGTCACAAGTCAAAGCTCAATCTAAAGTTAGTAAGGGAGACTATTTGTACTTGTGTGACATCAAAGAATTTTATGATCTAAACCTCTATCTGGATGAACTAGATGAAGTGAGAGGAATTGATGCATACAAAAACCTACCTGAAAGGTTAGTGTTCAAGTACAAAGGAGGAAAGGAGACTCAGTGGCCTCTTCACATGATCCTTCAAGAAAGCCAAGCTGTACTGATTAAAGTTTATGCATCCTTCAAGAAGAACGTTGGGTTCAACATTACTGCAAGAAGATTGGTATTGAAGAAGATTGAAGAACTAAGGAGTGTTAGAGCTAAAGATGCACTCCCAAAGACTCTAATTATCCCTTACACAGGGAGAAGAGTGCATCTAAGGCCCTACTGGCTGATGGAGTTCATAGATGATAAAGGTGTGAGAAGATTCTTCAGATTAGAAGACCAATTGAGCATCTCTAGCAATGAGACTCTTTTGGAAATGCAAAGAAAGCTAAACCTCTCAGAATCTGATGAACTGGAATTCCATAGGCAGTTCCAAAATCAGATTGAGGAAAACAACAGAAAGCTTAGAAAGAGATCCAGACCTTCAAGAAACTAGACAAATTTGCTCAGGCTAGAGGAGCATCTCCAAAAATGATTGTGAGCAAAACTTTGTATTTTTTTAATTGAAGCACTTTTTAGTAATATCTACTTTCTCTTAAAGTCATATTTTTAGGGTATTTTGTTATCATCGAGTATCTCTTAATTTATGGCTACAATTCCAGTAGACATAAATTGGGGGAGATTGTTGTGTATATGTTGTGTACTTGATGATTTCATGAACAAAAAACCTTAGTGGATTTTACTTAGTGAAATAATGTAGCACTCGACGGATAAGATTTATAGTCCCGATGGATGACTCATTATAGTCCCGACGGATGATGACTTATTATCCATCGAGTGAGTAGCTTATGTAATAATAAGTCTGTAGCACATTTCTGCATTCACCATTATATAGATTATGTAAGTAGTATTCAAGTCATGTTGACTTTAATTAGATATGCAGAATAGGTTGATTAATTGTACATAGATGATGTCTTTTAATTCTGTATAAATGAAATAAAGTCAAGTGCCAGTTTGCTACCCGATGGATAACCTACAATGAAGTCGATGGATGATCAAATAGACAACCTGATGGATGATCAATAACTCGATGAATGATCATAAACCCGACGGATAAAGAATTCAAATATCAGTTGACAGTGACAACACAGTCACATGCGTCGAGTGGATGCAAATGGAATGTGGTAGCCTATTCAACTGGGTTCTCGAGAACAAAGAAGCATTACCATTTCCATGCTATTATGAAGATATTGAAAGATGCTGGAATAGAGTAATGAAGTAGCATTGTAATAGATTATATATTTTTTGTTTTATTATCTTGTCTTATTACTTTTTAATCTTGGTGATATATAAACCAAGAAGTAGCAACCAAGAAACTATCGATCTAAGCAAGAAAGCAGAGAAACATTTGTAAGCAGGATTCTTAGCATTTCTCTGTAGTCTTAGAAGTTCAAATGTTGTAAGCAGCTGTGAGCATTTCTGCACACAGAGTCCTCTCGATATATAATATATACCTCTGGTGGAATAATTCAAATCCACCAGAAAGTTTTTGAAGACTTTTGTTTTTAATTACTTGTGTTTTGATTCACTTAAGTTTTTATTCCGCATTGTGCTAATCAATACACTTATATTTATATTTGAGTTTGAACATTTTATTTCAAAAAAAAGTTTCAAGAATTCCATTCAACTCCCCTTCTGTAATTCTTGTCATATTGTTAAGGGACTAACAATATGACACTTAGAAATAGCCCTCCGCTGGACCGTCCGTCCCGGTCACTTACGTATTTATGATCCAATCTTAAAACCTTTTATTGAAAAAGGGGTCATAATAATTGACACCCAAAATAATTTTATTCCCCCATTTACTTGGGTAGGAATATTTGCAACCAAATCACTTTTCTCAAAATCCAAAACATTTATAAATCCAGTACTTTGATAAGTAAAATCGCTTAGCTATTCTGAACATAGAATAGCAGAAGAGTGCTTGCATAGGCAGAATCATTTAATTCAGCGATATATAAAATATTTATCTATTACGAACTGAATAGGGAAAGCAATACTTGCGTAATAGGATTTAAAATAAATATCACTTGAACAATAAGTGATGATAGGGATACTTGCCTTTGGGTTTTTAGTAGTTAGTCACACTCGTATAAACGCATTTATCTCAGTCTGGCATCTCAAGACATCACCGTCTTTTACTGCGCTAAATCTCTAATCTGCTGCTCATACAGTGCTGCAACCTAATATTCCACACTACTCAACTTTAGTCTTCATCCATTCCATCTGGACCCTGATCAACTCAAATTATCTGTATTTATAATTGAAAGATATAGCTTTAATCGTCTAAACGATAATAACTCGACGAACTGCACGTCAAAACCCTATTGTCTACCCATACGATAACCCGCACATACGTCATTCACATAGCACGTAAACACATAACTCACGTATCATATAATTCATATCACATATGACTTGGTTCATCAAAAGATTTGACTCGGTATGTTTAAAACTAAAATCAGGTCAAAAATAAGATATTTAGATAAATAAGCGACTCAGAACTGACTTGCAAAACAAGCGACCTTTCGAAATAAAAGAATTTAGGTCTCAAAAGTATTTTTAATGAAAGCGGAATATTTTTCTGAGTCTGTACGCGTTCGTTTCGTATTAAATGGACGAACGGTTTAATTATTACGAATAGAATAAGAAATAAATAGAATTATGTTATGGATAAAAAAACCAAGGTTATTACTTGCTGTATTTAATACTAAGATTTGGGAGCTCAAGGCCTTTAATGGCTGCTCTCGTGTTTCGTGACTCAATCTGCCTTTACGAGATGCCTACGTATCTCTGTGAATTAGAGAATCAAGCCAAAAAACGTAGTTCTGATTGGTGGGGGTGAGACCCCTTATATAGATGCTGGGAGTCCTTGAATTGGACTTGGTATAGGAGACTTGGTGGGCAAGTCTCATAATTAGAATGGACTTTGGAGTCCTAGATAGTAGGAAACTGTTTCCTTATCCTTTTAGGTCCCCTTGAGGCTAATCTCCAAGGATTTATATCCTTATCGGGACTCTTTTCAACATCTGATTTGTCCCTTATTAATTAATTACGAAATTAATTAATAATCAGGGCTTTTGGGCCTTTTTTATTCCATCAGGCCTGATCTGGTCCATCAGGCTTAACCTTTCTGGTCTGAGTATCATATATCTTTTTATTGGGCCTGGCAGCCCACAGTTTGTACAATTAATGCAGTATTTAATTATACAAACATAATTTATTTATCCCTATCATTTGCCCCCCAACTTTTGGGAAACATTGATTAGGTTTTGCAGAAGTTAAGTCTATTTGTTCCCTTACAGGGTTTCGTTTTTCCGTAAAGTGTGGAGCGACCTACACATTTACAACGAATTTTTCCTTTTATTCAGGAATTATCTTAATTTCCAGGAATTTTTCCCTTATTTCCGGGATTTTTCCCTTATTTTCTGGAATTTTTCCCTAATTTTCTGGGATTTTCCCTAATTTTCTGGGATTTTTCCCTAATTTTCTGGAATTTTCTGGGATTTTTCCTTATTTTCTGGAATTTTCCCTAATTTTCTGGGATTTTTCCTTATTTTCTGGAATTTTCTGGGATTTTTCCTTATTTTCTGGAATTTTCAAATTTCCAGCCCTTTTTTCGACCAGGATCCAGGTCGAAATGTCGACCAGGATCCTAGTCGAAAAATGGGGCCAGCCTTGTCATCCTGGTCGAAGGAATTCGACTAGGATCCACGACCTGGAATTCGACCAGGATCCTAGTCGAAATTTCGACCTGGATCTAGGACCTGAAATTCGACCAGGATCCTAGTCGAAAATTCGACCTGGATCGAGGTCGAAAATTCAACCCCTTTTTTTTTTTTTTTTTTTATAAGCCTATCGACTAGGATTTCGACTAGGATTCTAGTCGATATTTCGGCCTGAATCCTGTTCAAAAATTCTTTGGTTTTCTTGCTTCCTGGTCGAAGGATTTCGACTAGGATCCACGACCTGGAATTCGACCAGGATCCTAGTCGAACTTCGACCTGGGTTTTTAATCCCTATTTTTTGAAAGATGCTTGGTTTTATTCGACCTCATTCCTGGTCGAAGCTTCGACCTCAATTCAGTTCCGTTATTCCAGCTATTTTCGGGTGTCTGCTCGAAAGATTTCGGGCAGGATTCACGACCTGGAATTCGACCTGGATTCTGGTCTTTTTTACCCGCTATTTTCGGATGTCTGCTCGAAAGATTTCGGGCAGGATTCACGACCTGGATTTCGACCTGGATTCTGGTCTTTTTTTACCCACTATTTTCGGGTGTCTGCTCGAAAGATTTCGGGCAGGATTCACGACCTGGATTTCGACCTGGATTCTGGTCTTTTTTTACCCGCTATTTTCGGGTGTCTGCTCGAAAGATTTCGGGCAGGATTCACGACCTGGATTTCGACCTGGTTCCTGGTCTTCCACTAGCCTTCTTTATTTAGCTTTAATTTAGGGTATTGTATTTTCCAAATCCTAATTGGATTTGGGCCTAGCCTTTTTTGTTGGGCCTTATTAAATTTTTCCGAGCCTCTATTATTGGGCTTTTCCAAATCTTATTGGGCCTCTTTTATTGGGCCTTTTCAAATCTTATTGGGCCTCTTTTATTGGGCCTTTTCAAATCTTATTGGGCCTCTTTTTATTGATCTGGGCTTAATACACCCTGTTAAGAATGCTCTAGAATTCCTTGGAATATTCTGGAATATTCTTTTTTCTGGGCTTTTTCTTATGGGCTTTTGTCCTCAATGGGCTTTTCGTCCCTTCAACTTCCTTTTCCTCTTATATAAAGGAATGAGGAAAGGCTATTACTCCTCACTTTCTCATTTCTTAGTTTTCTTCTTCATCTTCCTGCTAAGATTCTCAGAGGAATAACAGCAAGTCGGAGCTCAAAGCCTTTTTTCAGGAGCGCTTCTTCAGGTAAGATTCCTCCCTTTGCTTTTCATTATTTTTCCATTGTGTGCCATTTTAAGATAGCCTATTTATATGCCTCATACTTTTTTTCAGATGGCTGACAAAAGAATGACTCGTTTGGCCAAGATGAACGTGGCTAGAAAGTCCAATGATTTTCCTATTCGATCGAGGTATACTTCCTTAATCGACATGATCAACACTCGAGGGGACGAGTATCCGTCTGATGCGCATCTGGACGCGCACGATCATATCAGTGCTTTACGGGATCCCAAGGAGCTGGAAAAGTTGAGCAGCTGCTTCAAAATCAAGGAGCCTTTTAAGCTGGTTCTTGCGGGTCCGGCCGACAGGGCCTGTCAGTGGAAGAAGGACGCGCTATGCGTCTATAGGGATACTCTGAGGGCAGGTATTAGACTCCCTTTTCATCCATTCATTCCTTTGCTACTGGCTGATGTGGGCATCAGCCCTTGCCAACTTCCCCCTAATTTCTGGAGGTTGATTCTGTGTTATCTGTCGCAATGCGCCAAGCACAATGTCCCCACATCTGTTGCTGTCTTCAGGAAGATTTTTCAGTTTAAAAACAGCCCTGATAAAAGTCCGGGTTGGGTTTCTATCAACCAGCGCCCCACTATCCCCCATATCGTAAATGGGAAGTCCATCCCTGACAACAACTTGGGGTGGAAGAAAGATTTTTTGTTTGTTATTTGGGAAGGTGGAGATTGGGGCTCCCTGTTTCGATCATCCTTTGGGCTGGCCGTAGACGGGAGCCCGAATGACATAACTTTGTCTGAGGAGGAGGCTAGAGGTTTCAACCTCCTTACGCAAGACAACGGCACTTCCCATTGTTGGGACCTTATCCGGGAGACCGTCCTGGTAGAACGCGGCCTTTCGCCCGTTAATAAGAAAAGTAAGTTCCCTTTCTTATCTCCTTTATTTCCTGCACTTTTATTTCATTGATTTTCAACTGACTTTGTTTGTTGCAGTGGCTGAGAAGATTGAGGAGGCTACCAAGCTGAAGGACCTGGAGACAACCAGGATGAAGAGGGCCGGGAAGATCTTTAAGGACCCTCGACTGGGTGACCGCTTCCCGGAGTTCCTTCTTCAGGCGACGGAGCCAGATGAGGAAGGCCCCAGCCAAGTTCTGCGCACCAAGAAGAGGCCAGGTGCCTACTTACAACCTGCTTGGGGGATCCGGGGCAAGGACTCAATTGTGGGCAGCACAGCCCTGTCCAAGGAATGGTCTAAGCATTCCATTTCCCCGGTGGATTATCAAGATTTTGTCCTTCAACAGGACTTGGAGGGGAATGAGCTGTTTGGAGCCCAAGCTCTGGCGACGGTATGTACTTTACTTATGCTTTTTACAATTCTCTTTTCTTTCTTTTCTAAACCTTTGCTGTTTTCTCCTGCAGGCTAACGCCCATTTTCAAGGGGCTATTCACCAAGCCAAGGCTTGGAAGGTTGGCCTGGAAGATGCCAACAAGAAGTTGGAGGAGGCCAATCAAAAAATTGAGGCCCTTGAAGCTCAATTGGCCTCTTCCACTTCTGACCTGGAGACGGCCCGGGCTGAAAATGTCATCTTGAAGGCGCAGAAGGAAAAAGCCTTTGATGGCTGGATGGACACTCAAGAATTCAAAGACTTGATGGTGGAGCATGACGCCCTTCTTCATCCTGTTAGCTATAAGGAAGGCTGGGACGCTGCTGTGGAGGCCATCCAGGATGAGTTTCCCGAGGTCCTTGAGCAGTTGCCCTTTCCTTGCCCAGTGCGGGTTCCAGAGCTTGGAGGTGTTACTGAAAAGCTTGCTGGTATGATCAAGGATGGAGAGGAGGAAGATTCCCCCGAGGAGGAATTCGAGCCTATTGCTAAGAAGGCCAGGGTGGAAGAATCTCCCAAAGCAGCGCCTCAACAGCCATCATCTTCTGCCGAGGGAACTTCTACAGGGACTTCGGAGGGGACGACCGAGACGTCCGAAGAAACGACTGAAACTTCCGAAGAGACTTCGGATAGTGGTTCTGAGGAATCTCATCCTTCCAAGGCCTAGCTTTTTGTATATCTTCTTTTTGAACTTTATTTATATCAGAACTTGTTACCCTTCGGGGTTATGTTTTATACGTTGCTTTTCTTGCCTTTTTTTTGTTTTATCTTTACAATCTTAATATGCATTTGAACCTTAAACATCCTTAGATAGAAATAATTTCAAACTCTTTAATATGAAGTCTGGTTTTCCAAAACCTTACATAGCATGGGTTCGACCCTAATCAACAATAACTAGACAATGTAAATTCTACTGGAATATAAAATCCTATGCAAGCAAAGCTTCAAGGTGCTTTTAAACCTACTTGTCAATGACAAGTGAGAATCGTACTTCTCCTATCTTACACATAGTAAACCTTCAGGTTTTGTGCGTGCCAGGTCCTCGGGACTTCAAAACCTTCCATAGTTTCCAGCTTGTAGGTTCCTCTACCCTGAACGCTCTTGACTCTGTACGGCCCTTCCCAATTCGGGGCAAGCTTTCCTTTCTGTCCAACACCAGAAGCCTCTATTTTTCTCAAGACTAGATCTCCTTGTTTAAAAAATCTCTCTTTAACCCTTAGGTTGTAATAGAATGAAGCCTTTTTCCGATATTCTACTATCTTTGCATGTGCCTCATCTCGCACTTCATCAATTAGATCCAGGGCTAACCTCTGCCCTTCCTCATTTTCTACAGCATTGAAAGTCTGAATCCTTGGAGAGGAATGCGATATCTCCACGGGAACTACTGCTTCTGCCCCATATGCCAACATGAAAGGAGTTGCTCCTGTCGTGACTCTACAGGTAGTCCTATAGGCCCATAATATTGGAAGTATCTCATCCACCCAATTATTTCTTGACTTCTCGATCCTCTTTTTTAGTCCATCCAGGATTATCCGATTTGCTACCTCTGCTTGCCCATTGGCTTACGGGTGAGCCACAGAGGTGAATCGTAACTCAATTTCATTTTCTTCACAATACTTCTTGAATTCCTCATTATTGAATTGTGTTCCATTGTCAGTGACGAGGATACGGGGAATTCCATATCGGCACATAATGTTTTCCCACAGGAATTGTGCAACCTGCTTAGTTGTGATTTTGGCCAAGGGTTTGGCTTCGATCCACTTGGTGAAATAATCAATGGCTACAATCAGAAATTTCCTTTGTGCCGTGGCCATAGGAAAAGGCCCTAGAATATCCATCCCCCCACATGGCAAAGGGAATAGGCGAGTTGATAGAGGTCAGCATCTCGGGGGGTTGTCTAACAACTGGTGCATGCTTCTGACAGCGATCACACTTCTTCACATATTCTTTGGCATCAGCCATCATTTCTGGCCAATAGAAGCCTAAACGGGTTATTTTATGAGCCAATGCCCTGCCCCCCAGGTGTTGTCCACAAATACCTTCATGCACTTCTTCAAGAGCCAAGCGTGCCTCATCGGGCCTGAGACACCTCAGGTAAGGAACCACGAAAGATCTTTTATATAGAATCCCATCTATCAAAGAGTACCTTAGTGCTCGAACAGTTAACTTCCGTGCCTCAATTGCATCGCTTGGCAACCAACCGGTCTGAATGTGAGCCTTGATGGGATCAATCCATGACGTCCCCAAGCCTACGGGAGCCACAAGCTTAACATCTATGCTTCGTGTCTTCAAAACACGGAAGTACACACTTCCTGAACTTTCTTCAATCTCAGATGAAGTAAACTTTGATAGCGCATCTGCTTTAGCATTTTCTTCCCTTGGAATGTGTTCAACATGGCATTCATTAAATTGGGTCATCACAGCCCTTACTAGGCGAACATACTTAGCCATCGTATCATCCCTTGCCTCAAATTCTCCCTTTACCTGGGATATGATCAGCTTCGAGTCTCCACGGACCTTTAAGTTTTTGACTCTAAGTGTCCCAGCTAGACCAAGGCCAGCAATCAGGGCTTCATACTCTGCCTCATTGTTTGTTGTTGGGAAGTCTAGCTTCATGGCATACTCAATTAAGAATCCATCAGGGCTTTGCAAAACCAACCCTGCTCCACTGGAATTTGTTTTTGATGCTCCATCAAAATAGAGAACCCAATATTCTTTCTCCTTGTCCCCATTGTCGACTCCCTTGTCTTGAGGTATGGTATCTTCCTGCCCCCCGACTTCTTGGTTGGGTATGGTACATTCCACCACGAAGTCAGCTAGTGCCTGGGCTTTTATGGCCGTACGTGGCTTATACTTGAGATCGAACTCTCCCAACTCTATTGCCCACTTAATCAGTCTCCCACTTGCCTTGGGACTGTGAATGATATTTCTCAGTGGCTGATTTGTTAGCACTTCAATTTGGTGAGCTTGAAAATAAGGACGCAGCTTTCTTGAAGCCAGTACCAAGGCTAAAGCGAATTTCTCAATGGCTGAATAATTCAACTCAGCACCATGCAAAATTTTGCTGACATAGTATACGGGTTTCTGGACTTTCAGTTCCTCCTTAACCAACACGGCGCTCAAGGCGCTCTCTGAAACAGCCAAGTACAAAAATAAAACTTCATTCAGAACTGGCTTGGCCAACAACGGGGCCTGGCCCATATACTTCTTTAACTCTTCAAATGCCTTCTGATTTTCCTCATTCCATACAAAGTCTTTGATGTTCTTCAGTGACTTGAAAAATGACAAGCACTTGTCTCCTGACTTGGAGATGAATCGTCCTAATGCAGCAACCCTTCCTGTGAGCTTCTGAACATCCTTGACAGTTTTGGGGGGTTCCATGTCCAGGATCGCCTTTATTTTATCGGGATTTGCCTCAATTCCCCTCTTCGAGACCATCAATCCCAAGAATTTTCCAGATCCTACTCCGAAAGCACACTTCGTCGGATTCAACATCATCTTGTGGTACCTCAGGACCTCAAAAGCTTCCCTTAAATGGGCTATATGATCAGTCTTTACTAGACTCTTGACTAACATGTCATCAACAAAGACTTCCATAGTCTTACCAATAAGATCCTTAAAAATTCTATTCACCAACCTTTGATAGGTGGCTCCTGCATTCTTGAGACCAAATGCCATAACAAGATAACAATAAACACCAAAGTCAGTGATAAATGATACCTTTGGAATGTCATCCTTATGCATTTTGATCTGGTTGTATCCGCTAAACCCATCCATGAAACTCAGCATCTCATGTCCAGCGGTAGCATCAATCAAAGTATCAATTCTAGGCAGCGGAAAACAGTCTTTGGGGCATGCATCATTCAGATCGGTGAAGTCTATACACATCCTCCACTTTCCATTAGCCTTCTTCACCATTATAGGGTTTGCTAACCACTCCGGAAATTGAATCTCCTCAATGAATCCAGCCTCTAAGAGCTTTTTCACTTCCTGCTTTATAGCCTCTTGTCTTTCCGGGGCAAAATTTCTTTTCTTTTATTTCACTGTCTTCCGGCTTGGATCTACGTTTAGCTTGTGAGTAATTAACTCCGGGTCTATGCCTGGCATATCAGCTGCTGACCATGCAAACACATCACTATTTTCTTGCAAAAATTTCACTAACTTCCCTTTAAGGGGCTCCTCTAATGTGGCTCCAATGAAAGTCGTCCTCTCAGGATTCTCGGGGTATAAAGGAACCGAGACCAATTCTTCTGCTGGCCTTCCTCTATTCTCATCATTTTCTCGAACATCCATATCTTCAATAGGAAGAACCTGCCCCCCGACTCCATCTGCCCTCAAAGAGGCCACATAACAGCTTCTAGCCATTTTTTGATCTCCTCTCTCTTCTCCAATCCCGTTTCGGGTGGGAAACTTCATGACTGAATGGTAGGAAGAGGGGACTGCCTTGAAGGCATGTATCCCTGTTCTCCCCATGATAGCATTATAAGTTGAACTAGCCTTTACCACTACGAAATCCAGCATCTGCGTTGCTTGCCTTGGCTCCGTACCTATGGTGGTTGGCAACTTGATTATCCCTTCCACAGGACATTCTACTCCAGCAAATCCATATATCGGCATGTCGGTTGGTGTTAACTGGGAGTCGTTATACCCCATCCTTAGAAAGGTGTCGTGGAGCAAGATATCCACAGAAGCACCATTATCCACAAGGACCCTCTTAACCGGGCTATTTCCTATTATTGGTGTTATGACCAGCGGGTCGTCATGGGGAAACTTCACACCCTCTAGGTCGGAATCATCAAAAGCCAATGTTACTTCTGTCCTGGCCCTCTTCGGGGCTTCTCCAACAATATGCATAACCTCTCTAGTATATGCCTTTCTGGAATTTTTGAACAATCCAGCAGCAGTTGGACCTCCAAAGATCGTGTTTATCACAGGCCCTCGAGGTCTCGGCCCTCCATAAATGGTGTTTATAACTGGTCCTCTAGGCTGGGGGTTTCGCCCCTGATCGTCTTGGTCCCTCCTACGATCTTCAAAGTTCTTCCTTCCATTATTATTTCTGTCCCCTCCATCTCCAGTATACTTGTTCAATCTTCCTTTTCGAATCAAAAACTCAATTTCATCTTTCAATTTCCTACACTCATCGGTGTCATGGCCAACATCTTTGTGAAACCTGCAATACTTGCCCTTATCTAGCTTGGCGGGATCAGCCTTCAAGGGCTTAGGCCAGCGAATATCTCTGTCTTTCTCAATCTCCATCAAAATCTGACTTCTGGGAGCATTCAACTTAGCGTATTCAGTGAACTTTTGCCCAGGTCCTCCCTTCTTGGGGGTTGAATCAGGGTTTTGTTCGGTTCTAGGATATTTGTCCTTAGCGATATACTCCAAATCAGTTTTTCGTTTCTTGCCTCCAGTGGGCTCATTACTTACTACGGTCTTCCTCATACTTTCTTCAACCTTGATATACTTCTCTGCCCTCTCTTGGAGCTGCAACATGCTCTCAGGGGGTCGTTTGGCCAAAGACATCTTGAAAAACTCATCCCTAGTTCCTTGTTGCAGTGCTATCATGGCTACCTTATCATCAAGGTCTGGGACTTTTAAAGCCTCCTTTGTAAAACGATTCAGGTAATCTCTTAAGGATTCCTTAGCTCCCTGCACAAGACTCATAAGAGATGCTGAACTTTTCTCATGGACTCTTCTACTGATGAATTGCTTAATAAAAGCCTGACTTAATTCTCTGAATGATCCAATAGAATTTGGGGGTAGGCGACTGTACCATCTTTGAGCCATACCCGACAGGGTTTGAGGAAAGGCCCGACATTTTATAGCATCGTTCACGGGTTGCAGCAGCAGTGCATTAGAGAATGTCCTAACATGATTAGCGGGGTCTCTCGTGCCATCATAGGCTTTGATAGTGGGCATCTTGAATTTCCTTGAGATATGGGCATTCATTATCTCTTCTGTGAAGGGTGGAGTTGGATCATCAGGATCTCCAAGGGGAAGGAGATTGCTTGGATCAGTTCTTGGGACAGCAGCCCTTCTTCTTACCGGACCATCCAGGTCTATGATAGGAGGAGGATTTCTCCCCCTAGGAGGTATGTGGGTTCTGGTGGCTTGGTGAGCCTCCAAGTCACGCCTCAGCCTTTGGATTTCAGCCTTATGAGCCCTGATCTTTTCCTGCACTTCTTGGGGATTCGCCCCTGGGGTGCTTTGGGGGCGTTGCCTTCCATCGGCCATTGGCTCTTTTCCAGGACGCCTCCTTCTCGGGGCCACTTCATCATCCGAAGATTCGGAGTCTCTCTCAGTGTATGGACCAGAAAATTCCCGATCCTCAGGGATAGGATCCAAACCTCGTATATAGGGGGGCGACCGCCCTCGTGCTTCGCTTCGCCCAGCATATCCGCTTCCTCCAACCTCAGGATGAAGGGGCATCCCATAAGGGGGGTTAGTAGTAACAATAGTTGAATATTCATACCCGACGGGTCGAGAATTCACAGGTATATGTATTTGTTGAACTTGAGGATTCGTACCTTGAATAGTCGGGGGAGTTGTCCCTTGTGGCTGAGGATGAGTTGCCCCTGTCTGGGCTTCCCCCTGAGTAGATGCATAAGTTGAATGGGGAGGAACCTCCACGGTTGATGAAATCACCTGGGTTGCCTCTAATGGTGTTCCTTCCTCTAGAGCTCCAATTGTTCACCGTGTTCTCGCCATGGTTGTTGTTATGTTTCCCACAGACGGCGCCAAATATTATGGATAAAAAAACCAAGGTTATTACTTGCTGTATTTAATACTAAGATTCGGGAGCTCAAGGCCTTTAATGGCTGCTCTCGTGTTTCGTGACTCAATCTGCCTTTACGAGATGCCTACGTATCTCTGTGAATTAGAGAATCAAGCCAAAAAACGTAGTTCTGATTGGTGGGGGTGAGACCCCTTATATAGATGCTGGGAGTCCTTGAATTGGACTTGGTATAGGAGACTTGGTGGGCAAGTCTCATAATTAGAATGGACTTTGGAGTCCTAGATAGTAGGAAACTGTTTCCTTATCCTTTTAGGTCCCCTTGAGGCTAATCTCCAAGGATTTATATCCTTATCGGGACTCTTTTCAACATCTGATTTGTCCCTTATTAATTAATTACGAAATTAATTAATAATCAGGGCTTTTGGGCCTTTTTTATTCCATCAGGCCTGATCTGGTCCATCAGGCTTAACCTTTCTGGTCTGAGTATCATATATCTTTTTATTGGGCCTAGCAGCCCACAGTTTGTACAATTAATGCAGTATTTAATTATACAAACATAATTTATTTATCCCTATCAAATTAAATTAGTTAGTAATAATATTAATTGATTTTTAAATACCAAAATATAATTTTTAAAAGCTTTAAAATAATTTTTAGGAATTATTTGAATTAATTATAAATAATTTATATTTATTTAACTATTTATAAATAAAATTAATTGATTAAATGAATTAATCAATTAATTAAATTCATAAATAATTAACTAAAATAAATTATAAATAATTAAATCAAATTGGATTTTTGAAAATAATAAAAGAAATAGAATTTTTGAATTTACAATAATTCAGTTAATTATTAAAGTAATTAACTAAATTAAATTTGGACTTTAAAAAAATGATTTTAAGAATTAAAATAAAAGATTTTAGAATTAAAAATCAAATTTTGATTCAAAAATAAAAGAAAATACTGCAGAAACATGTTTTTGCAAACAGGAAAGGGGTTTTTTGGATTGAACTCGGGTTTTAAACCGGGTCCTGAAGAACAGCTGTCGGGTCGGGTCGAACCCGGCCGGAAACTGGGGTTGAACCCAGAATCCGATGGGTTCTGCTGGACTCCGGCGACCCAAAACGGAGCCATTAGCTTCGTTCCTAAACCAGACAACATAATCAACAACAGTAGCAGCTTAGAATCCTGAAAGCCCACCAGAAATGGCCCGCCGTTTGTCCTCTCCGGCGAGCTCAACCCCAACGCCGGCGAACTCAACTTTATCCAGCCAACACCTCAACTCCTCGATTTCTCACCCAAAACAAACGTTCAATACATCAAATTAAAGCCCAAACACGCCTAAACTATTGCTGTTAATCTTATAATCAAACAATCAAGAACAAAACCTTAAACAATTCAAAATTCATTTATATAAAACTAAACATTCGATTTTGTCAAAACAGAATCACACTCACACAAGTCATATATCAAAATGAAGCTATGGGTCTCTAGAATCACTCCCTATGATCAAAATCATTCAACACATCAACAATAATCCAGAAAGTTCAATAATTAAATCGAACTACATAAACTTCGATTTTGCAAATTACTCAATCTTAAATCGAAATAATTATACCAAAAGATCGGCCGTGAATAAAGCTTCAATTTGACTAATCGAGTGTCCGATTTGGTTTGCTAAATCGATCAAAAAGAGTGATTGAAGTTGAAGAAGGAATTTCACCCCCAAGGATTTGTTCTTGGCTTTTCAGAAAATAAAAATAAAATAAATAAGATAATCAGCTATTTATAATATCTGAAAGATAAATACCCAAAATCAATTTAGGGTGTTTTTATTCCCATAATTAAAATAATTAAGCCCCAAAATGATAATTACAGGGAATAATTTTAAAAATTGTAAAATATAAAATTTGTATCAAATTTTCCCCAAAATTGTGAATAATTCAAAAATATAAAATTACAGGATATTTGAAATACGTATAATTTTATAAAAATGAAACACATATTTTGTGGGGTTTGACGTCCCGGTGGGGTCCCGGTCTGTTTATTTTTGAAAAATTGAATCGATGCCTAACTAAATAGAAAACCCCGAAGACACATAAAATACATTCAGACTCACATAAAACGAGTAACGCAAGTAAACACGCGTCCAAATTACGGATCGATTCATATAGATGCAATTTAAACAAGTAACGAGTATCCCATTGGATCATATCGGATCCGAATATACATTACTTAGCCGCTAAGTAACTATAAAACGATACAATTTAATATCAGATGTAGATAATTATCAAAACCGGGCATCTTATAAAACACCTTATACAAAAATAATATAATAATATCCCGCCTTTCGAGAATACGGGTTTTGTTGAATTATCAAAACGATTATCGTATTGAAAATTTTGAGCTGGGACGCGTACAGGTCAAACCATAATCCGGATCGAAAAATTTAGAACACGAAAAATGTCTGGAATTACCAGATTAGGTTAGGAAGGAGTTTTCGGAAGAGTTTCGGGTTGTAAACACGCAAAAACAGTTGAAGTTGGACGATTCCCGACTTTATAAAATAGTTTTATAATTACTCGAAAAATAATTAATAAATCCATAAATCATTATAAATCATATAATAGTCCAAAAATTACCATAAAATTACCACAATTACCTATATTTATTCTGTACATATAAAAATTAGTATACTAAAAAAATATCACATATAAACATCCAAAACATCACTCCAATTACCAGATAATTCACCAAAATTCACATAAAATCACATAAACAATTTCAAATATTAATAATAATAATATCTGAAATTATGGGATATTACAGTATCTCATAACTTCATCAGTTAAAATATATTTTGAGACTGCATGTTAGTTTTATAATGAGTTTTATATGAAAAACTATGATATTTCACTAGTTCATTCGAAAGCATGCATGAATTGTTTAAATCCTTGAATTTCAAATTTGTTGTGCATATTAGGAGTTGTTACCATGTTGTTTTGCTAAATTTAGTTAAGGTAAGATAGTATGCATAATTATTATTATTGGGTAAGTGTTAAAAGTAGAATTTATAAGGAGCAATCTCCCTTATTTAGTCGAAATCTTGTTGATGGTTAACTTGCATTATTTTTGGTAATTTATTTGCATGAAGGTGCACTAGGGTATAAATAATCTCCACACTTGTTGAGATATTAGTTGAGAGTATTAGGGCAGTAGGGTTTCTTGGTTAAAGGTTGATCTTTTGGTTTTAAAGTGGGAGTTAAGGTGGAAATGGTTAGAGTAGGACACTTTGATTTTCCAGATTTGCACACTAGTTGTAGGTGAGTTTTGAATGGGCATTTCTTAGAACTTGGTAGGAACGAGCTACATAGAGTTGGGACTTGATATATATTTGAGTCCAGGGGCAATAGAATTAATAAAACCTACCATTTAGTGAGGTGCACAAGCGGAAACACTAAATCTACCCGAACAGGGGATAGTTTAGGTTTAGTGTAGTTTGGAGGTCAAAAAGTGGTGTTATATGTAGGTCCTCAGTAGGCCTTGATTAGTATTGATACTAGAAAGTCCAGGGAAGGTTTTCAAGTCGAAATATGTTAATTTAGAGTTAGAATCAATGGTCAAATGTGAGTAAAAAACAGGGCAGTTTTTAAGGCACCAAGCAGATTTGTGTCAACTTTGAGGGTAGGCCCAGGGAGGCCTAGGTTAGACCTTGGTGTCATTACAAGTGCATAAGTTATATTTAGGTCATAAGAATCCATTGGGTTAGTTTTGGGAGAAATACCTAAAGCAAAAGAGTGTCAAAGACCCTAAGTCGCCCAAGGTGTCGCCAAGAGAGTGCAAGTGAGAACACTTCAACTTAACACTTAGTTTTGTGAACTATATGAGCGAAGCTTAAGTAAGAGTTAGTGTTTACAATTAAATAAAGATAATTAGGGTTTAAGTCCATAGGTATGATGAAGAGAAATGAGATCACCAAGTTTAGGCACTTCGAGTTTCGAGATTAGTAGAGTTGCACTATGATAGTCAATTTGTGGAGATTAGTTGAGTGAGATCATTCAATACCCAATGATGCACCAAGTATAAATAATATATTGCATGTAATTATCTGTGCTTATGTGCTCCAAGATATTATAGTACTATAGATATAGTAATGTGTGTTGACTTGAGGTCTAATGCAAAGTAAGACGCTAAATGCTACTTGGAGTCAAATTGTGCATTAGCATTATGATCAATTGTTCTTATAAGAGTCTTTTATAATGAGAGCTATTATTGTTGTATAGAATCAAGCGAATATAGGAAGCTTTCCTTCAAGGTCGCGTAGTGCTCCCTGTTGCTCCTAAGCCAAGTCGAGTTTCAGTTAAAGCCTTATTTAAGGCAAGTGTCCTTAAACCTTCATGAGATATATTTTTATGCAAGTACCTTGATACAAATGTATTGCCATTCCTGTGATTATTGTAATTGTTCCAAGTTCACTTATGCACTAATAAAGATCATTCGTTTATCTACGCTTTGCCATAATTTGACTTAGTACCTATAATTACTATACTTCGATTACTGATATCATACCAAAATACCTTTGTAAGCTCCAACATTTCAATTTCCATGATCACAAAACCCCTATTAATTTGATATTATATCCCTATACCCTTGATATCTTGAGATATCAGTAATCCAACTTCATACTTCTTTATTATTCTTTATATCATACCTAAACTTTGTTACTAGATATATGCCATGTATTACCCTCCAAATTCGAGATCCCTATCTTGTTGATGATCGTTATGATTCCTTTTCAATACTTTCTTCCTTGGTTGATAAACCATTGTTAATTATCATCGATGACCCTTCTAGTGAGAAGTTAATTCATTTCTGATAAGAGTTTCAAATCCTGGCTTTATAATTTAAGCTCTATTGTTTAAAATCCTAATAATTTCTCCCTGGCATCAGTTTTATAAAAGATAATTGCTTTTCAAACAAAAGAATGTTTTCTTGTGATTGGTGGATTGGACTAAGATGCAAGTCCCTTTCACACTTATTATTTTAGTCTTAAAAGTTGCCTAGGGATCCCAACTAAAATTTATTAGAACCCAGCGAGGTTCGGGATTACTTCGTGGCTGATCACCGGCTGTAATCCGTAGCGTCATAAAATGATTTTGAGCAATGATTTGATTTTTACTTGAATAATGATGCCATCCACCCTAATTTCGAATTATAAATTAATATGATGTTAATTTCTGTCTTATGATATATCTTGCTGAGCGTTTGGCTCACTTCTTTCTATTTATTCATGTTATTTCAGCTAGCAAGTATGGTTTGATTCAAGCAGACTGCTCGTAAATTTATCGGTGGAGATGTTGAGGCTTATGTGAGAGCTCGGGTAGTATAGTTGGTGTCTGTGTGAGGAGCGGTAGTTATGTAAAGTTGTAATAATTGTAGTATTGGATTGTTCAAACACTGAACCTTTGTGTTAGGCCCTTAATCAACTGTAGGGGGAGTGAATACAGTTAATGTAATCAACTCGACAAAGCTTCTAAAGAATCAACAGTTTTTATATTATTTGATAAAAACTTATTGCACATGTACTCTCTCGAAAGGATTAACAAATATCCTTGAGAGCTGCTAGGTTTTGCTAAAGATATAACAATGTATCAATGCATATAGCATGAACCTAAGTTATGCTTTATATAGAGCACAACTACCAATATATAAGGAATCCTATTCTATTAACAACAAGGAAACCTATACTATTGCTTCTGAGATAAAGTCCTTCACCGCCTTGAAGTTCCTATTTCTTTTTCCTCTTTGAAGATCAACTGATGTGACAAATACTGATTTCATCATCTGTTGATATTGTTATCCTTCGAATATCAACATCCGTCGATGTCATCATCATCCGTCGATGCTTGTAACTATCATCCGTCGATGTTAGTAATCATCATCTGTCGATGCTTATGATAGTTTCTGTTTGATATCATCAATTGCTCCTAACAATCTCCCCCTACTTGTTCATTATGGAATTATGGACAATTTCAGTTGATCATGTTAAAACTATCTAAATGCAGGAATCAAGTATGCATATTCAATCTTACTTCAGTGAATATCAGAATTTTACTCTTCATCCTGAACTGCTTCTTTAACTTGAGCAATGTCATAGGTTAATTCCACTTCCTCGGCTTATAATGCTTCCAGAAATCTTCCTTTTTTGACCAGCTTGGATGATTTTTGCTTCAATTAAATTTTCTTCAGTATCAAGAGCTTGAATTACTGTATAGATTAAATCTACCAGAGTTTAAAATTTAGATTCCTTAGATACTGACTCCAGCTTTGGCTTTAGTCTTTGAAATCCTTGACTTTTTCTTCTATCTTCTCCTTTCCTTTAAGCTTCATGTCAGCAATTCCAATAGCTTGTGATCTGAGAGATCTTTCACTTTCTGCCTGACTGATTTCCCTTATAACTACACCTCTGGTTGGTCTATTAGAAGGATCATCTTCATAAAGTACTTGAGAAACAACAGCAATATTAGCATTTGCTATCTTCATAGAATTTTTAAGGTCTTCCTCCATTTTCCTTAACTGTTCAATATCAACTCCAGGATTTTCTTTTACAAATATTCTTCTACTCATCTAAGAGTCGAATAATTAAATCTTTGGATCTTTGTAGTACAGAGTTGTCTTTCTTCCTTTAACTTTCAGAGTTTGAAGATATTGGTTTGCTTCAGCACCAGCTTCTTTCTCCAGAATACCTTGGTCTTCATCAGCAACAGTTGTGACTTGTGAAGATTTTAGTAGTCACAGTCAATTTTTCAACTCTTCTTTCATTCCTCTTGCTTTCTCTTCCTTGTCTAGACTAAAATTTAGTGATTTCTTTTTATGAACCACTAACTCCAACTAGATCTTCACCTCTTCTCTTTTTGTTTTTCTTCTGTCCCCCTTATTACCTCCATCATAATTTTCATCATCAGTACCTATCAATGACAGTTGTTTGCATTTAGATTTATCAATTTTCTCCCCCTTTTTGGCATCTTCACCAAGTAGTAAAGAAAGAATCAGCTCCATTGAATTATGTACTTCGGTAAGTTGATCAGACATTTGAGCTTGATGAGCTTCCAATCTTGCTTGACTGGCTTCAATTGCAGTTTATATGGTAACTATTGGTGAAATTTGTTTCTGAATTTCCTGATGAGTAAGCAGCTTTGAAAAAATCAATGATTCTTTAATCTGATTGATTTGATTAGTAGTTGCTTCATGAGCTGTGTATAAGGATCTGACAACCAAAGTTGATGTTTTCAGATGATTCAGCATATCAGGAATTGTAATCTTCTGTTCTGCTGTTTCCGGATGTTCAACTGCTTGTGTTCTAGAAATAGGATACATATTATCTTTCCAATAAGCATTCCAGAGATTATCAGAATAATCCCGCTTCTTCTTAAAATCTAACTCTTTCATTTTTTGTTGTCTCACATGCATAGGCATATCTTCAGGAAAGAAAAGATCAATCTCAAGATCTAACATAGCATCAGATACATGAGTTTCTTTACCATCATTAGATTCTTCAATAGCACCTGGAATTGAATGAGAAATTGATCTGGTGGCTTTAAAAGCTTCCACACCTTCAGCAGTTATCTCCACATATTCAATTATTGTAGATAAATGAATTGGAGCTTCAAAATTAACTTCCAGGAGCTTAGGTCCTGTAGAATGCTGTGGTGATTCTAAAATGGATGAATCATTATAAATGGACTGTTGTGCTACTACATCTTAAACAACAACGGGGATTTCTTCAGGTGATGGAAAATTAGAATGAATGGACTATTTTTCAACAAAAACAAGGATTATCTCATGTGGTGGAATAGTAGAATATATGGACTGCAAGAAAGTATCAGTACTTAGACTTGCAGGGAGATTAATAACCTTTGATACATCTGTTATTCCCAAACAATGCAACAAGAATTACAGAAGGGGGGTTGAATGTAATTCTGGTTTCTTTTTCTGATTTTAAGACTGTTCTTACTTAATAATATAACTGTACAGATTTTTCTATATTGCAGAATGATAAAGATATGAAAATAAAAAATAAAGAAATAAAACACAAGGATTTAAAACTTTCTGGTGGATTTGAACTTATACACCATATATATATATATATTAAGATGAGAACTCTGTGATGCTTGAATAGCACACAACTGCTTACAAGTGAACTTGCATAATTACAAAGAGATGCTTAACAGATACATCCTTTTCTTTCTCTCTAAAAATTAATGCTTGCTTTCTTAGTTATTTGTTCTACTTGCTACACTTGGTTTATATACTACCAAGTTCCATGATAAAAAGACAAACAAGTAAAACAAGAATTGTTTCTAGTCTAATTTCATGCTACTTCATTACATTATCCAGCATCTTTGAATATCTTCATAATTGCATGGAAATGGTAATGCTTCTTTGTTCTCTAAATCCTGCAATTAGGCTGCCACATTCCATTTGCAAACACCCGACGCATGTGACTGTGTTGTCACTGTCAACAGCTATTTTGAATATGATCATTCGTCGGGACTATGTTGGTCATCCGTCGGATTCCTTGTTAATTATCTGTCGGGAGCCTTTGTAGATCATCCGTTGGGAGCCTTTCTGTCACTTGACTCTATTTCACTTGTACAGAATTACAAGACATCTTATATTTACATTTAGCCAACCTATTCTGTATATCAATCCAGTAGTCAACATGACTTAAAGAATCCTACAGCATCTACTGAACTAATGCATTGTTGTTTACAGACATGTGCTACAAGACTTATTATTACATAAGTTATAGTCTCGATGGATGTTCAGTGGTCATCCATCGGGACTATAAAGTTCATCCGTCGGGACTATTGTAGAACATCCGTCGAGAGCTACAAAAACACTGAGTTAAATCTACTAAGGTATTTTGTTCAACTTATCATCAAGTTCACAACATATTCTTAACAATCTCCCCCAATTTATGTCTACTGGGATTGTAGCCATAAATTAAGAGAAACTTGATGATAACAAAATACCCTAAATGTACAGATTGAATTATGGTAGATAAAACTAGTAATTGCTACAATTTATTTGGAAATTGAACAAAGTAAAGTGTACAAAGAGTTCTCACAATCATTTTCAAGGTGCTCCTCTAGTCTGAGAAGATTTGATCTATCTCCTTGATTGTCTTGATTTCTTCCCAAGCTTCCTGTTATTTTCTTCTATTTGGTTTTGGAGTTGTCTGTGAAATTCAAGTTCTTCAGTATTTGATAGATCCAGCTTTTCTTGGATTTCCAATAGAGTCTCATTGCTTGAGATGCTCAATTGGTCATCCAGTCTGAAGAATCTCCTAACACCTTTTTCATCCTTGAATTCCATCAGCCAGTAAAGCCTCAAGTGCACTCTGTTTCCTGTAAAGGGAATTGATAGAGTCCTTGGGAGTGCATCTGAGGCTTTTCTACTCCTTAGTTCTTTGATCTTCTTTAGAATCATTCTCTTGGCATTCACATTAAATCCAAAATCTTTCTTGAAAGATGAGAAGATCTTTATCAGAACAGAACAACTCTCTTGAAGAATCCCGTGAAGGGGCCATACGAACTCTTTCCCACCCTTGTATTTGAACACCGGTCTTTCAGGGAGATTTCTATGAGCATCAATTGCTCTTACTTCTTCTAGCTCATCCATGTAGAGATTTATATCTGAAAATTCCTTGACGTTACTGATATATAGAAGATCTCCCTTGTTGACAGTTGATTGAATTTTGGTTAAGATTTTGGTTTTGAGTCTCACAGGCTTGACCTTCTTATTTGCTCTTGTCTTTGTCTTCCTTAACTTGTTGAAGATAAGTAAATTAAGCTCATGAAGAGGAAAACTATCCCAGTCTACTGGCTCATCTGTGGGACCTATTGGCTCACCATGAAAATTCCTTGTAGGATCCACTTTAAATTCCCCCTGCACCACTGAGGGTTTGGATGTTTGAGCTGTAGATGTTGACTGGTTGCGAACGTAATCTTCCATCTCATTATCATTGAAGTCCAATCTTCTTTTGATTCTTTGTTTGTATCTTGGCTTCTTTGTCTATTGAGGTTTCTTGTGCATTTTCTGATCCTGAGCTTCAGCTATCACAGGTTGCTTCTCGAAAATCTCAGTTGCAGTTTTCACAGCTTGGAGCTTGGCTACTATAGCAGCTTGCGTTTTAATCTATTTGAGCTTCTTAGCATCTAAAGCAGCTTCCTTCTTTCTTGTTTAGTTCTCTCATTTTCTTCCTTCTTAGCTTCTACAAACTGAGGGTGTCCAACCACCACACAGATTTTTTTCCCATTCCTATAGATTTTAGCAATTCTTCTCTTTAGTACAGAGTCAGTTGGATCCTTGAAGAATGCAATGGACCTTGCCAACAGCTTCTTTTCATTTGGCCTTGCAGTCTCAAACATAAGATCCAAGGGGTTTTTGTCAGATGACTTTTGTAACGACTGGGAAATTTACGTTGTATTATATCATATTTATAATAAAATTATGTGTATTAATATGTCAATTATATGTGATTATATGTTAAACCCTAACTATTACGTGTTACGTGGATTTCGTGTTATTTCTGTATTTTTAAGGTATTTTCCAGATGTTTTATTTCGCATTCATAGGTTTCATTTCAAACGTTTTATGACCCAAACCACGATTTTAAAGCCAGTATTTCAAATAAAATAATGGGCCTTATTTTTCATCAAACGGCTTTTACCATCGCCTTATTCTGAATATCTAGATATTTTATAAATTTTCTCGTTTTGCGAAAAATGACTTTTCCGGGCCCCATTGGGTGTTAAAAACCCCACAAAAATCACATTTTTATTTTTATAAAATTATAGGAATTTTATTTATACCATTTCTTTGTATTTTTGCATTATTCACAATTTTTGGGAAATTTTGGCATATATATTGCATATATAAAATATTTATAAATTAAATTTTAATACTAAAAAATTATAAAAATTAGGGCCCAATATTTTTATTAGATGTATAATTAGCCCCTTAATTTTATTTAGGAGTATTAATTTTACTACTATAAATAGCCTAATTATTAATTAATTATAATTAATAAATCATTAAAAATAAGAATTTTCTTTGAAATTCGGATCGGGAAGAACTAGAATCGGGTCGAGAATCAAACCGTGATTTCTAGCTGAATTCTTCATCAAATCGTGTGATTCCAGTAACCAAATCAAAGGTTTTGATATGGTCTTTCCATTTCTAGCATCAATTTCACGTTTTAATTCGTAGTTTTTGATTTCCGATTTCTAGGGTTTATGTTCGAATTATGCCTTTTTGATTTTAAGGTTATTTTGATGTTTTGATGATTGATATAGCTTTGTTAGATGATTTACAGTCGATTTATGGTGTTTAATTGATTAAACGATGTCTGTATAGTGATTCACGATTTCTAGGGTTTATACTGAATTTTCAAATTACAACTCGATGTTTTCTGTGAATCTTTGGTTCTTGAAAGGTTAGGGCTTTGATTGTATATGTTCTTAGCTTTGATTTGCACTATAGAACGTTGAGTTTGGTTTACAGAATCAAAAGATAGGTTTTTGGCCGGAGTTGAAGTTGGTTTTGATCGGAGAATGATATCCAGGGATGTTTCTGATTGACTTTGGCCTGAATTAGGTTGGGGAAGTGATTTGCAGTGATTTGGGATTAAAAACGATTTCAGACGATGTGTTTTTGACCCCGAATCAGACTCGCCGGAGTCCGGTGAAGTCGCCGGATTCTGGGTTTAAACCCAGATTCCGGTGGTGTTCTTCACTGACCCGGATTCCAACCCGGTTGACCCGTTTGGTTAACCCGGTTTTGATCTGTTTTGTCAGATGGTTGGTTTATGACAAATTTTCTGGATTTTTAATTATTTAATTATAATTTTATAAAATAAAATTTGTTTTATTAATTCTGAAAATCAATTAAAAATTAGTTTTAAATTCTGTAAAATATTATTAATAATTCCTAAATTATTTTCTTAATTTATAAATTCGAATTTAGTGATTTAATTAAGTATTTAATTATTTATTTAATCATTTATCTATTTATTATTTAGTAATTAAGTAATTACTTAATAAATAAGGATTAAAGAAATTAATCGAATATTATGATTAAAGATTCGATAATTAGGGGAATAAAACGAATAACTCGTAATTATACGGATGATTAAACGATAAGTTCGATTATTATTATTATTATTATTATTATTATTTTTATTATTCAGATGATATTAATTATTCGTAAAATATCGTAATAATTACTCGTAGCGGGTAATTAAATACAGATAGTTAATTTAAGTCGCATAAATTGTAATAATAACTGTAATATTTCGATGATTAAGCGAGAAATGCGGATAACTCGTAGAAATGCGAGTAGTGGATCGTTGAGTTGAATTCTGATGCTGATAATAGTTTATTTATTCGATAGTTATCGTATCAGTTGATTGTATCGATTATTTATTTGTAAATAATCGATCTAATCAAATAAATTATAATAAATTATAAATATTTGCAATAAATTGTGATTAATCCTAATAATTAGGGATTAATTATTTTAAATTATTAAATAATTACTTATTAATTATTTATTAGTTATTTATTTATTAAATCATTAAAAGTGATTAATTATTCTGATAATTAATCAAATAACTTTCAATAAATCATAACTTATTCAATTTAACTCCAAAAATTATAGAAAAATTATTTTTGACTTTGATTTTTCTTAAATAATTATTATAGGATTTAAAAAATTTGTAATAATTATTTATATTGAATAATAAATTGAATTAACGGTGTTTAATTGATAATAATTCAACCGTTAGTCCGATTCGAGTGAAACGAAAGCCATTTTACTCAGAAAAATGAATTCTTTTCATTAAAAATAATAAGAAGACCTAATTTATTCTAGAAATTAGTTGACCTTATTAATTGCTTGATTATCAGTCGAAATGCGTGCCGAGACGAGTCCGAAAAATTCTAGGAAAATGGGAAATGAGGCAGAAGGTGATTAGCGGAGCAATCAGCGAGTCGATTTTGATTCTAAAAATTATTTTAACTATAAAAATGATTATGTGCTTATGTGTATAATATGGTTAATCGAGTCTTACTTGCTTATATGTAATATAAGAGTCAGTCATAAGCGTATGGGTAGATAATAGGAACAAAATGAAGTCGATTCAAGATACAATTGAAGTAGAAAATGACTTAACCAGTCTATTTTACTAACAGAAGCTAAGCCAACAAGGCAGGTCGAGTAGGTGATAGACGAAAGTGATTTAATTGCAGTGAGTCACGCAGAAGGCAAGTTTCTCCCCTATTCTACTTTCAGAATAGTAATATTCATTTCAAATTCTTATTACGCTTGTACTCCTTTAATTCTTTTGTTCATATTTCAGTTTGATTCTTGAATTATTCTCTTAATTTGAATTCATTATTCATATTTCAATTGTTACTCACAATTATTGATATATTTTGGTGATTAGAATATATCAAAGCATACTGATTGTTCCGGTTGCTATTCCAGGGACTGGATAATACTACTTTTGGGATTAAGTCTACTTAATCCTAAGGACCGGGACATAACCGGATCCTTGAGATGGGTCGTAGTGCCTGGGTGCCCGATATGATCTATATAGTGAGATATAGATCTGCACTGTATCCTGGCTGATCATCAGGGTATAGCTGCGAACTTGAATCTAGTTTAGTTCGTTTGTATTTGCCAGTAATGGCTTTCTTTCTATTCTCGTGGGGTTATATCTTTGCAGATATACCCAGGTTACGGATTCAATTACATTGCTTTAACACTATTTATATTTTGTGGACTTGTTGAGCAATTTTTGGCTCACCCTTTTGTTGTTATTCACCTTATTGTTTTCAGTTAGGAAGGAATATGAAACCCATCAGGACTCGAGTGGTAAAGAAGCGGGTCAAGCCTGGGGATCCTCTCATACCCAAGGTGTTGATCCCAATTCAGGAAGAAAGCTTTGAGTTACCCGAGCAGGTGGAGTGTTGATAAATAGTGTGTGCGTTTGAATAAAAGATGAACTTAGTTAAAAAATGAATTAGACAATGGTTTGTAATAAAAAGAGTTTGTGAGATTTTGTATGTTGGTTTGTAATAAAAGTTGTTAGCAGTTCTTGTTTTCATACTTCAACCTAAAAAGATCTTGGTTAGTGTTAAAGGGGTTTAGTGTCATTTTTTTATTATTTATTAATCAAATTATACAGGTTTGGTGATTAGCTAGTAACCCCCAGACTTATACCCCGGGTCTGGAGGGCGTTGCAGGTTTGGCATCAGAGCTGTAGGTTTCGTCCCTGAAAACAAGAACATTAGGGTTAAGATAAGATAGGGAGATCACATAGGATAGGAATAGTAAATAGGGAGATCACTGTTAGGATTTAGGTCAGATTGGATTAGGAAGTATAAATCTTAGGATTGTTTAGTGACTTTTTCTTTTCTTTGGTATATTATCAGATGGCATCTTCTGGTTATTCTGCATCTTCCGAGAGGACAGTCACCGGGCCAGCAGCACCAGTTATACCTCCAGTATCTGAGTATATGTTTTCTCCTCTACCACCTCCACCACCATTTCCATAGGAGCCGGTACCACCAATGCAGGAAATAGTTCATGACCCCATAGAGATGTTTGATCCATATGAGTTCTTTGAGCCGATGGTTCCTTTACCTGTTGAGCATCAGTTTATACCGGGTATTGAGCATGAGTTAGCACCACCACCATTGTTACACCCTATACCAGTGCATGCCCCAGAGCCGGACATAGTTCAGATGATTCCAGTCGAGGGGATGGGAGAGCATAATATAGATCTACAGTTAGGTTTACCACAGCAGGGTGCAGGTATTCCAAGGGTTCCTTCACAAGAGTCAGTAGGTCAGGTTGCTCAGCCGTATATGGTACCATACCATGAGTATAGAGTTATGAGGGATGATGTGGAGTATTGGCGGGCACAGTGTCGAGAGATCATGTATCTGTTTGATCAGAGGGACAGAGGACCGTTAGCGGCCCTACAGCCGGATTACTATATGAGATAAAGATTGCAGTCGGTGTTGATGAGCGCCACTTGGGAGCTTGATGATTTGACCCATGAGGGACCACCTTCTTTCGCAGAGTTCTACCAGATATTCCGCTTGGCACAGACTTTGGTCCAGGCACTTAGAGAGGAGCTTAGGCATATTCCGCCTGGGTTTTGAGATAGTGACAGTTGAGACAGTGACTTTAGAGTACAGATGTATATAGAGGCAGCATAGTATAACCTAGTGAGTAGTGTGTATGCGTGTATTAGTAGATTAACCTGTAGTAGGATTTTGACCTGTAGTGGTAGTATGACTTGTACCCGTAGTGATTACCAGTAGCATGAGACTTTTTGTATCAAGCATTTACACCTGAGGCTGATATCACATATATATAAACTGAACTTTTCATATTTCTTTTATTTAAATTTCATTCTTTACAGTTTTACAACATTTACTTTCACTTTATTATTTTACAGCTTTCCATATTATAATCCTGTTAAAAAAAGGGAGAGAGAAAAGAATAACCATTTTAATTAACTGCTTACATTTCCAGTTTTTATATTTAACAATTGTTTTCTTTATTTAAAGCATGTTGTTAATACAGAATAAATTGTTTTCTTACCTACTGTCAATTGTTTATTAAACTTTTAAAGAAATATCACCTGTTTTATTATCAGAAGAAGATGGCACCAAAGAGAAAGACTAGGGCTGAGACATCTAACAGCAATTCTGAAGATCAGACTAATGAGACCATGAACCAAATGTTCCATCTGATGCAACAACAGATGGTAATGATGCAGCAGCAGATGCAGCATCAACAACGGCAAATCCAACAACAAATGTTACAGCAGCCACCTCGTCTTGAGCCTTAATTACCACCAACATTACCAGTTGTTACTTTTAAGCAGTTTCAGGCAGTTAAACCTCCATAATTTGATGGGTCTACTGATCCCATTAAAGCCACCACCTGTTAAAAGAAATAGAGAAAGCGTTTGCACTATTGAAGATAGGTGAGGACCAGAAGACTGATTTTGCTAGTTATTTGTTGAAAGGAGAAGCAAATTATTGGTGGGAATCTAAAAATGCTTTAGAGGGTGAAGATGTTATTGCCTGGGATAGGTTTAAAGAGTTGTTTTTAGAGAAGCATTTTCCTCGCTACGTGAGAAATCAGATGCAGATAAAGTTTTTGGAACTGAAGCAGGGAAATATGTCTGTAATAGAGTATGAAGCCAAATTTAATGAATTGGCTAGGTTTGTTTCGGAATAGGTGGACACTGACGAGAAACGAGTTCAGAGGTTTCAAGAGGGATTACGACCATGGATTCGTGGACAGGTTGCAGTTTTTGAAGTAACAACATATACCGCTGTAGTCCAGAAAGCCTTGATCATCGAAGGAGAAAGTGAAAGATCTCAACGAGATAGAGGACATGGAAGTTTCCAAGACTGTTCCTACAGGAAGCCGGGATTTCAAGCCCGGGAAAATTTGAATTTCAAAAAGATAGGACAAAGTACACAAAAAGCAGGTAATCATTTCCAAGCCTCCAAACAACAGGGAATTGTCAAGGTTCCAGTGCCGTATTGCAAAACTTGTGGACGCAAGCATACCGGCGTATGCATTAAAGCAGATGTGACATGTTTTAAATGCAAGCAAAAAGGGCACTATTCTAACGAATGTCCAACAGGAAAAATAGCAGAAATCACTTGCTATCAATGCGGAAAGAAAGGGCATATCGCTAGAAACTGTAAAGGACCAGCCATGGCAGCCAGTATTCCAAAAGTATTGGCATTACCTCCGCCGCCGCCGCCGAATCAACCCAAAGCAAGGACTTTTAACATGACAATGAAAGAAGCAGTGCAGAGTCCGAGTGTTATTGTAGGTACACTTTTGGTGAATTCAGTAAGTTCAAAAGTATTAATTGATTCTGGAGCTACCCGTTCATTTATTTCTGAAGAATTTCTTGATAAATTACATTACGAAATCGAATGGTTGGGCGAGACGTTAATTATAAAATTAGCGAATGACGACCAAGTTATAGTGGATCGGATATGTCCTGCGTGTGATATAGAAATAGCTGGACATCATTTTTCTATAGACTTGATTTCTTTTAAGGTAGGAGAATTCGATATTATTTTGGGAATGGATTGGTTAGCATGTCATAATGCTCAGATAGACTGCGCGAATAAGAAAGTCAAATTGCGAACTGCGGAAAATGCAACGGTGATATTCAAGGGTGAAAAACAGCGAAAGAAATTTCTTACAGTAATGCAGACCAAACGATTGCTTCGACAAGGATGTGAGGTGTACATAGCTTACATGTTAGATACTGAAAAGGGAAGTCCTAGAATAGAAGATATTCCAGTTGTGTGTTAGTTTCCAGACGTCTTTCCAGAAGAGCTTCCAGGGTTACCGCCAGATCGAGAAATCGAGTTCACGATTGATCTAGCACCAGGCACAGAACCAGTGTCGAAAGCTCCATATCGAATGGCTCCAGTCGAGATGAAAGAATTATCAATGCAACTGCAAGATCTGCTAAACTGAGGCATCATACGACCTAGTGTATCCCCATGGGGTGCACCGGTGTTATTCGTGAAGAAGAAGGACGGCAGCATGCGATTATGCATTGACTATCGGGAGTTGAATAAGCTCACCATTAAGAACAAGTATCTGCTACCGAGAATCGACGATTTGTTCGATCAGCTAAAAGGAGCTGCATGGTTTTCGAAGATAGATTTACGATCAGGCTATCATCAATTGAAGATTAAAGCCGAAGATATTCCAAAGACTGCGTTTCGTACGAGATATGGGCATTACGAGTTTTTGGTATTGGCATTCAGTTTGACAAACGCGCCAGCTGCATTCATGGATTTGATGAACAGGGTATTCAAGAAATACTTGGACAAATTCGTGATTGTATTCATTGATGACATCTTGATTTATTCCAAGACGGAAGAAGAGCATGCAGAGCACTTGAGGATAGCTTTGGAAATTCTGAGGAAAGAGCAACTGTACGCGAAATTCTCAAAATGTGAATTCTGGTTAAAGGAAGTACAATTTCTAGGGCATATCATCAGTAGAGAAGGCATCAAAGTCGATCCAGCAAAGATTGAAGCTGTGTTAAATTGGGAAAGACCAAAGACACCGATAGAGGTTCGAAGTTTCTTGGGATTGGCAGGATATTATCGAAGATTTGTTAAAGATTTTGCGAAAATAGCAACGCCGTTGATCAAGTTAACTCGAAAAAGTGAAAAGTTCATATGGAATGATAAATGCGAAGAAAGTTTCCAAGAACTGAAGAATCGGTTAGTAACCGCACCATTACTAGTATTTCCAGACGAGCAAGGGAATTTCATCATTTACAGCGACGCTTCGTATCACGGACTAGGACGCGTATTGATGCAGCACGGTAATGTCATCGTATATGCTTCGAGACAACTTAAACCTCATGAACAGAAATATCCCACTTATGACCTGGAATTGGCAGCGATCGTATTTGCATTGAAACTTTGGAGACATTATCTCTACGGTGAAAAATGCAAAATTTACACGGATCATAAAAGTCTGAAGTATATCTTTACGGAAAAAGAATTGAACATGCGTCAACGTCGATGACTGGAATTGATAAAGGATTATGATGTCACAATCATTTATCATCCAGGGAAAGCAAATGTTGTAGCAGATGCGCTGAGCAGAAAAGAAAGATTGAATCGGTTAACTTCATGCAAAGAATTAGCTAGGGAATTTGACAAATTGGAAATCGAGATTCATATTCCCAATGAATCTGTAGAAGCTATCTACGCTATGACTTTCCAACCAGAGTTGCTAGAGAAGATTCGTCGTTGTCAAGAAGAAGTGATGAGTCAAGATGACGACCTAATGGGAGAAGAGATCACAACTCAGAAGGATAATGAAGGAATTTTACGCTTTGCATCGAGAATCTGGATTCCTAACATGACAGAATTAAAAGAAGAAATATTGCGAGATGCGCACAGTTCGAAGTATTCCATTCATCCAGGAAGCACAAAGATGTATCGCGATCTGAAGGAAAACTTTTGGTGGCCAAATATGATAAAGGAAATAGCAGAATGGGTAAGTAAATGCTACACATGCTAGCGAGTTAAAGCGGAACATCAACGTCCAAGCGGATTATTACAACCGTTAGACATTCCAGAATGGAAATGGGAACATCTAGCGTTGGATTTTGTAGTAGGACTACCGAGGACTAGGGCAAATCATGATGCGATATGGGTAATCATTGACAAACTCATGAAGTCGGTACATTTTCTACCAATTAACGAAAGATTTTCGCTTGACAAGCTAGTGCATTTGTATCTCAAGGAAATTATGATGCGACATGGAGTTCCAATATCTATCGTGTCTGATCGAGATCCTCGTTTCAACTCAAGATTTTGGAGACAATTTCAAGAATACCTTGGAACAAAATTAAACATGAGTACCGCTTATCATCCGCAAACCGATGGGCAAAGTGAAAGAACAATCCAAACGATTGAAGACATGCTACGAGTTTGTGCGATCAATTTCGAAGGCAGTTGGGATGAGCATTTACCTTTGGTGGAATTTTCTTATAATTACAGCTATCACGCAAGCATTGGAATGCCACCGTACGAAGCATTATATGGAAGAAAGTGCAGATCACCAGTACATTGGGATGAAGTTGGAGAATGGAAGATTTTGGGTCCAGAATTAATCCAACAGACTAAAGAAAAGATTGAACTTATTCGGAAACGAATCGATGCAGCACAAAACAGGCAACGCAAATATGCAGACCAAGCAAGGAAGAATATGGACTATCAGGAAGGAGAAAACATATTACTTAAAATATCGCCATGGAAAGGATTGACCAGATTTGGCAATAAGGGTAAATTGAAACCACGATACGTCGGACCGTTTGAAATTTTGAAGAAAGTGGGAAAAGTTACGTATGAATTAGCTTTACCGCCTCATATGCAACATATTCACAATGTGTTTTACGTGTCGATGCTTAAGCGATATAATCCTGATTCTAGGCATGTAATAGAGTATAAACCGATAGATATCCAACCTGATTTATCTTTTGTAGAACAACCGGTAAGGATTTTAGATCGGCGAGAGAAAGTATTGAGAAATAAGTCTGTATATTTAGTGCGAGTGTTGTGGAGAAATCCTATGGTTGAAGAATCAACCTGGGAACTTGAAAGTGAAATGTTAGATAAATACCCTCATTTATTTTCATAGAAGATTCTGGGGACAGAATCCTATTAAGGGGGGAAGGATGTAACGACTGGGAAATTTATGTTGTATTATATCATATTTATAATAAAATTATGTGTATTAATATGTCAATTATGTGTGATTATCTGTTAGACCCTAACTGTTACGGGTTACGTGCATTCCGTGTCATTTCTCTATTTTTAAGGTATTTTCCAGATGTTTTATTTCACATTCATAGGTTTCATTTCAAACGTTTTATGACCCAAACCACGATTTTAAAGCCAGTATTTCAAATAAAATAATGGGCCTTATTTTTCATCAAATGGCTTTTACCATCGCCTTATCCTGAACATCTAGATATTTTATAAATTTTCTCGTTTTGCGAAAAATGACTTTTCCGGGCCCCATTGGGTGTTAAAAACCCCACAAAAATCACATTTTTATTTTTATAAAATTATAGGACTTTTATTTATACCATTTCTTTGTATTTTTGCATTATTCACAATTTTTGGGAAATTTTGGCATATATATTGCATATATAAAATATTTATAAATTAAATTTTAATACTCAAAATTATAAAAATTAGGGCCCAATATTTTTATTAGATGTATAATTAGCCCCTTAATTTTATTTAGGAGTATTAATTTTACTACTATAAATAGCCTAATTATTAATTAATTATAATTAATAAATCATTAAAAATCAGAATTTTCTCTGAAATTCGGGTCGGGAAGAACTTGAATCGGGTCGAGAATCAAACCGTGATTTCTAGCTGAATTCTTCATCAAATCGTGTGATTCCAGTAACCAAATCAAAGGTTTTGATATGTTCTTTCCATTTCTAGCATCAATTTCACGTTTTAATTCGTAGTTTTTGATTTCCGATTTCTAGGGTTTATGTTCGAATTATGCCTTTTTGATTTTAAGGTTATTTTGATGTTTTGATGATTGATATAGCTTTGTTAGATGATTTATAGTCGATTTATGGTGTTTAATTGATTAAACGATGTCTGTATAGTGATTCACGATTTCTAGGGTTTATACTGAATTTTCAAATTACAACTCGATGTTTTCTGTGAATCTTTGGTTCTTGAAAGGTTAGGGCTTTGATTGTATATGTTCTTAGCTTTGATTTGCACTATAGAACGTTGAGTTTGGTTTACAGAATCAAAAGATAGGTTTTTGGCCGGAGTTGAAGTCGGTTTTGATCGGAGAATGATATCCAGGGATGTTTCTAATTGACTTTGGCCTGAATTAGGTTGGGGAAGTGATTTGCAGTGATTTGGGATTAAAAATGATTTCAGACGATGTGTTTTTGACCCCGAATCAGACTCGCCGGAGTCCGGTGAAGTCGCTTCACTGACCTGGATTCCAACCCGGTTGACCTGTTTGGTTACCCCGGTTTTGATTTGTTTTGTCAGATGGTTGGTTTCTGACAAATGTTTCTGAATTTTTAATTATTTAATTATATTTTTATAAAATAAAATTTGTTTTATTAATTCTGAAAATCAATTAAAAATTAGTTTTAAATTCTGTAAAATATTATTAATAATTCCTAAATTATTTTTTTAATTTATAAATTCGAATTTAGTGATTTAATTAAGTATTTAATTATTTATTTAATCATTTATCTATTTATTATTTAGTAATTAAGTAATTACTTAATAAATAAGGATTAAAGAAATTAATCGAATATTATGATTAAAGATTGGATAATTAGGGGAATAAAACGAATAACTCGTAATTATACGGATGATTGAATGATAAGTTCGATTATTATTATTATTATTATTATTATTATTATTATTATTATTACTATTATTATTATTATTATTTTTATTATTCAGACAATAGTTAATTGTTCATAAAATATCGTAATAATTACTCGTAGCGGGTAATTAAATATAAATAGTTAATTTAAGTCGCATAAATTGTAATAATAACTGTAATATTTCGATGATTATGCGAGAAATGCGGATAACTCGTAGAAATACGAGTAGTGGATCGTTGAGTTGAATTCTGTTGGGTATAATTCTAACTACATAGCAACAATGGGCAGTTATATATATAATAACAAGAACATGGCAAATAACCAACTAACGAAATAAAACACGAAAGCAATAACATACTATAAAGACTGTAATTGACAAAGAAAGTAAAGAAAACTTATCTCTTATCGCTTTCCAAATTCTGATAAGAAGAAGAACACAACAGCTGAGTCGTCAAACCCTTCAAGAGGACTTGACTGTTCTTGAAGAGATTATTGCCCCCCACTTAAGCTGTGATGGAATGCAGCAATATCGCTTCCAGGATAAAACAACAACAGATCAATCTGGCCACAGAACCAACAATGATCAACAGCGACTCGCACCTCAGTTTACCCAAAAAACCTATGCAACTCATATATGTTTGCGAGGTAGGCACCGAGACTTGTGTCATTTTAATCTCAAGTATACCTCTCAATATATAGGCATCTCAAGTTGCTCTTCTTCTATTTTACTCGATGTGGTACACCAAGTAACAAAACAGAAAAAGTAAACAAAATGGGTTTTCTTTATTATTTATATTATATCCTGATTAATTAATATTAATATTACAAAATATATTCGGAGTATGATTAAAATAATCCTTACTCAATATATTTTATATTAATAATTAAATAATCAATATCAATATAAATAATTAAACTTGTAATAGAAAAGAAAAATATAAGAGTTCCCACTAGCACTAGGCCACACAAGCATTCCACTTATGCTAGTAGTTGTAAACAACACTAACACAAGATGCTATATAAACTCAATATCTTTCTTTTACAATACCAATGTGGGACAAAATCCCCATAACCCATTTCAAACAAGTAACTTTGTCTCAATATATTCATGGATTCCACTAAGAAAATATCTTAGATCCAAGTATGAAAGTTTAAGTCCTCATATCAAGGAACAACCTCCAAGTGTTAGTTTCCGGAAATTATATCAAGAACATATACAAAATATGCCTCAAACTTTCCATTTTCTAACAATCCCCCATAAATCAATAATTAAATTGCATACCAGATTTTATCATGACTTGCTTTTCAGAGTCGGTACCCTCCCGGGTTTGAACCCTCTTAAGTCCTCTACTTCGAAAGCTACCGGATATAGATGGAATGTTTCACCTTGATTCTTTATCCGTTGGGTGTAACCACACTCCATAGACGACGACAAGTCAAAGGCTATGGTGCCAATCTACGGCTTTGGGACTTTAATGGTCATGTCTCGATCCTGTTCGTCGAATGTTTCGAGGAATAAGCCTTTCCTCTAATTGAGACCACACAATTACATTCGCTTAGCTGGGCATCTCCAGAGATGTACTGCTATCATCTCATCAAACGACTTGACCCCATTCAGAGTTCAAATAACTCTTGCTAACTAGCAGTTCAAGTACCTCTTAAGGTTTATAGGGAATAGACTCAGATACATAAGTATCTAAATGTATATGGTAGAGGTACTACCAATTCATCCTTACAACTTGTTATTACCATATTGAATACACTTTGAGGGATCTCCTCTCAGGTGTACTGGGTTCCCGCTGTTGATGAATTATGATGGGTTATCAGTCCCATCCCCAACCTCGACTTAAGGACCATAGCATGCTCAATCCCTTTAGTCAGCGGATCAGCTATATTATCCTGAGTTCCTATGAACTTTATAGCAATAATCCTATCAGACACAAGACCCCTTATGGACTTTAGTCTAACTTGGATGTGTCTCTTTGTTTTAGCATTATACTTTACACTTCTGACTTTGTCGATTGTTGTACGGCTATCACAATGAACAGAAATGGCAGGAAGCGGCTTGCTTACTACAGGTAACATAGTCATGAGTCCATGTAACCATTCAGCCTCCGTCCCCGTGGCATCAAGTGCACACAACTCAGCCTCAAAAGTAGACCGAGTAATCAAAGTCTGTCTAGAAGACTTTCAGGACACTGCTCCACCCGCAAGGGTAAACACATATCCAGTCACTCCATTGGAACCAGATTTCTTAGCTATCCAACTTGCATCACTGTACCCCTCGAGTACCCCCGGAAATCTCTGATAATGCAAGTCAAGGGAAATAGTTCCCTTCAGATATCTAAGAACTCTATCATGTGCCTCCCAATGAGTCTTGTTTGGACAGCTTGTATATCTAGCCAACTTAGACACAGAATAAGAAATATCTGGCCTAGTCACATTAGCAAGATATAGAAAACTCCCAATAATATGAAAATACCTTAACTGAGACACAGGAACTCCTGACCTATTCTTGACTAAGGCAACTTTTGAATCATATGGTGTACTAGCGATTCTACAATTTGAATAACCGTACTTCTCAAGTATAGATTTCTCTATATAATGAGACTGTGACAAAGTTATTCCATTAGTTGACTGAGTCTACTTGATCCCAAGAATCACACTAGCCTCACCCATATCCTTCATCTCAAAGTGCCTCTTCAAGAAACTCTTTGTCTCGTTAATAATCTTAATATTGGTTCCAAACAACAAGATATCATCTACATACAAGCACACGATCACACAATCATTACCTCTAACCTTATAGTAGACACACTTGTCACTTTCATTAACTAAAAACTCGAAGTCTAAAACAGTTTCATCAAACTTTTTATGCCAGTCTATAGGTGCTTTGTTTAAGGCCATAGATGGACTTGACTACTCTACATACTTTCCTCTCATTACCAGAAGCAACAAATCCCTCAGGCTGATCCATATAAATCTCTTCTTCAAGGTCACCATGAAGAAAAGCTGTCTTTACATCCATTTGATGGATGATAAGACCATGTACAGAATCCAATGCAATAAGCATTCTGATAGTTGTCATTCAGGCAACTGGAGAATATGTATCAAAATAATCAATGCCTTCACTTTGCCTAAAGCCCTTAGCAACTAGCCTAGCCTTGTACTTATCTATTGATCCATCAGGGTTTAGCTTCCTCTTGAAGATCCATTTACATCCAATAGTAGAACACCCAGGAGGGAGATCAACTAACTCCCATGTTCCGTTTGAAACAATTGAGTCAATTTCACTCTTTACAGCGCCTTTCCAATGCCTTGACTCCGAAGAATCCTTGGCTTGACGGAAAGTTAAAGGCTCATCCTCGACATTGTAAGTGATAAAGTCACTTCCAAAGTCCTTGACTACCTTTGCACGCTTACTCCTTCTAGGTTCCTCTATTTTGTTAGGAGTAGAGCTATTACCAGGATCCACTCCCACATTTGTCATCTTTTCCACATGACCAGGAATAGAAGTCGATGTGTGAGTGGGATCATCCTCAGAACTACCCAAAGGTATACCAGTCTTCATTGGGAATACTTCCTCAAAGAAAGTTGTATCACGAAACTCAACTATCGTATTTGCCACAATACCATATATGTAAGATTTTAATACTAAAAATCTCATAGAGGTTGTGGTTTCAAGATAGCCCAGAAAGATACAATCAACAGTTTTCAGACCCAGTTTCTTTCTCTTGTGTTCAGGGACAAACACCTTAGCAAGGCACCCCCACACACGAAGATAACTCAAACTTGTCCTACGCTTTCTCCATAATACATATGGTATCTTGTCCATATATTTCAGAGGGACTCTATTCAGAATATGGCAAGCCGTATTCAGAGCCTCTCCCCACATGTACTTAGGCAACCCAGAATTAATTAGCATACTGTTAATCATGTCTTTAAAAGTTCTGTTCTTTCATTCTGCCACCCCATTAGACTCAGGTGTGTATGGTGGAGTAACCTCATGAACTATACCATTGCTTGCACAAAATTCATTAAACAAGGTACTCGTACACTCACCACCTCTATCAGACCTCAAACGTTTAAGTACTTTGCCAATTTGTGTTTCAGCTTCATTTTTATACATAATGAATTTATCTAGTGCTTCATCCTTATGTTTAAGCAAATAAACATAACAATATGTACTACAATCATCTATAAAGTTAATGAAATATCTACAGTGATCCTTAGTCAACACACCACCAAATTCACATATGTCTGAGTGTACTAAATCTAACAAGTCTGAATCCCTAACAACATTATGAAAAGGTTTCCTTGTTTGTTTAGAAGTTACACACACTTGACACTTAGATTTCTTATCAATGGCGTACTTTGGAATCAACTCTAAATTCATCATATTCTTTAGAGCACCAAAATTTAAATGACCAAGTCGTAAGTGCCACAAATCAGATGATTCTACACAATTAACAGAAGGTGCAACACTATCATTAATAAAACCACCCAAAACGGGTTTAACATTTATTAAAAATAAACCATCAGACAAGTAACCCTTGCCAAAGAATGTACCAGTATGAGTAATAACTACTTTATTACACTTCAAAGAAAGTTCAAAGCCGTTTTTAACTAAACAACTTCCACTTATAATATTTTTACGAATAGAGGGAACATGATACACTCTAGTGAGAGATAGAATCCTCCCAGAAGCAAACTTCAGGTCCACGTTTCCTATTCCAAGCACTTGTGCAGCACTAGCATTCCCCATCGTCACTGTCACTCTATGACTCTGTTGATAAGATACAAACAAGCTAATATCAGCACAAATATGTACATTAGCTCCAGTATCAATCAACCACTCATGTGACAAATAAGTGGAAAGTAGTACAGGGTTGTAAGTAACATACCCGTCATCGGTTCCAGAGGCAACAACCTCACCAATGACCATGTTAGATACTGGCCCATTCGTGGTTCCAAGTCCAAGCACAGTATTTGCTTGAGCTACCACTCCAGCTTTCTTAGCTTTCTTACTTGGACAGTTCTTGCTCCAATGACCAACCCGTCCATAAGACCAACATGGTTTGTTCACCTTTGGTTTCTTAGCCTTGTTCTTGTCAAGTTTAATGTTAGCCTTCTTAGTGACTACCTTTCTTTTATGTCCTATAGTCACTACATTTACCTTCGAGCTCCCATGTTCCACAGGCAACACATGTCCCTATTTTGACTTGTGTTGCTCCCGTACTGAGATGTCCAACATCAAGTTAGTCCATGTGATCTCTCCTTTCTGTCTTTTCAGGGAGAGAGCAAACTCTTCCCAAGACTTAGGGAGCTTTTCAATCACAGACATCACTCGAAACTTCTTAAACAAGACCATACCGGACTCACCCAAATCATGAACTAACATCTCAAACTCATGAACCTGTTCAGTCATGGATTTTCCATCCACAAGCTTAAAATCAAGAAACCTAGCCACAGAATACTTCTCAAATCCTTGAGAATCAGTATTATGGGTTTGGTCCAGCTTATCCCATAAGACTTTAACAGTATAGGCATCTGATGAATAAACATCGAACAAGGTGTTCTCCAAGGATGCCAAAATTGGCTGCCCTAGCCACCCCATCCTTCTCAGCCCATAAAGCATAAACCTTAACAGATTCAGCTTTCTCTTGATCTAACCCAGGAGGATCATACTGTACCACTAACAATAGACCCTTAACCGTTAACTAGAGCTTCGTCTTTTTTTCTGCCAAAGAGAAAAGAAGCTCCACCACTAAATTTATTAGGCATACCCGATAAATCAATTGGATGGGGAAAACGATACGTGGTCAAGTCAATGGTTGTAGTACCACCAGAACCAAAACCAGTCTCAACAATTTTAGGAACATCAGCAGTTTCGTTAACCATCTTGCTAATTAACTATATATAACTATAATCTCTTCAAGATTGTTGGGTATAATTCTAACTACACAGCAACAATGGGCAGTTATATATATAATAACAAGAACATGACAAATAACCAACTAACGAAATAAAACACGAAGGCAATAACAAACTATAAAGACTGTAATTGACAAAGAAAGTAAAGAAAACTTATCTCTTATCGCTTTCCAAATTCTGATAAGAAGAAGAATACAACAGCTGAGTCGCCAAACCGTTCAAGAGGACTTGACTGTTCTTGAAGAGATTATTGCCCCCCACTTAAGCTGTGATAGAATGCAGCAATATCGCTTCCAGGATAAAACAGCAACATATCAATCTGGCCACAGAACCAACAATGATCAACGGCGACTCGTACCTCAGTTTACCCAAAAAACCTATGCAACTCATATATGCTTGCGAGGTAGGCACCGAGACTTGTGTCATTTGAATCTCAAGTATACCTCTCAATATATAGGCATCTCAAGTTGCTCTTCTTCTATTTTACTCGATGTGGTACACCAAGTAACAAAACAGAAAAAGTAAACAAAATGGGTTTTCTTTATTATTTATATTATATCCTGATTAATTAATATTAATATTACAAAATATATTCAGAGTATGATTAAAATAATCCTTACTCAATATATTTTATATTAATAATTAAATAATCAATATCAATATAAATAATTAAACTTGTAATAGAAAAAAAAATATAAGAGTTCCCACTAGCACTAGGCCACACAAGCATTCCACTTATGCTAGTAGTTGTAAACAACACTAACACAAGATGCTATATAAACTCAATATCTTTCTTTTACAATACCAATGTGGGACAAAATCCCCATAACCCATTTCAAACAAGTAACTTTGTCTCAATATATTCATGGATTCCACTAAGAAAATATCTTAGATTCAAGTATGAAAGTTTAAGTCCTCATATCAAGGAACAACCTCCAAGTGTTAGTTTCCGAAAATCATATCAAGAACATATATAAAATATGCCTAAAACTTTCCATTTTCTAATAATAGTTTATTTATTCGATAGTTATCGTATCAGTTGATTGTATCGATTATTTATTTGTAAATAATCGATCTAATCAAATAAATTATAATAAATTATAAATATTTGCAATAAATGGTGATTAATCCTAATAATTAGGGATTAATTATTTTAAATTATTAAATATTTACTTATTAATTATTTATTAGTTATTTATTTATTAAATCATTAAAAGTGATTAATTATTCCGATAATTAATCAAATAACATTCAATAAATCATAACTTATTCATTTTAACTCCAAAAATTATAGAAAAATTATTTTTGACTTTGATTTTTCTTAAATAATTATTTTAGGATTTAAAAAATTTGTAATAATTATTTATATTGAATAATAAATTGAATTAACGGTATTTAATTGATAATAATTCAACCGTTAGTCCGATTCGAGTGAAACGAAAACTATTTTACTCAAAAAAATGAATTCTTTCATTAAAAATAATAAGAAGACCTAATTTCTTCTAGAAATTAGTTGACCTTATTAATTGCTTGATTATAACAGTCAAAATGTGTGCCGAGACGAGTCCGAAAAATTCTGAGAAAATGGGAAATGAGGCAGAAGGTGATCAGCGGAGCAATCAGCGAGTCGATTTTGATTCTAAAAATTATTTTAACTATAAAAATGATTATGTGCTTATGTGCTTATGTGTATTATGTGGTTAATCAAGTCTTACTTGCTTATATATAATATAAGAGTCAGTCATAAGCGTATGGGTTGATAATAGGAACGAAATGAAGTCGATTCAAGATACAATTGAAGTACCAAATGACTTAACCCGTCTATTTTGCTAACAGAAGCTAAGCCAGCAAGGCAGGTCGAGTAGGTGATAGACGAAAGTGATTTAATTGCAGTGAGTCGCGCAGAAGGCAAGTTTCTCCCCTATTCTACTTTCAGAATAGTAATATTCATTTCAAATTCTTATTACGCTTGTACTCCTTTAATTCTTTTGTTCATATTTCAGTTCGATTCTTGAATTATTCTCTTCATTTGAATTCATTATATATACCAATTGTTACTCACAATTATTGATATATTCTGGTGATTAGAATATATCAAAGCATACCGATTGTTCCGGTTGCTATTCCAGGGACTGGATAATACTACTTTTGGGATTAAGTCTACTTAATCCTAAGGACCGGGATATAACCGGATCCTTGAGATGGGCCGTAGTGCCTGGGTGCCGACATGATCTATATAGTGAGATATAGATCTACACTGTATCATGGTTGATCAGCAGGGTATAGCTGCGAACTTGAATCCAGTTTAGTTCGTTTGTATTTGCCAATAATGGCCTTCTTTCTATTCTCGTGGGGTTATATCTTTGCAGATATACCCGGGTGACGGATTCAATTAGATTGCTTTAACACTATTTATATTTTGTGGACTTGTTGAGTAATTTTTGGCTCACCCTTTTGTTGTTATTCACCTTATTGTTTTCAGTTAAGAAGGAATATGAAACCCATCAGGACTCGAGTGGTAAAGAAGCGGGTCAAGCCTCGGGATCCTCTTATACCCAAGGTGTTGATCCCAATTCAGGAAGAAAGCTTTGAGTTGCCCGAGCAGGTGGAGTGTTGATAAATAGTATGTGTGTTTGAATAAAAGATGAACTTAGTTAATAAATGAATTAGACAATGGTTTGTAATAAAAAGAGTTTGTGAGATTTTGAATGTTGGTTTGTAATAAAAGTAGCTAGCAGTTTTTGTTTTCATACTTCAACCTAAAAAGATCCTGGTTAGTGTTAAAGGAGTTTAGTGTCATTTCTTTATTATTTGTTAATCAAATTATATAGGTTTGGTGATTAGCTAGTAACCCCCAGACTTATACCCCGGGTTTGGAGGGCGTTGCAACTTTGGATAATTTCTTTTGGGCTTCAAAACCGAGTTGACTTTTGGAGACTTTATACATGAAGGTTGTCCCTTTTCCATATTACCCAGACTCATTTCATTCACTGAAATTTGCTTGATTTGAGATAAGTGATGAAAGATCTTGTCTGGTTTCTCTATTTGTACAAACTTCTCTTCGATGTTTTCACCAAGCTTATTCCACTGTGCATCTAGTTCTTGTTCAACAGCTGCTACATCAATTTGTTTTAATTGTTCATTTGACTCCAACTTGGCAGCTGCTAACTTGATTAGATAAATGATGTCCAAGGCTGGTGGCTTTGTAAAAGCAATTGATGGCACTATTACTTTACTGACTTGAATACTTAGCACTTGCTCCCCCTCACTTGTTGACTCTCCTTGGCTAACTGGAACAATTGAATCTTTCTCCCCCTTTTTGTTAGCATCAAGTTGAGCAGAGGAAGGAGTTGGTGCAACCACCAGTTTTTCAAGAAGTTGAGTCTGTTGAGCCTAATGTAGATAAATTGCAGTCATGGATGCTTCCAGTATTTTGAGTCTTATATCCAAGGAGTCCACCTTGATGGCTAGATCAATTTTTTCCTTAGTTGTCTATTGATGTCAAGCATGGTTGTGTTGGGAAACTTATCATCCAGTCTCTCAGAGACATCCTGCTTGACTTGATCAATTCCTGTATTAATTGCAGTGACATCCAGATTGTGTTGAAGAGATTGAATTTTGTGCAGTTGAAGAGAATTGAGATGTGCTTGAAGAATCTTCTTGGTGTTAGCATTGGTTGTAGCTTGAAGAGCTGTCTGAGTTTGTTGAATGATATGAAAAAGAGTAGACTTGAAATATTGCTCATCACATTCTTTGGAAAACACCCAAGATGCAGTGTTTGACCTGGAGCTAGGGTATGTTTCTCCCCCTATATCCATGAACTCTTCTTCATCACCGTCTTCATCCCCAAAAATATCCTCAGAACCACCAGTTCCATAATCAACATCATCACTAGCTGTGGCTGGCATGACTGTGATGACATCTTTATCCCTTTGCATAGAAGCTGTAGTGTGCACCAAGTTGAGTAGCTTCTCAGCCTCCTCATTACCCTATCCAGCCAAAATTTGATATGCTGTAACAGGATGAGTAAATGTCTCAGCATACAAAGAGATAGAATAAATTACAGCTTGATATTCTTGCTGAAATAGTTTCTCGTTTTCTGCATCACAGACATTCATTGACTCACTATGAATGGGTTCCATCCTTATCTCTCCTGTACCTGCTTTTCTCTCATTTTTTCTCACTTTTTGCATCAAGGGCTCCCCTTGGTTCACCACCCTCACCTTCACCTACTAAGGTGGAACTCCCCTCACTTACTTTTGCCAGGCTGGAAGAAATAGCCTGCAAATTTTCTCTCTTTTCCTCTCTTTTTTCCTGAGAGCAACTCGGCCTCTCAGTCCCTTCCCTCAATCCTATGAGTGATTGTACAACTACTAGCTCATCTGCACTTGTAACAATTGTTGAAAATTCAGCTTATGTAGTGAGTACCGGCGGATGAGGAACATCCATCAGGGTAGTAGTTAGGATAGCCGACGGATGACTACTATTAGGAACATCCGTCGGGATACAATCACTAGCCGATGGATGAACAATATCCATCGGAATAGAGGAAATGATAGAGTTTGGAGTAGAAATTATCATGGACTCTGTGCAGATTGATGATAATTTAGGAACAAAAGTCTCAATAGTTCCTGAAAGAATTGGTAGGTGAGCCAATAGATCATCTAGAAGATGATGCTCACTTACACTGAATTTTGACTTCTCCAATAGAGTTAAAGAAGGAGAATCAGGAGCTGATGTGTGAATCATATCCACATCCATAGAATTGGTGGGAGAGTTTTGTGTATCTAGTGTGTGTGAGATGTTTATTGTTTGAGATTTTGGCTGTGACTGTACAGTTATTGGAGCCACATTCAACTGAGTTTGAGAAGGTACAGTGAATGAGTCTTTAGCTGTAGTTTGCACTGTGTGTGATCCCTGTGCATCCCCAAGTTTTCTAGACTTCTTATTTCTTACATAAGTATGGGGTGAGTCTGTGTCCCTAACCCTTTTGGCCTGTGCTCCTGATTGGGAGCTTGTTTCAATAGTAACATCCTTTTGGGAGGATGAAAGTAGAGATGTGTTAATTTCCTTATTAAGTACCACAGTTTGTTGGGAAACTTTGGTGTGGCTACACTCACCTCACCATCCTTATTCTTAGGGTTTCTTTGATGTTCACCCTGTCCCTCACCAATCTCACCTACTTTCACACTCCCCTCTTTGTTTTTGGTAGATTTTGAAACTGACATCTTTTGAGAGACACCAGAGTGTGGTTTCTTTGATTTGGATTTTGAAGGTTTGGATTTTGTGACTTGGGTAGGCATCTGTTGGGTCATTGACATAGATGCCATACCCATAGTCAGTGGCAAAGAAACTTGAGAGATAGAAGGAGTAGGGATAGAAGTTTTTACCTCACTTACCTGAGGGCCCTCCATTATAGGTAAATAAACAAGGGGCACCTCCTTGTGGTGATTAGCTCTATTTAAGTTTGCAATTATTCTTCTTTCTTGAACCCAAAAATCCAGTTTGTTGGTTGGGTTCTCAATCACAAGATCTTCACAAATATGGTTAGCAATAATCATAAAGAATCTAACAAAATAAACATGCCTAGATCTCTTTTTAATCTCCCCTAACTTATAGCCTAACTCAAACATGATAGCATCACTAAAATTATAGTAATAATCAGTAAGCAGCATGTAGAGCATGTTAAGCACAGTACTATTGATAGAATAAAAGTTGCTTATTTTACCAGAAAACACCTTGGTAACCACATCACACAGAAAGCTCCATTCTTTTCTAAGACCTAATCTCCTAATTTCACTTAATTTAGTGGTAGGGAGTGCATAGCCAATAGAATTAAGCAAGTTAACTAAATCAGCATTTGTGGGTGGTTTAGTAGTAGTGTTTTTAGGAATTTTAAAGCATCATTGGATAGTATCACTGTTAATACAAAATTCCTTACCTTTAATGGAGAGAGTTATAGTTTTGTCAGTTGCCTGATACACAGCAGTGGTCCACATCTCCTCCAGAACTTCACAGTAGATTATGGGTGATTCCAGCAAGGCATAGCTAAGCTTGCATCCCTTCACAAAATCCATTATTTTGTGATAATCTTTAGAGGCTAGAATTTCTTTGTTCACAAGACCCACAAAATTGTTCTTCCATAAATGAATCCAGACTGAGACATGATCTTGACTACTGGTGCCATTGTTGAAGCAAGGAAATTTACAAAAAGAAAAAGGGTTTTGCTTTGAGGAAGAAGAGAGCAGTTAATTACAGTAGAGAAAGATAAAAGCTAAAATAAACTTGAAGTTAGGCTTTTATGTATTCTCAGATAAAATGGGATTAAAATTAAAGGTAAAAATTAAAGACCCAATGAAAATTTCCCAAAATAGCCGTTTAAAAGTAATATAAACTGTCAAAATTCTGTCAATTATCCGTCATGATATACTTACAGACTATAAGTAAATCCGATGGATAATGTTCAGAACTTTAACGACTAAGATGTAGACAATTCGACGGATGAGAATAAAGAAATTATCCGTCGGGTTTAAAATAATCCAGAAAAGTAATTGATTTTTACCAAGCTATTATATTTCAATGGATGATCAAACTTGATGGATAATGAACATCCGTCGAGATGTAGAATTTGACTTAGCTAAATTTTCATCCAAAATATAAGAATCAATTAAGTTTCTGGATGCATTTCAACTTGCACAATTATCAAAAATGATTTAATAATAATTAAGCATACCTAACTCACTTACCAACCTAGTAAAGGTGGATTCATTAAGTGGCTTGGTAAAGATATCTGCAAGTTATTTTTCACTTGGAACAAACTGAAGTTCTACAGTACCATTCATTATATGTTCTCTAATGAAGTGGTACTTGATGTCTATGTGCTTTGTTCTTGAATGTTGTACTTGATTTTTAGTAATGGCAATTGCACTTGTGTTATCACAGAAAATAGGAATTTTTTCCACTTGCAGACCATAGTCCAACAATTGGTTTTTAATCCATAGAATTTGTGCACAGCAACTGCCAGCAGCAATATATTCAGCTTCAGATGTAGAAGTAGAAACTGAATTCTTCTTTTTACTGAACCAGGATACCAGCTTGTTTCCTAGAAATTGACAGGTTCTTGTTGTTCTTTTTTTATTAATTTTACAACCTGCATAATCTGCATCTGAATAACCAGTTAGATCAAAATCAGAATCTCTAGGGTACTAAATGCCAAGTTTTGGTGTACCCTTGAGATATCTGAAAATTCTCTTAATAGCTATTAAATGGGATTCTCTAGGATCAGCCTGAAATCTAGCACATAAAAAAGTAGCAAATATTATATCTGGCCTACTAGCTGTTAAGTACAAAAGTGAGCTAACCATGCCTCTATAGCTTGAAATATTCACAGGCTTTTCAGTAGTGTTTACTTCAAGTTTAGTTGCAGTGGCCATGGGAGTTTTTGCAGATGTGCAATCCATTTGATCAAACTTCTTTAAAAGATCATAAATATATTTGGTTTGACTAATGAATATTCCATCACTAACTTGCTTAACTTGTAAACCAAGAAAGTAAGTTAGTTCTCCCACCATGCTCATTTCATACTTTGCATCAATTTGGCAAACTTTTTGCAAAGTTTTTCATCTGTAGAGCCAAATATAATATCATCTACATAAATTTGAACAAGTATTCTAGAGCCATTAACATTTCTATAGAATAAAGTTTTGTTAATAGTACCTCTTATGAAGTATTTTCTAAGAGAAACTTTGACAAAGTATCATACCAGGCTCTGGGTGCTTGCTTCAATCCATAAAGTGCTTTCAAAGGATAGTAGACATATTTTGGAAAATTTGGATCTTCAAAACCAGGAGGCTGACTGACATAGACTTCCTCCTCCAAATCTCTATTTAGAAAGACACTTTTGACATCCATTTGATGGACTTTGAAATTGGCATGGGCTGCATAGGCTAGGAAAATTATGATGGCTTCAAGTCTTGCAATAGGAGCAAAAGTTTCATCAAAATCTAATCCTTCTTGTTGACAATAGCCCTTAGCAACCAATCTAGCTTTTTTCCTGACAACTATGCCATTTTCATCCATCTTGTTTCTGAATACCCACTTGGTATCAATTGGATTCTTTCCTTTAGGCTTGGGTACTAGCTTACATACCTTGTTTCTTTCAAATTGGTTTAGCTCCTCTTGCATAGATAAAACCCAATCAGGATCCAACAGATCTTCTTCTACCTTTTTAGGCTCTTCCTTAAATAGAAAACTGCTATCTAGACATTCCTCTTGAGTTGCTTTCCTTGTTTACACTCTTTAGGACATATCACCAATGATCAATTCAAATGGGTGATTTCTAGTCCATTTTCTCTGTTGAGGTAGATTAGCTCTAGATAAAGAGGCCTCATTGTTGTCTTGATGTGTGACTGAGTTTTGATTAGAAGAAGCTCCCCTTGAGTTTGTGGATCTTTGATTTGAAGAGGGAGTTCTTTATGTAGGTGATCTATTTTGACTCTCGGCTTCTCTGACTGTTCCGAGGGATGATGCACTTTGTATCCCGACGGATGAAGCTGATTTTCTACCGACGGATGATGCATTTTGTACCTCAACTGATGCTGAATTTTGTGCATCATTGTAGATAGACTTTTCTACATTATCCTTAGCCACTATTTCTTGATCACTATCATTATCACTGTCATCACAAATTATCTCAACATTGTCAAATTTGAGGTTATCATGGAAACCTTCATCTTTTAGTCCTTCCATCTTCTTATCATCAAACACAATATATATACAGATTCCATAACAATGTTTGTTCCAAGATTGTAGACTTTATATGCTTTTCCAACAGCATATCCAACAAAAATTTCTTCATCTGCTTTAGCATCAAACTTTCCATATTGTTCAGTTTGATTCCTTAGAATGTAACATTTGCATTCAAAGACATGAAGAAAATTTCATATTCTTGAAAAATTGGTAGGGTGTCATGCATTTTGCTTGATTTTCCAAAGAAATATTCTAAGTGTAGCATGCAGTATTCACAGCTTTAGCCCAAAAATATGTTGGTAACTTTGATTCTTCTAGCATTGTTCTTGCAGCTTCAATAAGAGATCTATTTTTCCTTTCCACCACTCTATTTTATTATGGAGTTCTAGCTGCAGAAAACTCATGCATGGTCCCATTCTCTTCACAAAATAATCTCATCACAGAATTCTTGAACTCAGTTCCATTATCACTCCTGATTTTTCTTACTTTGAAATCAGGATGATTGTTGACTTGCCTTATGTGATTGATGATTATTTCACTAGCTTCATCTTTGGATTTTAGAAAATATGTCCAAGAGAACTTTAAGAAATCATCTACAATTACTAGGAAATATCTTTTCCTTGAGATGGACAACACATTGACTGGTCCAAACAAATCCATGTGCAATAGTTGCAAAGATTCTTCCATTGTTGAATCAAGCTTCTTTTTGAATGATGTTTTAATCTGCTTTCCTTTCTGGTATGCATCACACAATCCATCCTTTGAAAACTTCACTTGAGGAATACCTCTAACCAATTCTTTCTTGACTAACTCATTCATGGTTTTGAAGTTTAGATGGGACAGCTTCTTGTGCCATAACCAACTTTCATCTTGACTTGCTTTACTGAGAAGATAAGTTACAGATTCTGCATTTGTTGAGTTGAATTCAGCTAGATACACATTGCCTTTTCTCACTCCAGTGAGAACCACTTTGTTGCTTTTCTTGTCAGTCACAACACAGGCTTCTGCATTAAAAGTGACTGAGTTACCCCTATCACAAAGCTGGATGTACTCAACAGATTGTGCTTGAGACCATCCACTAAGGAAACTTCCTCAATGATGACATTATCCTTTGAAATCAAGCCACATCCCACAGTATAACCCTTGCTATCATCTCCAAAAGTGATACTTGGGCCAGCTCTTTCCTTGAACCCAGTGAGCAGGGTAGAATCTCCAGTCATGTGCCTTGAGCAACCACTATCTAGATACCAAAGATTCTTTATGTTTACCTGCACGCATCAAAATCAAATCAAGTTGATTTTGCTACCCAAGTTTCCTTGGGTCCTTCCTTGTTAGCCTTTTTCGTTGGTTTCTTAGGTTTGACCTCATTTGACTTGGGTATTTCAGATTCATCCTTTGTCATTTGAGTTGGACATTTGAAACCATTCATGATTGCAGAATTATCATGCACGGGTTGGTTAACATGAAAAGGCATACTTTGTGCAAACATGTTATTCCAGTAAGGCATGCTAAATGGCATTTATGGCATACTAAATGCAGCATAATTTGGATTTTATGCAAATGGCATGTTAACATACTGTGCATTCAAAATGTGTGCAGGCATAACATTGACATGCATTGTAGGCATGTTAGGAAATGAAAGTGATGCAGACATAGGAGTAGGCGTAGTAAGTTTGCAATTAACAGACAAATGATTAACACTACCATACTTAACACAAATTTTTCTTGGTGCATATTTATCAGGTGTGTAGTTATTATGTTTGTTAATTCCTACTTTCCCATTTCTATTGTTTTCCCTTTTTGACTCTGCTTTCACTTCAATTTTCTCCAATCTGTCATTCAATTGCTTGATAGACAGATGACCTACATTCACTCTTTTGTTCTATTTCACTTGACATTTTTCTCCTGGAACAAAGTTCTTAGAAACTGATCCATATTTTTCATTCAACTTAGCTAGCTTAGCTTTACTAACTGGCTTGCTTACACTCAACAGATGTGGCTCATTGTCTTCCGATGGATAATCCTTGTGATTATTCGACGGATAATTTTCATCATCCGTCGAATTCACATGTGTTAACAGTCCTTCAACCATATTAGAATCTAGCTTCTCCTTGTTCTTTTTCCAGGCTGCATCACAAAAAGATTCTATTCCTTGAACTTTAGTAATTTGAGCATGAACATCTCTAGATGATTTACATGCCTTAATTACTTCCTGTTCCCGTTCAAGTTATTTTCTTAAAATCTCCTATTTCTTTAAGGATTCAGCTAGTTCATATATAGCAATCTTGCATTCTATTTTCAATTTTTCAAACTCAACAAATTGAGTCTCTAGCACATTGTTTCTTTCACTTAAAAACACATTGTTCTCTTTAATTTTATTGTTTTCTTTAGTGAGAGACTTGAGTGTAACACGCAGGTGATATAACTCAGTAGACATGTCATTTATGGCACCATTACACTCAGCTTTAGATAAATGAGCTAGGTTGGTAGTGATTACCTGATTGCTTGATGAACTTGTCTCTGTTTCATCTGATTTGGCCATAAGTGCTAGATTGACATAGCTTGTATCTTCATCCTCTTCCAATCCATCTGCAGCCCAGTCATTTTCTTGTGTAATGAAAGCCCTTTCCTTTTGCTTGAGCAACTCAAAGTATTTCTGCTTCTAATCAACAGGCTCAAACTTTTTTTTACCAGAATCAGGCTTTCTGCATTCACTAGCAAAATGACCTGCCAAGCCACACTTGAAACATTTGAACTTACACTTATCAACCATGTTTCTGTTTGACTTGGCTGCTCTAAAATTCTTCTTGAATTTGATCTTGGCAAATCTCCTGGATAGAAAAGTAAGATGCTCATCTATGTCATCTATGTCATCTTGACTAAGATGGTCTTCATGTTCAGCTACTAGTCCTTTTCCCTTGCCTTCACAAACTCTAGGGTTTGGTGCAGAATCAATAGCTTCAACCTTTATCTCCTTTTCCTTTTCTTGCTCAACAACCAATGCAATGGATCCTCCTTTCTTTCTTCCTTTATCCATCTTTTCATCTTGCTCTATTTCAAGCTCATAGGTTTTTAGGATACCATACAGTCTATCCAAGGTGAACTCCTTGTAATCTTGAGAATTTCTCAATGAGACTGTCATTGGTTTCCATTCCTTTGGCAGAGATCTAAGGAATTTGAGGTTTGAGTCTTTTTTTATAGACCCTTCCATGCAGTTTTAGAGCATTCAATAGTTTTTGGAATCTACTGTAAATGTCAGTGAGTTACTCACCTTCTTCACTATGGAAATGCTCATATTGCTGAATCAAGAGTTGCATCTTGTTATCCCTTACTTTCTCAGTTCCATCACATATAACTTGAATTGTATCCCAGCATCCTTAGTAGTCTTGCAGTTTATGATGTTGTCAAACATGTCACTGTCAACACCATTAAACAAAATGTTCATGGCCTTTTTATCCTTTTAAACTTGTTCTTTATGTGGATCTGGCCATTCTACTTGTGGCTTTGGGACTGATGCTTCATTTCCTGTAGCAGCTCTCATAGGGACATGCGGACCATTTTCAATGCAGTCCACATATGCTTCATCTTGAGATAGGAGATGCAGGTGCATCTTCACCTTCCAATGGTGATAGTTGTCTTTGTCCAGAAATGGAAACTTTACTCCAACATATTTTTCGTTCATCTTGTTGATTGTGGTGATCTTTATACTATTTGTACTTCAAGAGCTTGCTCTGATACCAATTGTTATTCCCAAATAATGCAACAAGAATTACAGAAGGGGGGGTTGAATGTAATTTTGGTTTCTTTTTCTGATTTTAAGACTGTTCTTACTTAATAATATAATTGTGCAGATTTTTCTATATTGCGGAATGATAAAGATATGAAAATTAAACTCAAAGAAATAAAATACATGGCTTTAAAACTTTCTGGTGGATTTGAACTTATCCACCAGAGATATATATATATTAAGATGAGAACTCTTTGATGCTTGAATAGCACACAGCTGCTTACAAGTGAACTTGCAGAATTACAAAGAGATGCTTAACAGATACATCATTTTCTTTCTCTCTGAAAATAATGC